>NW_006431916.1:1204469-1238806 GCF_000325575.1 Pteropus alecto | reverse complement strand
TAAGCATGTAGGTATTATTATCTTCATTTTAGAGGAGAGAAAAATGAGACTTGAGATTTAAGGGAGTGATGCAAGATCACACAGCTAAAAGAGGCAGATCCTGGTTTGCTCTTCATATTCAGTGGCTTTTGGGAGAAGATGAGCTCTCAAGTTGGAGGCCCAAACCCTCCAAACCCTTGGAGGTCCCAGCCAAGGTCAATCCAGGCACACACACCTGAATGTCTGAGCACTTCATGTCATACAGGAACATATGTTAGTAGAACCATTAAGGCAGGTCATTAAATTAATATTTTTAACTGTATTAAAAGAAGTTTATTAAAATAAAAAAGAAAACCCTATACTAAAAAGACATTGATCAATTAATTGTCAGCTTAGTGAAGTTCATTCTGGAAAATTCTCTGTCCAAAACTTAATCAGCATTTGTGTAACTCAGATCAAATGTTTTAATTCTAATCTTCCTTGGGGGTAAATTGTCCTTTGAATCAAATGGCATATCCAAGTGGCAAGGTCCAAACACTCCTCCTGCAATGCCTCAGCTGCTTCTTCCCATCCTGTGAGATATAGGGCCAAAAGAAGAAGCTGCCTTGTTAGGCAGGCTGAGGAAATGGCAAAGCAGGCAAGATGCTCCCTACATCTCAAGGCTCCCAGGAGGGCATTGCAGTGGCCAGTCCATGGGACACCGTCAAAGCCTTCTTGACCTGAGAGGGCTAGGGCTATCTCAGGTGACTTCCTTCCAGGACACTAGAGCTGTGTGGCTTTTTAGAGCTCACAGTGTCGTTTTACAGTTGGGGAAGCTGGAGCATAGAGAGAGGAATCAGCCTGGTCACACATCTAGTTGGTGGCAGAGCCAGGTCATTCCCTGGGCTCTGACTCTCCATCCCAGCTCCTTCCAATTCCTCGGTAAGATGAGAAACCCTGTTGCTACGACTGACACATAATTTATGAGTTTGGAAAATCACAGGAGCATCTGAGCCAGCACTTCTGCTGTTCCAGAACCTGTATGACCTGAGAACTTTGTCCTGTTCCATGTGGGCCAAGAGCAGAGAAAGGAAGAAATGAAGATAGTTCCAACAGATAACTCTGCACCTGTCTCCCCTTTTCCTACAGAGTCTGGTCCTGATTACAGACCGTGACATTGAGGAGGAGGAAGATGGAAGAGGAGGGAGACTCAGGGACAGGAAGAAAGGAGGCTGGGCACTGACCCAGAGAAGGCCTCTGGGTTACTTGATTACATCTCAGGCTTAGGAAAGGCTCTATTTCTCATGTAAGCTTTGGGTGTCTATCTGAAGTTTTAAAATTGATTAAAATGTAAATTAAAGCAGTAAAGACTTCAATTAGACACAAGGAAACTGAAGGATGGCAAAGCACTGCTCTGGCAACTAGAGAGGTGAAGATCCCCAGAGGGCAGGGGGCCTGAGGGAGGGGCCAGAGAGAGGGGCCGGAGTGTGGCAATGAGCCCCACCCCCTCTCACGCCCACAGTGTTCTCAGGGAGCCACTTCTGTCTTCACAGTTGGTTCTTTGCCTTTGCAGGGTCATGGGCCCTTTTAAAATTAGAAACCCTTATTCACTCCAGGAAAAATATATGCACATATGGATACATGCGGAACTATCCATATAATTTCCTGGGTCCACAGACCCCAAGTTAAGAACTCCTGTTCCATGTGCTGATGACGAACCAGACTGTTTTTCCAACCCAGCCCTTTTTTTCTGAGCTTCAAACCCACACATTTAGCTCTCTTCTGCAAACCTTCTTCAAAATTTCCCAAGTGCCGGGTAACCAAAACCTAACTAAAATCTTTTCTATCTCCTGTATTCCTTCTCTAGGGACTGGAACCTTCATTCATTCAGTTGCCTACATCTGAGACTGGCCATCAACCTGAACCAGTGGTTCTCAATGCTGACAGCACATCAGAATTCACTAGGGAGTTTTCAAAACTGAGCCATGGACTTCACCTCTGACCTCCTGAATCAGGGCCTCTGGGAGTGGGGCCAAGCCTGGAGAGTCTGAAGGGTGCTTCTCTCATGCAGACCATCCTTCTGCCAGCCTCACTCCAGTCATCACATTCTGTGGCTTCTACTTACTGAATTCATTTATTTTGAATAAGTAATTCTTAAACATGATACAGAAGTCAAAGGTAAAAAAAAAAAAAAGGACAATCAGAGGAGAGTTCCCCTCCCATCGTCAACTCTATGTAAATAATATCTCAATAAAGTCTTCTTTTTTTTTTTAATGTGATGGCTGCTGTGAAGCACTAGGGAGGACACAGATGAAGAGATTCTGCTCAAAACTTTCCAAAAACCATTTGGTTTGGAAGGGAGGGAGGATTCTCTCTGCAACATCAGCCTCACCGGGAGGCTTAGTAAAATATTCCCCCGCCAGGGGGCAGTGTCGTAGCCGGCTGGCCACCAGGTTTTGACCATTAGCCCCCTAGGGCGTGAGCAGCGACCCAGAGGGATCCGAGAGGCGACGAGCCTCACCCACATACACGTGCCGTGGGGCTTCGAACCCCGCCCTCTAGCGCGTGAGTGGGAGACGATCACCCCGCGTAGGGACAAGGACCGTGAGGAATGGTTCCAGCGCCGCGTCCTGCACCCCTCGCCCAGCCCTTCTGCTGGCGTCGCCCCGCCGCCTTCGAGGGCATGGCATTGGAGAAGGGAGCCTGGGCTCTCCCGCACACAACTCCCGCTGTCGGGCAACCTTGGGCCAGTCCCCTGTCCCCTGCTTGCGGGATGCAGAAGGGAAATTGTGCCAGCACGAAGTGCGCTGCGGCGGGCGGCTGCAGGCGGGTAGCAGAACCTGCCTCTCTGGCTCCGCTCCTCAGACAAGGCCTGCAGAAAGACTTGCCGGCGCCCCCGTCCTCCCTGACCTTCTTCCACTGAACAAAGCAGGTTATCTGAGCTGTAGCGAATCTCCACCCATATAGAACTTTAAAGTTTTATTTTGAATGACAAAAGAAGTATGGCCTAGATTGGTTGTCCCTCGTGCTAAAAAGGCATTTTTCCAGCTGTGGCTCATCAAGGAGGGGGCCGTTAGGGGAATGAGCTGGAACGCGGAGAGGGGAGAGATCAGTCACTTCCCGGAGTGCCACGGCCCCAGGGACCCTCCGTAACCTCCCCCAGCGTGGCCACAGCCGGCCCTCGGACGGCGGAAGACATTTGGTCAGCCCTGCCCGCCCGCTGGCGCACTTGTCTCCAGCCCTCGGCGCCACACCTCCTCCCCACCAGGCGCACCGCGTGGTTTGCCCAGTTTCCCGGATCCCGCAGAGAGGCGGCGGTGTTGAGGGCACGCCGCCTCCTCCTCCCGCCCTCTGGTTCGGGGGGCCCCTGGCGCACCACCCCCAGTGCAGGCTCTCGCGGGGCCGGACTCAGCCAGTGCCGCAGGTGCAGCCCAGAGGCAACACGCGGGTGAGTCAGACTAAGCAGCTGCTAGAGACCGTGCAGGCAGGCAGGGGACCCATGGGTCCCCACATTCTCTCGGGTAGCTTCCCCCACACCGGGTCCGCGGGCTCTCAAAACTGACTTGACCCCAGGTTACGGGAGACAGGAGGCTTGCGTGGCATTTTCTCGGGAAAGGAGGCTGTGGGTATACTTCATTTTAGAGCGCTAGCTTTGGACTTAAATCCTCTCCTACTACCAGCTGGCGTTCCTGGGTGATTTTGTAACTTTAGTGGAAGACTTTCTGGACCTCACTTTCTCCATCTATAAAATGGGAATATAATGCTACCTCCCAGGGTCCCTGTGAGGACGAAACCAAAAGACGCTGCAAAGTGCTGAGCAGGAAGCGGGTGAGAGCGGCTAGATCCTCGTTATTTATCAGAGAAGAATCTCCACTTCCGGCCTTGCGGGGTGTACTTTGCCCCTGGCCTGCCGTCCCGCAGTATAAGAGAAGTCGCACGGGGGGTATGGCCAGGAGTCGCATGGGGGGCATGGACAAGGGCAAAAGCTCTGTCGCCAGCGATGCTCCAGGCGACCCTGTGGGCGAGCACCTACTCTGTTCTGATTGGTGGTTCTTTGGGCCTTTGAGTAGGACGCACAATATGGCAAGGACAATTGCAGCTTTCCTTAAGGAGGACATCCCTCACATTTGCTTCTCAAAAGTCATTCTTCACCCTAGACATCTTCACCTCAGGAAACTTAGAACCACTGTCAAAATTATTAACACCCCAAAACTCCTCCCTAGAGAGCAGAGTTCTCATTTTGCAGTTGGGAACCACGAGGTCACGGATAGTTAAATAATGCAGGCGCGTTAATGGAAATACCTTTCTCTCTTCCACTCTCCCATATGTGTTAATGCTGTGTTGCATTAAATGTTAAACAAGAGATGAACGTGGGTCCATTTCGGCAACCAGAAAAAGGAACGGACAGGGTCAGACTTTCCAACGCTTCTAGGGTGGGGCTCCCTGCAGGGTTTACTGCGGCCCGCAGAGTAAAGGTGAGAAATACGACACCAATCGAGAAAGTAGACTTGGAGAGCCACTCTCACCCTCTGCCCCTGGGATGGACCCCAGAGTCTGGAACAGGATCTTAGCATTGAGGAACTTGGTCCTTGAGCGTTTCGAGCAGAAGACGCCTTTGGCGGTTACGCAGGGATCCTCCTTCTCTTCCAACACTCCTGCCCCCTCCCCCCACCCCACAGTCTTTAAAACCTGCTCGAAATGCCAGAACCCGAGAAGGGGCCGAACCTTGGGCCTGCCGCCCTCTCCCGTAAGCAGAGAACCAGCAGCTTTGTCATGAAGTTTGAAGATAGGGCTATTCCTTGGAACGAGCCACGCGATGGCTGCCATTCTAGACTACACTCTGTGTCCCCAGACTGTGTCGCCAGAGCCGACACGGTGCTGCGCATACAGTGGGCGCGGGAGAAAGGTGGGTCACCTACGTCTGCCGGGGACCCTCTGACTCAGAGAGAAAGACAACTATCTCGGCTCACCCGCGGCGGGGCGGAGCGGTCTCCCTTCCATCTTCTCGCCGCATTGGTGAGAAGCCTCCCCCCGCTCCCGGAGCAGTGGTTTCCTCTTCGGTGTACCCCTGCCACTGAGATGGTCTCTCCCAGCTGCCTGCCCTCGCACATCCCGCGCACACGCGTGCGGAATGCCCCTGTCTGTAGTTATCAGCATCCGCTCCCTGACCCCACAGTCGAATCTCCGCGGTCCTGAGCGCTTTCCCTTTATTCTAAAGCTCTCCGTTCCCCTGCCCTCCGGGAGACCGAGCCCCACCTGGCCGCAGCGCTCGCAGGATTTGGACCCCGCCGGTGTTCATATGCATAAATGAGCAGGCTTGCATCCTGATTGGGCTTAGGTAAGTAGTTGCCACGCCCAATGGTGTTGGCCCCGCCCCCTAGGACACATGGCTAGAGATGTTCCCAAGGACAACTCACTCCTCCAGCCAGGCCTCGGCCTGGGGAGCTTAAGGATGAGTAGCGATTGAGCCTCTTTCCGAAGAACACCCGCGCTTGTTAAATTCAATGTCCCCTATGTTGTCACCTCCTCCAGGGACCTCGACTCTGTCTTTGACGCTTGCCCCTCAGAGGCCCATCCAGGTGGACTCGAGGGGCAGAGATGGATCCGAACGGATCCCTGACCTGGAGGACATCAGCTAGACAGGGCAGAGAAGAAATCAGAAGGTCCCATGGGTCAGTGCTCAGTGAAGTGTAAAGCCTAGCACAAGGTCTTGCGGAAAACAGGGTTAAAGAGGGCTTCTCTGGGTCCCAGCAGTTGTAGCAAAATTGATAATGAAAGAAACCACTTGTTATGTTTGCTTTTTATTTAATGATTTCGTCTTCACAACAGCCCTGAGGTAGGTATTGTTGTTATCATCATTATACAGATGGAGATATAAATTTGGGGTGCAGAGAGATTTAGTGCCCTTTCACCATGAGCAAGTGACAGAGCAAGGATCTGAAACTGGGTCTTGTCAAAGCCAAAGATGGTCTAAACCTCCATGTTAGAAACAAAGCCGGCAAAGGAAGGAATGTGAGCAAAGACACTCAAGTGAGAAATAAAGCAGAACAGAGGAGGGGCTACAGGAAAATGTTTCTGGAGGACGAAGCTCTGTTCACAAAGGGAGAGTGAAGGCTGGAGAGGGCCGGTGGAGAGCCTTGTACACCACGATCAGGAATGTGGACTTGATCTTGAGGTGGTGAGGGGCTGACCCCCACCCAGAGATTTTACAAGGAGAGTAATGCACTCTCTCTGGCTACAGTTAGGAGAGTAGGTGCAGGGAGGAGAGGTAAAGAAGCAAGGTGGGTGCAGTCTACTCTATCTCTTGCTTCTTGATTATTTTTTCATCATGCACGTGTATAAAATGGTTCCTTGTGTTGACACACTGGGGTAATAAATAAGCAAAGGAGCTGTTTGCAGCTAGAAGCAACCAACCCAGGGGGCTCCAACCATCAGAAGTCCCTACACAGCCACCCCTAGGGCTGAGGATTCTCAGATAACATGTACCCCAGTCACAGTGGATGTGGACTCAGATATTGACAGTGGAGGATGAAGAACAAGAGCTGGATTTAAGGAATGATTAGGAAGCAATGTTAGTATCACATAGTGAAGGGGTGAAAAAGGAAGATGACTCCTGGGTTTCTGCACTGAGTACTTGGATAAATGGTAGTTCCCTTACTGCTGCAGGGAACATGAGAGCAGGGCTGGTTCATGGAGAAATGATGAGTTCTGTTTGGCTGCCTGTGTTAGAGGTAGACAGGCAGTGGATTAGGACTCTGGTATCAAATAGACTGGGTTCAACTCCTACTTTCATCAACTTGGTAGTTCTGGTGCCTTGGGCAAAAAACTTGATCTCTCTAAACCTGTTCATTTGTCTATAAGGTAGGGGTCATAATAAGATTATAAATTTGTTATAAGAATAAAATGAGAGTGCATAATGCCTGGAATATAATTAGTATCTTATAATGGCAATGCTATTATTGTTGATATTTACTATTATTATTATCAGTAAATCTGAAGCTTTACTTTGATATTTACTATTATTATTATCAGTAAATCTGAAGCTCAGAAAAGAAGCGGCTTCAGAAGTCATCAAATGGAAACTGAAACCATGAGAATAAATGAAAAGACCCACGAAGCATGTAGATGATGAGAAGGGAGGAAATTGAAGACCACAAGGACTTACATTTCAGGAGTGGAAAAAGGAAGAGGAGCCTAAGAATAAATAGAGAAGAAGGAGGAAAGCCATGAGAGTATAACATCATGGACACCACATGCATCAGCCACGCAGTTGATCCTCTGTCTCACTTTCTCCTTCCTAACAGAACCTGATGTTGTTAGGGTAAGCACCCACCTCTGGAGGGCTATGTGCTTCAGAGGAGGCAGCCGCAGCCACAGCTCCAAAGGAAGAGGTGAGTCCTCACTGGATTTCCATTTTCTTTGCCAGTGGTTGGTTTAGGAAGGTCTATTTAATACCATTCTGGCCAATGGGACTTGATGGAAGTCTATGAGGGGGCTCCTGAAAAAAATTTCTTTGATCTTAAAAAGAGATACACATGCATATCAAAATCACAATGAGATACCACTTTACATCCACTAAGATGCGTAAAATGAAAAAGCCAGATAACAACAAATGTTGATCAAGATTTGGAGAATTGAGAACCCTCACACACTGCTGATAGAAATGTAAAAAAGGTACAGCCACTTGGAAAACAGTCTGATAGCTCCTCAAATCATTAAACATAGTGTTACCATATGACCCAGTAATTCCATTTCTAGGTATATACCAAGGGAAATGAAAACATTTGTCATACGTCCCTGCGAAACTGTACACCAATGTTTATAGCATCATTTTTCATAATAACCAAAAAGTGGAAATAGCTCAAATTCATCAACAGATGAATGGATGCACAAAATACTGCCCCTCCATACAATGCAATAGTATTTGGCCTTAAAAAGGAATAAAGTACTGATGCATGCTATGACATGCTAAGTGAGAGAAGCCAGCCACAAAATACCACATACTACGTGATTCTATTTATATGAAAGCCAGAATAGGGAAATCTATAGAGCAAGAAAGATTAGTGATTGTCTAGGGCATGGGTGGCGGGGAAATGATAACTAAAGGACATGAGGTTTCTTCTTGAGGTAATGAAAATGTTTTAAAATTGACTCTAATTGTAATAGTTACACATACCTCTGAATATACTAACAGCTGTTGAATTGTATGCTTAAAATGAGTGAATTGTATGATATGTTAATTATATCTCAATAAAACTGTTTAAAAAGAAGCAACAAAAAAGAGATACACACGCAAAAAAATACAAACTCTTCTTCTCAATGTTGTCATGTCTAGATGGGATGGCAGCATGAGGGTGATTCCACGCGCAGAGAAAGGCAAAACCACGACGATCACTGAGAAACAGCAATGGAGCCTTGGCAGCAGCAAGCCCTGGTTGTCTTGTTATGTGACATGATAAATTGTTTAAGGCAGTCTGAGTCAAAGTTTTGCTAACGTTGTTTGTGGACAATTTAAGTACTTTAATCACAAAGGAGTTTAATATAGGGAAGTAGCTGCTTACGAAAACTTATAGAAATGACTCCTGGAACATGTAAAGCTGACCCCTGTCTGAAGAGTGGGGACTCAGGAGACCACTATGAGAACTAATGAGTCCAAGAACACAGTGCTTTATTTGCAATCCAAGGATCAGAAAGCCATAACCAAACCACCACAGCTGCCTGTCAGTACTCACAAAGCTGGTGAATTAACATGGAACACTAGTTCAGAAAACTGACCCATCTTTTTGACCTTACTTGCTGGTCAGAAGAATGACCTTCACTTATTTCCACTTTCCAGATAGCTCCCATCTAATGACCAGCTTTTTTGCTCTTTATTCCAACTTTCATCTCAGATCGTCTATCTAGAATCATTTTTCCTTTAGAATTTTCTGAGGGTCTTCTTGTGATTTTTCAGATTCGGTTTGCCTGGAAATATCTTTGTATTGCCCTCATTCTTGAAAAAAAAAATTTTCTAAACATAGAAGATAGACTAGTAGTCATGTTCGTTTTTTCTTCTTTTCTTTCTGTTTATTTATTCATTTATTTATTTTAGTTCTTGTGGAAGGGAGTGGCAGCTAGTGTCTGGGCCCTTTGATGGGTTTAAAGGGTGACCAGATTGTGGGCTGGGGCCCCAATACCACAAGGTCCAGAGAAGGGCGGCAAGGGGCCCTCCAACAGGGAGTCAGTGGATGAAATCAGTGTGATGGAACGTGTGGTCAAGGCGGAAAAACAGTGAGTGTGGGATGGGGTTTTGCTAGTGTGGCAGAGCTAGTCGTTGACTGACTGGGAAGCTCTGGAAGGCGGTGGGGACAAGCACAAGGAGAGGGTGTTCTTCTCAGAGTCTGCCCACGTGTTTCCTGCCTGGCAACTGATAGTAATGTTCTTTCAGCACATGAATATTCCCATCCATGACAGCCTATATTGCCTACAGCCACTTCTGACACCAAATGGCCAGAGTTCAGTACAGGAGACCGAAGTCAGCAAGAAAATTCCAGACAAGAAAAAGTAAAAGGAGTTCATCGCCACCAAAACAATATTATAAGACATGTTAAAGGGACTTCTTTAAGAAGAAGAAAAAAATTATGAATAATAAAATGGCAATAATTACATAGCTATTAGTAATTACTTTAAATGTAAATGGATTAAATGCTCTAATCAAAAGACTGAATGGAGAAGAAAAACAAAACCCATACATATGCTGCCTACAAGAAACTCACTTCAGATCAAAAGACACACACAGACTGAAAGTAAAGGGATGGAAAAAGATATTTCATGCAAATGGAAATTTAAAAAAACCTAGGGTAGCAATATTTATATCAGACAAAATAGACTTTAAAACAAAGGCTTTAACAAGAGACAAGGAAGGAAATTTCATGTATAGTAGCCAAGATATGGAAGCAACCTAAGTGTCCATTGATGTACGATTGGATATATACAATAGAATATTACTCAGCCATGAGAAAGAGTGAAATCTCACCATTTGTGACATCACAGATGGACCTGAGGGGTATTGTGTTGGGTGAAATGGGTCAGACAGAGAAAAACAAATGCCATGTGATTTTACTTATATGTGGAATCTAAAATAAATAAATAAAAATAAGTGAAAAATCAAAACAAAAACAGGCTCATGGCTACAGAGAACAAACTGATTTGTGCCAGATGGGAAAGGATTAGGGGGCTGGTTGAATAAAGTAAGGAATTAAGTTATAAAATAGTCACAAGGATATAAAGTACAGCCTAGGGAATATAGTCAATAATATTGTAATAAATATGTATGGTGCCAGGTGGGTACTAGAGTTGTCAGAGGATCATCTCGTAAGTTACACAGATGTCCAACCACTATACCATACACCTGAAACTAATATAATATTGAATGTCAACTGTAATTGAAAAAATTTTTTTAACTAAAAAAATGTCAGCAGAAGAAAATTTCCTTATACAGGGAATTAGGTACTAAGAATTATTAGGTGCTCTGGAAGAATGGGCGTAGTTTAGGGCCTCAAGGAAAGACTTTCTAAACACCCAGAAGTAACTCACTAGAGGAGATGTGACGATCAGGCAACTGTAAAGGCCACCTTGGAACTCAGTCAAATTTGGAACACAGCACTGTTGTTGAGAATCAGGACACCACGATAACCAGAGTTGCGTCTTGATACCGACAAAGATGGCACTGGACACCGGAAAGCTGCTGCAGGAAAACCCTAGGTCTTCATAATCTAGTTTTCCAGGGGGGAAAAAACAACAACAACAACAATGAAAACTGCAAAAGTACGGCCTGTCTCATGACTGCTTTCTAAATTTTTAAAACCTAATTTACATAAACCAACTTCTAGGGAAACTACAAAATGGAGGCTTTTAAAAGGGCTGTGTCGGTGCAGTGGTGGTGGGAAAAGCCAGATTGTATTTGGTAGAACAGTAAACAAGACATGAGGAGCGAATTCAGTAAATGTGGGTGGTTTGAGTTTTCCTGTGAATGGAAGAAGAGAGAGAGGTAGTAGATAAAGGGCACATCCAGTTTCAAGCAGAGTTTTGGTTGTTTTTTTCTAAGAATGATGGAGAGTCCAACATGTTTATTGATGGACGGGAAGGTGCCAACAGAAGAGAACAGAGGGAGTAAGTGGATACATGATAGATGGAGAGTTTGCACCTGGTAGAAGGAGGTGGTCATTTTTTTTTTGATGCCCATGATATTTTGCTAAGTGATAAAAGCATATTATAAAGCAAACATTGTATGATTCATTTCCTATTTTAAAAACATATTAGGTATAC
Organism: Pteropus alecto; assembly: GCF_000325575.1. NCBI lineage: Eukaryota > Metazoa > Chordata > Mammalia > Chiroptera > Pteropodidae > Pteropus > Pteropus alecto. The sequence continues at coordinate 1,227,541 of NW_006431916.1, read as the reverse complement.
TGAAAATACTCACAGACTTGTCAAACAGCCCTCATAGAGATAAAATTCAATTCCGCTGTTGCGGGCTGCACCCCTGAGGTGGAGTAGCCCCAGCAAATGGCACAGGCTGGGCAGTGTGCGTTGTAACTAGAGGGGCAGGATGACAGTAGGAGAGGGTGGGAAGGAGGACAGCAGACCTATACTCTTGCAGGCCATATGGCCACAGGCTAGCTTGCTCCATAAAACTCATGCTCAAGTCATGATCCCAATTCACCCACTCTCCCATATGCTGAGGGACAGACTGCCAGCAGTTCTTCCAGAAGCAGCTCCAGAGGCGTAGGCATAGCACCTCCATATCCCATCTGGCCACACTGTGAAAAATCATTGATTGTGACACAGTCTCTTCAAATCATGTTTCCCCCCCAAATCGTGATCACGAAGATCCTCTGACAAAGGCAGACTCTTAAGTACATGACTTCCTTGAAAATAACTTGACATGGCTAAAACTAATTTAGCTTTCTCAACCCCCATCTTATCTCTCAATATGGTTATTTCTTATGCCAACCATGTATATGAATATATTTATATGAATAAACAAAACTATAAGCCTATATGTTACATGAAATGCCAAGAAAATCATATATTGAAATGTTAATGCTGTTTTTCTGAGTGATAGGAATTGAGTGTAATTTCTGTTTTCTCCTTTTTTGCTTATTGTGCTTTCTATTTTTTCTATAACAGTCTTGTATTACTTATATAAATAGGAAAAAAAATGAGGTTGCTAAAAATCACACAAGTGGAGGGTTGTCATTGAACTATAAAATAAATAAATTGCTAAAAGTAACTCAAGTGTTGGATAAAATAATAAGTGAGCTAAACAAAAGGCAAAGAATACTCAGGCATAAAAGCAGGGTCCTAGAGAAGTATGCAAAGCCCTAAAACCAGATTTGGATTCAGAGATCAGATGCATCTGAGTATGAGTTTTTGTAGTGTTTCAGAACTGACAAGACAGAAGATATAACCTAGCATCTACCCTGAAGTCTAACAGGAGACTCCTCAAAGCTGAGACTCTGTAGGACTACATTCTCAACATGTAGGTGACCTAGAAATAAACTCTCCCATCCCCAGAAGACTGCAAGGAAAACTGCTTTTCTTCAGTCTTGATGCTAATCAAATTGGTGTAGAGGTTCTCCATTGAGAATTTGCATTTATAACCCTGTCTCACATAGGTTCTCAGCCTGAATTCACATGATTAGACACCATTCCCCCCAAAGGGGAAAAAAAACCTGGAGCCAATAATATGACTAAAAATGGTCCCAGACTTTTAATGCCCCCCGGTACCTGACAGAAGCAAATGTAAATCTTTTCCAGTGGAACTCAAAATTTGCCTTCATCTCTGTCCTCAGAGAATTCTCATAGTAACATTCCAAAGAAAACGAGCAGCCCTCAAACAAAATATTTCATTAAATATACAAATAAACAAGGCACTATGAGTAAGAACTGGCCAAAACAAAACATTAGATTCAGATCCAAAAAAAACTTTAGATGTTGGAATTATCAGATCTACTATATCAACTAAGTATGCATAATATAATATAAGGGAGCTTTACAAAAATGACAAAAGAGCAAGCAGATGTGAAAAAAATCAACAAATTCTAGAAATAAAAAATATATAAAATTGAAATTTCAATCTCTATATCTGTGAGTCTTTTTGTTTCATTTGTTCATTTCTTTTGTTCCTTAGTTCCACATATAAGTGAAATCATATGGCATTTATCTTTCTCTGACATTTCACTCAGCATAGTACCCTCTAAGTCCATCCATGTCATTGCAAATGGTAAGATTTCTCTTTTTTTAATAGCTGATTAATATTCCACTGTATATATGTACCACAACTTCTTTATCCAATAGTCTATTGAAAGGCATTTACGTTGCTTTCATATCTTGGCTATTGTAAATAGTGCTGCCATGAACATAGGGGTGCATAGATCTTTACAAACTAGTGTTTTAATTTGCTTTGGATAAATACCCAGAAGTACAATTGCTGAGTCAAAAGATAGTTCTATTTTTAACTTTTTGAGGAACCTCCAAACTGTTTTCCAGAGTGGCTATACCAATTTGCAATCCCACCGACAGTGTACGAGGGTTCCCTTTTCTCCACATCCTCGCCAACATTTGTAGTTTTTGATTTATTGATTATACCCATTCCGACAGGTGTAAGGTGATATCTCGTTGTGGTTTTAATTTGCATTTTTCTGATCATTAGTGATCTTGAGCATTTTTCATATGTCTATTGGCCATCTGTATGACCTTTTTGGAGAAATATCTATTCAGGTCTTCTGCCCATTTTTTAATTGGATTGTTTATTTTTTCGTTGTTGAGTTGTATGAGTCCTTTATAAATTTTGGATATTAATCCCTCATCATATGTATTATTGGCAAATATCTTCTCTCATTCAGTAGGTTGTCTTGTCTTTTTGCTGATGGTTTCCTTTGCTGTGCAAAAACTTTTAGTTCGATGTAGTCCTATTTGTTAATTTTTTCTTGTTTCCCTGGTCCAAGGAGATATATCAGAAAAAAAATTACTAATAGCAATATCAGAGAGTTTACTGCCTATGTTTTTTTCTAGAAGTTTTATGGTTTCAGGTCTTACATTTAAATTGTTACTCCATTTTGAGTTTATTCTTATATATGGTGTAAGAAGGTGGTCCAGTTTCATGTTTTTGCATGTACCTGTCCAGTTTTCCCAACACCATTTGTCGAAGAGATTGTCTTTACTCCACTGTATGTTCTTGTCTCCTTTGACATAGTTTAATGACCATATAGATGTGGATATATTTCTGGGCTCTCTTTTCTGTTTCATTTATCTATGTATCTGTTTTTATGCCAGTACCATGCTGTTTTGATTACTATAGCCTTGTAGTATAGTTTGATATCAAGTAGCATGATACCTCCAAGTTTGTTTTTCTTTCTCAAGATTGTCGTGACTATTTGGGATTATAAATTTTTGGATTATTTGTTCTAGTTCTCTGAAAAATTCCATTGGTATTTTGATAGAGATTGAATTGAATCTATAGATTGCTTTGGGTAGTATGGCCATTTTAATGATGTTGCTTCTTCCTACTCGTGAGCATTGTATATGCTTCCATTTATTTGTATCTTCTTTAATTTCTTTTTTCAATGACATAATGTTCTGAGAACAAGTATTTTACCTCCTTAGTTAATTTGATTCCTGTGTATCTTATTGTTTTTGATACAATCATCGTTGGTGTGTAAAAATGCAACCGGCTTCTGAGTATTAATTTTGTATCCTGAGATTTTCCTTGATCTTGTTAACCCATTCATTATTTAGTAGCATATTATTCTGCCTCCATGTGTTTGTGTATTTTCCAGTGTTTTTTTTTTTTTCTTGTAGTTGATTTCTAGTTTCATACCATTGTGGTCAGAGAAGACACTTGATACGATTTCAATCTTCTAAAATTTATTGAGACTTGTTTTGTAGTCTAACACGTGGTCTGTCTTGGAAAATGTGCCATGTGCACTTGAGAAAAATGTATATTCTGCTGCTTTGGGGTGAAACACTGAAAATATCAATTAAATCCATCTGGTCTAGTGTGTCATTTAAAGCTGCTGTTTCCTTACTGATTTTCTGTCTGGAAGATCTGTCCATTGGTGTCAATGGAGTGTTAAAGTCTCCTACTGTGAGAGTATTACTGTCAATCTCTCCCTTTAGGTCAGCTAATAATTGCTTTATATATATATAAGTGCTCCTATGTTGGGTGCATATATGTTTACTAGGGTTATGTCCTCTTGTTATTGATCCTTTTATCATTATGTAACACTCTCTTTGTCTCTTATTCTAGCCTTTGTTTTAAAGTCTATTTTGTCTATATTGCTACCCTAAGTATTGCTACCCTAGCTTTTTTTTTTTTCATTTTCATTTGCATGAAATGTCTTTTTCTATCCCTTTACTTTCGATCTGTATGTATCATTTGATCTGAGGTGGGTCTCTTGTAGGTCTTGTTTTCTTATCTATTCAGCTACCCTATGTCTTTGGATTGGAGCATTTAATTTATTTACATTTAAAGTGATATAGGTACATAGTTACTGCCATTTTATTATTTGTATTTATAGTCCCCCACCCTCTTATTTCTACAGAAGCTCCCTTAACATTTCTTGTAATTCTGTCTTGTGGTGATGAATTTCTTTAGCTTTTTCCTGTCTAGGAAGCTCCTTATCTCACATTCAATTTTAACTGACAGCCTTGCTGGGTAGAGTAGTCTTGCTTGTAGGTTCTTTTTTGTTCATCACTTTGAATATTTTGTGCCAATCCCTTCATGCCTGCAAAGTTTCTGTTGAAAAGTCAGCTGACATTCTTATGGGAGAATCCTTGTAAGTAACTAGCTGCATTTTTCTTGCTGTTTTTAGATTCTCTCTTTGTCTCCAATCTTTGGCATTTTAATGATGATGTGTCTTAGTGTGGGTCTGTTTGGGTTCCTCTTTTTTGTGACTCTGCACTTCCTGGACCTGTATGTCTATTTCCATTATCAAATTAGGGAAGTTTTCTGTCATTATTTTCTCAAATCGGTTCTCAATCCCTTGATCTCTCTCTTCTTCTTCTGGTACCCCTATGATGTAGGTAGGTGTTGGTATGTTTGATGTTATCTCAGAGGTCTCTTAAACTTTCCTCTTTTTTTTTCTTTTTTTTTTTTAGATTCTTTTTTCTTTTTGCTATTCTGATTAGATGTTTTCTGCTACCTTGTCTTCCAACTTGCTGATTCAGTCTTCTCTGCTTCATCTAATCTGTTGATTCCTTCTAGTATATTCTTCATTCTGGTTATTGTATTATTCATTTCTGACTGGTTTCTATGTCCTTTTTTAATACTTACTATCTCTCTGTTGAAGTTCTCACTGAGATCATTCATTCTCCCCCTAAGTTCATTGACCATCTTTGTAACCAGTGTTCTGAACTCTGTATTGAGTAGGTTGCTTTTCTCCATTTCTTTTAGTTTTATTTTCTGGAGTTTTCTCTTGTTTCATCGGTGGCATGTTTCTTTGTTTTCTCACTTTAGTTTCCTCTCTTTGTTTGTTTCTATATATTAGGAAGATTTTTTATGTCTGCCAGCCTTGGCCAGGTGTCGTGTGTGGCCCAATGGCACAGTTTTCCTGCTCACCTGCACTGGGGGCTCTGGGCATATTCTTTGTGCAGTTGTGTATGTTCTCCTATGGTAGCTAATCCTTGATTGCTGTTAGCACATCAGTGGATAGGATTGACTCTCAGGCTGACAAGCTATGGGGTTTGGCCATGCCCACAGGGTATGAGCTGCTGTGTGGAGGCTGATACCATGGAGTGGGATTTGCCCCAGCAGTCTCATGTACCTATTGAGACCACCCTTTGAGTGTGCCACTTATAGGACTAGTCAAGTGGTGCTCTGTTGTGGTCTGATGCCAGCCTTTGGATGTGTTGGTTCCATGTCTCCTTGGGAGAGGCTCCCGTGTAGGCCAAGTTCAGCCACTGCCTTTGATTGCTCAGGGCTACCTGGTAGGAACCACAAAGCAATCCACAGATGATTGCTTCTTATGCTGGATCTAGAGACAAGTGGGAGAGATTACTCTGCAAGACAAGGTAGGTTACCCCCAGTACCCAGCCTGGGGAGACTTAGCAAAAGGATCAATGCACTTCAAGGCCTGGGGCTGCCTTCCAGCTGCTCATATGACTCTGCAGCTGGAAGAGTCTTTGAGTGATATGTGAGTTGGGTGGCGCAGGGACCTAGGGAGTCACTGGGGTAAAGCGAACAAATTTCACCCTACCAAAGCAGAGTTAGGTTTCATTCCAGTGCTGAATCTGTGGCTTTCTGTAAAAGCCTCAGATTGCAGCAAAGTCAGCCACTTCGCTCCTTGGGCCCTCAGATCCCCATGATCCGCCCAAAAGATATTGCAGCTCAGGCTGGCACTAGTGGCTCACCACCAAAAGTCTCCCCTGAAATGTGTTGGCTGCACATGGGCCATGTGAGCTGCCAATAACTGTGCAGCCCAGGAAAGCAACAGGGTGGGGTTGTCTGCCCAGCAACGGGGCTGCCACACACAATTTGTGGACTGAGTGGGGCAGGGCCCCAGGGAAACATGGGCTGCTCTCACCGGGCCAATGCAGCATCAGAACTGACCCTACAGGGGGAAAGTTCAACGCAGGCAAGATGCTGCCCATCTATAGATTGCCCTGAGGCCTAACAAAGGAGCCCTGGCGCCACGCAACTCAGTCTTTCCCTGTATGTTTCCTGCACCTCCCAAGCCACTGACTCTCCACCAGAGCTCAGAGTGTGTATCTACAAGTGAGTGATTCTGTGCATGAGCCCTTTAACAGGACATCTGAGTTTTCAGGTATTTTCAGTCTCACCCAGATGGCCAGAGTCCCCACTGGCTTTTACGTTCAGATTTTGTGGGGACTCCTCTTTCCAGAACTGGAATCCCAGGCTGGGGAGACCCTGTGTGGGCCTGGGACCCCTCATTCCTTCAGGAAGGGGGAACTCTGTAGCCTCAGTTCCCTTCTCAGTACTTAACTACCATGTGTGGTTGCAGACCCAGACTGCTTTATATCTTTGCCTCTCCTACCGAACTCAATGTGGCTTTTTCTTTATATCCTCAGATGTATGTGTTATGATCAGCTAGACTTCAGGTGGTTCTCCAAGTTGTTTCTTTTATAGTTTGTTTGTAATCTTAATGTGGTCACGGAAGGAGGCAAACCTTGCTTTTACCTAGCCCACCATCTTGACCAGAAACTCCCTCCTGAAGATTCATTCTTAAGTGAGTTTGACACCAACCAGAACCTAATGTTCTAAGGGCTTAATGATTAAAAGAAGTGGACATGCAGGAGAATCTGGGGGAAAGAATGAAAGTGAGTCATAGTTCTATCAGGCTAAACAAAGTTAGCTTGGATTAAAGAAAAAACCACTACGGCCATGCCACCCTGAACATGCCTGATCTCATCTGATCTCAGAAGCTAAGCAGGGTCAGGTTAATATTTGGATGGGAGACCACCTAAGAACACCAGGGTCAGGTTAATATTTGGATAGGAGACCACCTAGGAACACCAGGTGCTGTAGGCGTAAAAAATCAATCAATCAATCAATCAATCAATCAATAATAAAGCAAAATCCATGCTAAAGAAATGAAGTTCATGTGCAGTTACAAAGTCAACTAGGTATTCTGTTATCAAAAGGATTTATTCGAGGAAAAAAGAAAGAATTGCAATGCAGTACATGCAGATATAGCCAGCCAGACGAGCACGAAGCATATATATTGCTGTATAAGTACCACATACTAACCAGCCATGAAATGTACACCACTGGAGAGCTTCTCCTACAGGTTCTTCTAATTTCTGTGCAGGTTAATGTCTCTGTCATAAATTAAACACTGAAGATTGGTGGTAGGAGGTGAGGGGTGCAGTTCTTGGTGGGAATTCTGAGTAATGTAGCTGTAAGAAACATCTAAACCTATAGAGAATTTTTATAAGAATTTATCTGAGCCAAACTAACGACATGTGCTGGGGAGCAAGATCTTATGTGCTCCAGAAAATGACAGTTTTGAAGCTTTTTTTATGCATTTGAAATTAAGGAGGGAACATAAGGAAGATTACATGGAGGTGAGAAAAAGTAAGGCGAAGATTGGTTTACAGGATGGTTAACAAGATTATGTGCTCTCGAGGATGGTTAGGGATTATTTCAAAGGTGTGTTAACCTAGATGCACAGAAAAAAAAATGGGATTACTTAAGGCAAAGATAAATCTTTTGCTAAAGAAGTTATGCGCCTGGGATGTGACTACCCACCATGACCTGCCCAGTTAGGAATTTATGATCACATCACCCTGTGAGGTTACTTTCCACAGAACTCCTTTTTTAATTCACAGTACTGTTTCCTGGGAAGAGGAGCAGATGGTGGGCAATAAAAATATGTCCCCTTGCTGAATTTCTTCTGTTGCTGCAGAGGGAAAACAGTGCAGACTCGGTGCAGGGCAGGCAGGGTTTCTGTGTTCCCAATTGGTGGAATGGATTTGGTATTTTATTCTAATCATAGGGTAAAAGTCCTGTACTTAAAGGAAAGCTTGAAACATGTGCATAAATGTGTCTAGGAAATCGGACTAAACCAAATCCTGTTTATTTTCATAGCCATTGGGAGTGCTGATTTGGGGCATTTCCTAGAGTATCTGAAGCAGCCTGGATTTGTGCCTCAACTAAAAGTAGTAATAGCAACTGTCAGCACCGAGCTGATCAAGAAGGGAAGGCTTTGGTGGTGAGATGCCCAGGTGGAAGAATGCATGAGGGGCCGACATGAGAACGATACGGCAAGCACCAACTTTATTGTGGGGAGCATGCTTCTGTTGCAAGGAGCGCACTTCTATTGCGGAGAACACGCTTCTGTTCCAGCCCCCCTAGGGGATCACATGAGCTCCACGTATATCAGAGTACAATAGTGGCATTCTTCCACACATGCATGATACAATAAGCTGAATTATGTTCACATATGTTAGGCACAGGCGCCCTACTACACTAATGTAACATTCTAAATCCAGGGTCCTATTCCAAGCCACAAGCCTGGATCAGAGCCAGACCTGGGACCTGCCAGGCCTGGGACCCACAGCAACCTCACATTGATCACTTATATGCAAGCTTTGTGTACTAAGTGCCCTTCAAGCACCAGCTCTTTAACAATTCCTCAACCCCTTGAGGTTGATATTGTCATCTGACTTTCCTGATGAGGGATCCGAGGTTTAGGGATATAAGCAGCTGACTCAAAGTAACATAGCTAATAATGGCAGAGTTGGTATTTGAACCAGGCCTGCAGAACCCCAAAGTTTGTGTCTCAAGATGGATACTATGCTTTCCCCTTTTCCCTATCCCCACCCATCCCTCCTGCCACGTCCTGCAGTATCATACTGGCTGCCTATGAGGAAAAGTATTACAAATCAATCTTTGCATCCCACATGTAAGTTTGGCCTCATCTTCTATCTGAAAACTCTACTCTAAAAGTCAGGATATTCATTGACTCTGGAAAAATAGTCTGTACAATTCAGTTGGAAAGCTCGAGCAAAAGCTGCAAAACTTACCTTTCAAGTTCTATGAGGTTTTAGTGAGTATTATCAATGTAAAAAATGTCCAGATCTGTAAAGAATTTTTGTAAGATTTTATTTGAGCCAAACTAACGGTAATTGCCAGAAAGCAAGACCTAAAATGCTCCAGAGAAATGACAGCAGTTTCTTTTATGCATTTGGAGTTAAGGAGGGAATTTGAAGAAGAGTACATGAAGGTGGGAAAAAGCAAGGCAGGGTGGTTACACCTTGAATGGGTATTCTGTCATTTCAAAGGTGTGTTAACCTAGATGCATAAGAACAATGAACAGGGCTTGCTTAAAAACCTTTCACTAAAGAAGTTATAGGCCTGGATACCCACCATGACCTACCCAGTTAGGAATTTATGATTTATTACAGCACATACCCCCCTTTTTTTGTCTACACTATTAAGAGGCTCCTTATCAACATCTGCCAGATTCCTGTTCTGTTGCTTCTGCCTTCTCTCCTTTGTTACGACATGATAGCACACCTGTTGTTTAAGGTCAGGCTTTAAAATATCAAAGTCAAGAAGTCAGAAAACATAGAAAATGATGATTCAATAAATGGTTTGAGATAAATAACTAATAATAATTTTTTAAAAAGAAGTCTGGAAACAGTCACCATATGTATTTTTGGAAGAATGACAAACTCATTGTCAAACTTGTTTTTCTGTTCAGCAGAAAATGATATATAGGTGCTGATATATAGGTCCATTATGCAATGGGCCCAGGTTCCCCCTGATCTTTGGAGGAAGAGCGAATCCCTATCAAGAGGAGTTGTGTAAGTGTCTTAGTCTGTTTGGGCTGGGTGGCTTATAAAGAACAGAAATTTATTTCTCACCGTTCTGGAGGCTGGGAAGTCCAAGATCAAGGTGCCAGCATGGTGAGGGCTCTCTTCCTGGTTCATAGCCAGTGCCTTCTCGCTGTGTATTCACGTGGTGGAAGAGGTGAAGGAGCACTCTGGAGCCTCTTTTATAAAAACACTATTCTATTCATGAGGGCTCCACCCTCATGATCTAAGCACCTCCCAAAAGGCCCCCCCAACCTGTTACGATCACATCAGGCATTAGGATTTCAACTTATGAATGTGTAGGGGGAGACACAAACATTCAGACCCTAGCAGTAAGTCCCCATCAGCTTCCAAAAGGTAGGTCCCAGGGTATGTGAAAGTTGGAGGGAGTGACTGGAGACAAAGGGGTCGAATGTAGTTCATTTTTGCAGGGAAATGGAAGGAATCCATTAAGGTTCCCAAGTTTTCAGAAGTCCAAGATCAGGCTGCCATGCTTGCCTATGGATAGGAGCTGTGAACAGGATAGGCACTGTGAGACCCAGATTTAGATCTAATACCACTTGCAAATGTCATATTTATGCATTTAGCAAAATGTCATGCTAGAAAATATCATATTTAGCAAATGTTATATTTAGACACTTAGCAAATGTGATTAGCAAGTAACCATGTTCCTCAACAGAGGCCTCAGCTTCCCCATCTGTAAAATGGAGATAATGAGACCCATTGTCCTAGACTGTAGAAAGGATTAAATGAGATTTGCATGTAAACTTCCTGACACTTTAGCAGGCACTTAGTAAATAGCATGTTATTGTTATCATTTAAATTGTACATAGACCCATTTTGAGTTTGTTTAGATGATTGAACATATTATAATTTACATTCTAATAATTAACAAATGTTATCCTCAGCAGATGCAGATCTGTGGATCCAGAATAGCAACTGTAGCAGCTGAGAAGTCATTCTAGGCTCTTGGCCCTGTGTCTTGGCAGCAATTTGATCTGAAGATGACGTCCAGGGTGCTGTGGGGCAGCCTCAGCCTGCTCCGCCTGGTGTGGTGTCTCCTTCCACAGACCGGCTATGTGCACCCAGATGAGTTCTTTCAGTCACCAGAGGTCATGGCAGGTAAAGTGCCCCATGTGTGGCTAAAGACAAGTTTCAGCAAAGTCTGGATTGGATCTGATTGGATATTTACTGAGGAGGGAGAAACATGTGTGTGCAGATGAACAATAATAAATCCATGAGCCTCTCTGGAATAAGAACTTGGGTGTGGGGACTTCACATCTCCTCCCTCAGTGGTGACATTGACCTTCTGGATGATAATAATGAAATGCCAGCCTCTTTGATGTTTTCCTGCTTGGACAAACAGTACAGGTTATTCAGAACAAAAGCTGTTTTTTACTTCTCAGTGGGAGGATTTTAGAGTTGGGCTTCACCAGTAGCTGGGAAAACTTACAAAGGGTTGTGATCTGAGATAATGAAACTTTTCTTCTGTAGATTCATATGAGGGCTGAGGGAATCCAGACCCAGAATTTATTAGAAGTTGTCTTGTTAGAATTTATTGGCTAGGTGGTGTAGGACATATTATGAAGATGGTTGCCAGGGATGTTGAGACTTTTCAGATGCTGTGGGCACATGGCCTCTTCCTCATGGTTCAACATGGCTGCTTGAGCACCAGCCACCAAGTCTAAAACCAGCCACCAAAGAAGAAATGAGCATGCTGTTCTCTTCAAGAGCATATCCTGAAAGTCATGCCTTTTGCCCATTTCCATCCCTTTGGTCAGAATGTATCACATGACCAAAGGAAGGAAACTGAAAAATATCATTTTTATACCTGACCAAATGCTCAGCTAAAGAGAGTAGGGAAGAAAGAAGAAATGGTTACTAGGGAGACATCCAGCTATTTCTGGCACAGGGCTCTACAGGTGCTATCTGTTTTTTAAGTTGAAAGGTCCAGTCTTATTTTCCACACATTTTTTTAACCTGAGCCAGCAAAAAGCAACCAGATCAGTCTGATTCTAGATTTTGTTTCCCTTTCACCTTCTGACATAGAGAGAAAATGGCCAAAAGGCTGGAGGAATAAGTAGGAGAAGCAAAGAGCCCTAAACAACCAGCAATGTTATCAAGCATGAGATGTAGGCTCGGAGCTGAGATGTAGAAATTGATTTTGTTTCCCTCTCCCCGGCCCCTCAGAGCTCTGGGACACTGGAGCACAGGGTCACAGACCAGCCCCAGGCAACAAGTACTTTTTAATTACATAAGTACTGCTTGAATATATTCTTCTTATAAAAAAAATTAAGCATCATAGGCAAAACTAAAGTCACTTTTGACCATAGTCACAATTGTTTATTCCCTTCCCCCTTCTCACACTGCCTATTCTGGATAACAATCGTAATTTCAGAGATGGATTTTTGACTGACTTTGGAGACTTTAAATTCCAAGGAGAGAAATGGAGCCTCCCCCTGCTCCTCCCCTTATGCCCTGTCCAGGGCCCAATGTCACCTCACGTCCCAGGCATGGTTCCTCCTGCCCCCTTCATAGGTGAGGCCTCAGAAGAGCTGGACTCCTCTATATTAGTTTCCATTGCTGCATAACAAACCATCACAAACCTAGCTTTTAAAACTGTTAGTTCACAGTTCTGTAAATCAGAAGTCCAGCATGGGCTCTCTGCTCAGGGCACAAGGTTGAAAGCAAGGTATGGGCTGGGCTGAGTTCTTGTCTGGGAGCTCTGGGGGAAAATCTGTTTCCAACTTCATTCTTCTTGTTGGATGAACTTGTTTTATTGCCACTATGGAACTAAAGTTTTGTTTCCTAGCTGGCTGTCAGCCAGAGGATGCTCTCAGCTCCTAGAGACCAGCCACATGTCTTGCCAATGGTCCCCTCTATCTTTAAGCCAGAAGTGCTGTATCAAATCCTTCTCATGGCTTGAATCTCTGATGTTCTCTTCTGCTACCAGCTAGAGAAAACTCTGTTTTTAATGGGCTCATGTGATTATGTCAGGCCTACTCTGGTTATCTCCCTATCTTACAGTCAGCAATCCCCTGAGATATAACCTAAAATCCATCATCACAGTCCCAGGGATTATATGGGGCATGTACATTAGCGGGCTGGAAAACCTGGGGGCCATCCTAGAATTTTGTCGGCCATATTCTCTTAGCTTGGAACTGGTTCATCTCTGCTTCTCTCTCCACAGAGGACATCCTGGGCATAGCGGCCGCACGGCCCTGGGAGTTCCACCCCAGCAGCTCCTGCCGCACAGTGGTTTTCCCACTGCTGACTTCCGGCGCTGCCTTCTGGTTGCTCAGGCTCTGGGAAGAGTGGGGACCACAGCCTGGCCCAGTGAGTGGCTATGTGCTGCTGGTGGGGCCTCGGCTCCTCCTCACTGCCCTTTCCTTTGGCCTGGATGCGGCTGTATACTACCTGGCCCCTCTGTGGAGGGCAGAGCGCTGGAACGCCCTGGTCCTGCTGTCTGGTTCCTATGTCACCCTGGTCTTCTACACAAGGACATTCTCCAATGCCATCGAGGGATTGCTCTTTGCGTGGCTGCTGGCACTGGTATCCCCCCATGTGGCTTGGAGCCCTACAGCCAAGAAGCCTGCTCCGGGCCCATGGTGGCACGGCTCGCTTCTCGGGGGCATAGTGGCTGCTGGCTTCTTCAACCGGCCCACCTTTTTGGCCTTTGCTCTGGTCCCCGTCTTCCTCTGGAGCATTTGTGGAGCCACAAACCCTGGCTTCAAGTCACTGACCAAAGACGCCCTGGGGCTGCTTCCAGGAGCGACTCTAACAGCAGCAGTGTTTGTAGCTGTGGACAGCTGGTATTTCTCCAGTCCATCTAGATCCACTATTCTTGTCCTTACACCTGCCAACTTCTTGTACTACAACCTGGATCCTCAAAACCTGGCGAGTCACGGCACACATTTGCGGCTCACTCACCTGGCAGTGAATGGCTTCCTGCTCTTCGGGACGCTGCACGCCCAGGCCCTGCAAGCTGCGTGGCAACAGTTGCAAGCCTGCCTCCAGGCCTTTGCACGAATGGGCTTCCGAAGGGTACTTGATGCCTGGAGCCTGCTGTCCAGCCCCAGGCCGCACCTCTTGCTCCTCTACTTCACGCCCCTGGCCCTACTGTCTGCCTTTAGCCACCAGGAGGCTCGGTTCCTGATCCCCCTTCTGGTCCCCCTGGTCCTGCTTTGTAGTCCACAGACCCAACCTATACCCTGCAAGAGCACCGTGGTCCTCTTCAATGCCTTGGGTGCCCTCTTCTTCGGCTGTCTGCACCAGGGGGGCCTAGTGCCTGGCCTAGAGCACCTGGAACGTGTGGTTCATGCACCTGTGCTCCCAAACGTACCTACCCACTACACACTCCTCTTCACCCACACCTACATGCCCCCTCGGCACCTCCTACACCTCTCAGGCCTGGGGTCACCCGTGGAGGTGGTGGACATGGGTGGGACTGAGGACCAGGTCCTGTGCCAAGCCCTGAACAACTTCACCAGACAACCAGCTTGCCAGGTGGCTGGTGGGTCATGGCTCTGCCGCCTTTTTGTGGTGACTCCTGGCACCACCAGGCCTGCCATGGAGAAGTGCAGCTTCCCCCTCAAGACTGAGAAACTCGTGTTTCCTCACTTGACTCTGGAGGACCCACCAGCCCTGTCCTCCCTGTTGAGTGAAGCCTGGAGGGACCATCTCAGCCTTCACATCCTGGAGCTGGGAGAGAAGCCTGACAATATGACAGAAAAGCCACTGCCATAGGTGAAGCCACTCTACATTATATGTGGGTAGCTAGACTGGGACAGAGCCCTGATTCTCTTCATTTCCCTTCCAGAATTCCCATCACTGCTTCTCCTGTGCACAGCCTTGCTCTACCTTCTGGATAATCTGGCACCCTTTTCCCCTCAAAGACCAAAGATCTGACCAATCATGGACCTGATTCCAAGGTCCCCAAAGAACCTGGCCTGGTGTAACAAATGGCACCTAATGTCTGTTCCCTTTTCCCCTCAAAGACCAAAGATCTGACCAATCACGGACCTGATTCCAAGGTCCCCAAAGAACCTGGTGTAACAAATGGCACCTAATGTCTGTTCTGCGCTATACCTTCCAGCCACTGTGATGTTTTAAATGTAGGATAGCACCTGCTTGTGAAAAGAGACAACTATTTACTGATGACATTCCTGAATGACCTCCTACATATCTTCCAGATGCCTTACCTCTTGTTGTCAGGACAACCCTCCGGCTTCGTAGATACCTAGAAGGAGGCAGTGCGGTGATGCAGAGACATGAGGTAGTTTCAGGGTACCTGAGTTCTAGTCCCCGGTCTGCCTCTCACTGGCTGTGTGATCTTAGGAAAGCCCTTTTCCTCCCCCAGCCGGTTTCCCAATCTGTACGATGGATCAGAGGATCTCTGAGGCGTCTGCCAGCTAAAACTGTCATTCCTGCACAGTGTCAGCACAGTCTGCAGCATGTGTCCCCTGGCTAGACAGGCATGTCTCTCTCAAATCTCTTTAAACACAGAAGTGGGTGTGGTCGTGTATTTAACTGCACTTTGGTGCCTGCTGTCTTAGTATTCGGTTATTACCAAAATAAGTAGTTCTGCCATTTTTCTCCCCGTTCCCTTCTACTCCTGTCGCAGAGAGAGGTGGTGGGACATTTCAGCATCTCACTCTTTAAGGATTATTTATTCTCCCAGATTAGGGGGCCTAAATGTTTTCTCTCTCAGCCTGCCCCCGTGGGAGTAGAGAACATACAATGTTCGGTCAGTATCTGGCAGCACTTGAGGACGACCTGGTGCTCCCACAGGCCTTTCTTCTTAAATGTGGTCTGGTCCCTTTCCATGCTCAAAGCCCCTGTCTGAAACTTCTCTTCACAGGATAGAGAGAAAATCCCACTCCAGACCTGCTGCTTTGGTGGAAGCTATCACAGCCCCGAACGTGCTGCTCTCACCATGGTGAACCCTGACCCTGTCCACTGATAACATGAGGAACTGTGGAACTACACCCTCCCTCCTCGTTCTCCCTCCTCACACCACTGCTATCTCATGAGAACAAGAGGCACCCAGGCCACAGAGACCAGTGGGCTAGAGGACAGCGCAGAGCAGGAGACCAAACCTATACAAATGACCAAACCTGAGTCCTTTTCTAATCCTGCCTTCTGTTGACTAAAGCCTTGGGTCATCTAAAAGCTATGCCCTTTTGGACATAGTTCCATAGTGTAGCAGTTAGCACGTCTGCTTTAAATGCAGGTCTTGGGTTTGTTCCCCAGTGGAGCCATGGTCCATGGTATACGGCCATGCCACCCTGAACAAGCCCGATGTCTGATCTCGGAAGCTAAGCAGGGTCGGGCCTGGTTAGTACTTGGATGGGAGACCACCTAGGAAGACCAGGTGCTGTAGGCATTAAAAAAAAAAGTCTATTAAAAGCTATGCCCTTTACAGGCATGCTGCTCTGTGACTGCTGATAGGGTCTTATGCCACACATTCCTCATGACTCTGACCCGAGGAAAAGCCAGTGATAATGCTGGTAAATGTTTAGCAACCCGTTCTCTGGGCTAAAAAAAAGAAAAAGAAAAAAGCCCCAATTTGTAGCACTTGCTAATTTCCATGGTGTAGATATTCCCACATGGCTGATTCCAAATCTACTGGATGTTACTGAGCTCAGAGTTGGGAGATGCTAAGGAAGGATCTACTCCTGAGACAGTATAAGCTGGCTCTAGTACTCTATCAGACATTTCCCTCCTTCAAACTCTAGACCCATTTGTGACAACTCACTGTTCTTGTTGTGGTTTCTGTTTCTGCTATGGACCTCTGATTTGCCTTCCTACCCTAGTGCTTAGCATCATCTCTGGTGCTAAGCACTTATTTACTTTGCGGCCAAAGATGGCATTTTGCCCACAAATTAGAAACCAAGTGCCACCTTGGAGAACCCAAGACTCTAGCATCTCAAACTCCTTGGGGCTTCTTGGGACTTCTGCCTCTTCCCTTCCCTAGTTGGGTCCACAACCTAGAATTCCCTGGAGAAACTATTGGTGTAGTAGTCCTTGTAGATTGTGGTGGTCTGAGCTCTAATAAATTTGTCTGTAAAGTGTTGGTATCTGTGTGGCATCAAAAGATCAGCCAGAATTACCCTGCAGGATGATAAAGTAGGTGAATTGCTTCCCTGCTTCACTTTCTGGCAGATCTTAGAAGAGCATGAACGGCATGCTGGGAAACTGTTGCCACAGCGGGTGGTGGGAAGAATTTCATGTTTCTTTAGTAATACGGTAACTGGTGAGATGGCAAGCCACTGACTTAAAAACACTGGAGGCTTTTCCAGTGAAGTGGGGAGCATCCCAATCACCTGTGCTAGAGCAGAAAGGACCCAGTCTTCTCTCTGCTTTGACTCCTTTTACAGAAACGGAGAGAACTTAGTTCCTGTACACTCCTTCCACAAAAAATAAGCAGTGGTCCCCTTCTCTCGCTCTACTTTTCTTACTGAATGGACAGTTTCTCTAGAAATTTCATTGCCTCCTGTACTGCTCCCCTTTTTCTCTTCTAGAAAAAGACCAAACAGTGAGCGTTCTTGTTTATGCTGAGGGTAAGGGGTTGGGCTGGAGACTGCTAATATTCTGCTGCTCTGATATCCAGAGACCAATGGGTGGGACTGAGACCAATGAGGCAGACAAGGCAGTAAGAGTGGACAAACTCTTCAGGCTCCTCACCGCCAGGCTCCAAGGAGAATCCAGTAAGTTGCTTCTAGTTTGGGAGCATTTCATCTCTGATGGGAGGAGAGGAGGGCAGGATGCGAAACCAGGACTTTAGTCATTAAGAGAATGGGATTTCTGGCCTCAGAGGATAAAACAGCAGCAACTCTGATAGGAAAACTGGACATTGGGATGTCAAATCAGAAGTCTGAGCATGAGGAAAGTGAAGGACAAGCTACTTTAGCTTCTCCATACCCAGGAAAGGTTTTCAGCCTTATCCAGCTCCCTATGACTATCAGAAAAGCGAGAGTATAAATTGTTTGGTCACCAGCCAGCCTAAAAGCTTTTCTTGTAGCTTCAAGCTTTCTAGATTGCATGATTACCTCAGTAGCCTAATTAGAGGTATTCAGAAATTCAGTCAGAAGCCTCAAATGAGAGGACATTTCTGTATACAACAGATTTCCTAAACACAGACCCATTAGCTGGACCAGTCTTTAGCTTGTATCCTAGATCCTATAAAATGGGGCATAGGAATTCAGGTAGTTTGTTCCACGGTGGGCAGTAGTCCTAACACCCAGTGCTGATGGTAGTGGGGTTGGGGAGGCAGGCATTGAAGGTCATGGGTAAATGATGCACTGATTATGGACTTAGGCCCTAGGGTTAAATGCCTGTATTTAATCCTGCTCTGTAAGGCCAAGGCAACATAAGAAGTAGCCTACACTTCCTCATATGAAAATGGCTGTAAGCATGAGATAACCCACAGAGAGTGCAATTAGCAAGTGCCAGCACAGAGAGAAAGTACTCAATATGTGTTAACTAGTACTACCATGGGCTTACAGTCCCCAGGAATCCTAATCCATCTTGCCAGATAAGTACCACACTCATACCCATTACTCAGCTCACATATTTAATCAGAGAATTTTGGCAGCTGTAAGGTTGTCCTTCCATCCATGATCTCCTCTGAAGTAGTGCCCTATTACATCAGTGCAGAGACATTACCTATATCACGAGTTTTAGTCCCATTCGCAGAAGGCAGACCCTTGTTCGGACTGTGGTATGGTCCATGGCTCTCTGTACGCGGTGTATCAAGGCCTACCCTATCTTCGATTCTGTTAGGTTTCAGGGGCTTTCTTCACACACTGTGCCATGTCCGATCTCAGGGCTACACCGGGAATGTCGGTTTGACCTGGGCTTTCTGATGGCTGGGACCTCTGCTGGCTGACAATCTGAGTCAGGATTTGAAGACGCGCGCAGTGCCAGGGATGACTCCTTAGCGCCGAGTACAGTGTCGAGCCCAGAAGGGAAATCGGGCGATTTGGGCTAGGCCCAACCTAGATTTAGGGGTTTGCACCTGGGCCCCTCTGGCTACCTGGTGGTGGCCCTGGGCGTTCCCGGAGGCCGCGGCGTAGCTCCTTAGTGAAGATGTCTTTGAAACGCGCAGCGCGGCGGCCCAGGGAGCCCGCGGGCCCAGCCGCGAGGCCTCGCAGGCGCCGGGCCGCGTCCTGGCCGCGCAGCTGGGCCTGCAGCAGTGCGAAGGCGGTGAGCTGCGCTGCACGACGGATGGGCCGCGACTCGGACAGGCGCTCCACCAGCTGCGGGCTGTGCAGCAAGATCGCCAGCAGCCGCCGAAGAACCATTCTCAGAGTGACCCGGAACCCGGAGCGCGCAGCTTTGGATTCTGATCGGCGGCGCCCGACAACGGACCACATCTGCGCCGGCGCCGCCCGGTGACGGCACTGCAGCTCTGGGATTGGTCGGCAACATTCCGACTTTCTGCAGTCGCCCCGCGCGTTTCCGGTTCCGCCACAGCCGAGACGGCTCGGTGTTCCCGGAGTGGCGGCGTCTTTGTCCAGCTCTCTGCACTATGTCCGGTGGCCTCCTGAAGGCGCTGCGCAGCGACTCCTACGTGGAACTGAGCCAGTACCGGGACCAGCACTTCCGGGGAGGGAAAGGCGGACCGCGAGAAAGGAAGGTCCTGGGCCGGAACGCTGAGAATCGGTTTGCTCTAGTCTCATTGTGTCGTCTCCCGTTCTCTGGTTTCCCCAAACCCGAAGTGAGGCCCGGCGCCTTCTGGGGAATGGATGCTGCAAAGGCGTTTAGATATCACTGAATCTCGTCTCTCATAGAAAGGGAGTTTGAGGCTTGCTTTCCTATTGCCCTGCAGTCGCTCCCATGCCAATGCAGAGGGGTTTGAGCGGCAGTAGTGGTGGCTCACGTTTTCACAGGCTGTGTCCCGGGAAAGATGACTTTGTGATGAAGGGAATGGGTGTCATTTTGACACTTGGGGTATGTGGAGGTGCCTTCCTGACTCAGATACTGGGGCTTCTTATTATTTTCAATTAGCCAAAGAGTCCTTTGGCGTTTCGAGTCCTTTCTTTGGTCTGGTAGAACGGTCCTATAAAGTTCTACGCGGTGGGTGAGAGATACAGAATTGAGCCCTGTTTCCATCCTTAGGGAGCCCTCGGAGTAGGGAGGTGGACCAGCCAAGCTAGAGACGTTAAGAGTTTGCATGTCAAGATCAGAGAATGGTTGGGTTTCAGACGAGGAGAATTTTAGTTTGGCATACGTCATGGTAGTTTTTGTGTAGAAAGGAAAGGCTACAGATATTCAAGGTGGACTATTCGGTATCAGCAAAGGCAGGAGTAGGGTGTCGCGGCGCTCATTAATCACTGGTTATTTAGTATTTTTATTGAGTGCCGTTGCTAAGCCCTGGAGGGAGACGGAAGACAGTTTCCGCACTTTGAGTTCACAGTCATCTAGTAGGAATTGTAAATGGAGGCAAGTAATCATAACCTAGAGCAGAGATGATGAGTGGAAAAGGAAGGGCTGTGAAAATTCAGAAAAAGGAGAACCCTTGTAATTGGGAAAGGAGGGGAGCACATATTATAGAAGAGGGTGGAGAATGTGTAAAAGTATTAGTAGAGTAGGGAAAAGAAATTTCGTTTGAGGCCAAATTAAGGAAGATCTTAAATTCATTCACTCAGCCGTTTTTAAATGCTCGCTATATGCTAGGCATGATTTTCACTTCTATCATTTACAGCTCTCATTACTTATAAAGTTCCACATCATAACCATCTTGAATTGTAAGCATTCTGCAAAACTGAAACTGAAAAGATTCAACTTGCTATTATTCATCTCTGCAGTTTAAAGCCTGTGGCTTTACTTAGATAGTAGTAAGATACTGCAGTGGGGAATTTCTGCTGTTTCCTGAATGGAATCCACGTTAATATCATACCTCAAGTAAGACTTACACCACAGTTGTCTTAAGTCATAGGCTGCTTGTTTGGACATTACTTACATGTGTAAGAAAGAAAGTAGAAAGAAAAAACAAAATGCCTCCTGACCATATTTTAAGAAAGAAAAAATAATTTATGTTAAAGCAGTAATACAAATAAAGTGAATCTACTTTATCTAATGTCTCATCCTAAAGTTCTGAAAACCTATTTTTAATGAACAATGTCCTGTAGACTTTTTAAGGAAGTATGGGATTGGGGAATTAAGTGAGACCCTATACGTGGAGTCTCTGATTGGCAGTCCTTGATTCTTCATAGAGGCAGATGTACTTACCTTTTTCTTGTGTATAGTATCTATGTATAGTCATACTTTGAAAAAAATATAACTGGGAGCATTCCTTTCCCATTGTTCTATACTTTTTTTTGAGCTTTGCTCACTATCTTGGGGATGTTCCATATCACTGCATGTGGATGTACATTTTTCTTCGGGCCGCGTAGTATTATATTTATTGATGTACCATTATTTATTTCATTATTTTCCTTTTGATATAGTTTAGATGGTTTTTCTATTTTTCTATTCTACCATTGAAGGTGAGCACACATGAGACCCATTACTCTGAGCACTGTGCTACAAAGCATTCAGAGATGAATAGTGCAAAGTCTTATTCTCAGAGTGAAGAAACTGGATCAGAATTATATATGGAGTAGTAAATGAAGAAGGGAGGCTTCTTGGGAAAATGCTCTAGGGGCCTGAACATGGTTCCGCTCAGCTACTTTCCAAGCTGGAATATCACTGTGTGGCTGATGTTAGAGCCCTAACATGAGTCTGAAGGGCCTGAGAGCAGTTCAGCTGGCACGTCTTCTATTTAATCAGCATTTGTCTTCCCTAGTATGGAGGCTAAAAGGGAAGGTCCAGTTGCCACATTGTTTCTTTGAAGACATCTACAAATATCATGTCTGGCTCATGATGAGTCATCTTGTTCTCAGAGGTTGTGTCAGATGTGTTGGCTGAAGCCCAGTTACATTCTTGTCTCTGGCTTCATCTTATCTTCCAAATTAGGAAGCCTGTCAAGAAAATGAGATCTCTTGTTTTTAGTGATCACATTTTCTCCTAAACTCAGCAAAATATATGAGCATATAACTAACTAAGCAGTTGTTACTTTGAACATTCTCTCTGGGAATATTACAATATTACAAGGGGTACCCTGTCTCTGCAGATCCATTTATTTTTCTACAAAGGATAAAAGAGCTCTTTCTAATATATTGGTTCAGGGTCTGGAAATTAAACTTGGGGTATTAGAGAAGGATTCAGTGCTGAGGGTATGGAGAATGCAGGGAAAAGGCATGGTACTTGTGTGGCAGTATGGTGCAGGAGGAGGACTATGTGCATAACTTTCAAGCCATGGCGCTCTACTAAAAGCAGTCTGGACCTTGCATAAGTACTTCATAGATTGTGAATAACACCTTTGGGCAGGGGGAGGGCAAGAGATTTGTCATGGATTGGGATCATGAAAGAAGCTGATTTCCAAATCAGAATTAATGAAAAATTTCCCTCATACTTAGGAATACTATTTAAGCAGGGCTTTTCTTATGTTATGCTGCTTAACTTTTTCTCTATTTTAAATTATAGGGTGACAATGAAGAACAGGAAAAATTACTGAAGAAAAGCTGTACGTTATATGTTGGAAATCTTTCCTTTTATATAACCGAAGAATAAATCTATGAACTCTTCAGCAAAAGTGGTGACATAAAGAAAATCATTATGGGCCTGGATAAAATGAAGAAAACAGCATGTGGTTTCTGCTTTGTGGAGTATCCTTTATCTGATGTAGCTGTTGGATGAGGATGGGGCCTAGGGTGGTTAGTCACCTGTTTAAAAAAATGGATGAGGATATTTGCTAATTAGCATTATCTCTACCTTTTCTTCCTTCATCAACTTCCTATCTTTGTCCAGTGTGTCTATACTCTTACATTATCAAAGCTGGCAACGTTAACATTCTGTTCTGAAATCCATGCTTTGTTTATATTTGTTCTTTAAGAAAAACAATCTTTCAAGAATATATGCTCATGGAGTTTAAAAAAGTGAAGGGTATCGTGAAAATAAAATCTCTGTACCATTCTAAGCCCAGAGACAATCAGTTACCAGTCTCGTGGGTGTCTTTCAAGAAGTAATCCTGTGGATGTGTGGCAGTGTACTGCATGCACTACTTTTTATCACCTTTAGAGATCGTTCCATATTGGTACATGTAGGTCTTCCTCTTTTTAAAATGGCTGTATAGCATGTATTTCATTATATTGAAT
>NW_006431916.1:1194469-1199469 GCF_000325575.1 Pteropus alecto | reverse complement strand
ATGCTGGCTGTGTCCCAGTTATGTCTGTTGCTGTTTTATTCCAACTATGAATTCAAGATGAATAGTGTTATTTGTATTTAATGATAAATAGAAAATACAATGCAAAGCCAAAAGAGAGATCTGAAGATTACTGGTAGCAAGTGTTTCTTTTTCCTTAAGCAATTTCCTTTCTTAAGAGAAGGTTGGTTCTCTACGATTCTTGAGAGATCTTAACTAAAAGTTGAATTAAATCTACATTCACTGCTATAAATTTAACAAATGGGGAAAAAATCACTGGAGAAGCAACTACAGACTGGTAAGTTTGCTGATGGAGAGGGCTGGGCAACTTGAAGGCACATCATAAGTAGCTTTTAGTTTGTACAAGGCCTGCACTCAGCAGCAAAAGCCTGAGGTCTGTTCACCTTGTGGGCAACAATTCAGTGTCAAGCTAGTGATGGGTACACAATGCCTGTCTCTTCCACCAAAAGCCCAGACTATTTCAAAAATGTTTCTGTTGCAAGGAAGAAATTATTGCAAACACCAGGACAGACATTCTAATGTAAGACTTGGTCTAATCACAAGAGGGGGAAAAGTGACTATGTGTACTCAACCAAGTTTCATGAATGTAGAGGCTTAAAATATTTGACATTTAGGCTAAAGCATGCTGAACAGTGCACTTCAAGGTGTCCCATAAAGTTAGAAGTAAAACTAGAGTTGGACGGCTCACGTTCTCTCTGCACATGCCTGCATGCCTCAATGCTGAGACCAATGCTGAGACTCCGGCTTTGGGCATAATAAGATTCTTGCCAGAACAGAGTTCTTGTCTCCTCTGCATGCCTGATTCTGTCAGTAAGAAAGTGAAATATGGAGCTCTAAAGTATAAGACATTTTGAATCAATAGCCTAGTTACTACCTTGTGTAGCTACAAAAAGATGTTAGGCAAATGTCTTGTGCACAGATTTGAAAAATCTTTTTCCATACTTATATCTGAAAACTAAGAAGGCGTCCTCCCCACTTTAAATTGTTATCTTTCCTAATGCTGACACAATCCTACTTGTAGCAGCATAAAGTGCCTCTAATCTCAGTCTTTTTAATGACTTGAAGCACAATAAGAAATACTGACCTGGTTTTATACTAAGGAATTTGAGTCTGGGGGACGTAGGAAAGTGCTGGGGCTGTTTGCAATGTAAACACTGGTGTTGGTGCTTGGAATGTCTGGGGACAGGAACCCTGCATGTAAACATCTGACTCCACCTTTAACTGCTGGCAGTCAGCCTTACCTTATGGCCAAGTTAAACTGCACACATTTTAGCTTTTTATTTTCAAAACCTAACTAGGCATAAATCCAAGTATCTTCTGCCATTTATTTGGTATTTTTTTGTACAGGTTTCTGAGTTTCTTATATACCTATCTGTTGCTTTTCCTGCCCCAGTTCAGAAAAGATAACTGGGTAATTCACATGTTATCTTCTTTCCTTTCCTTTCAAAAATCACAAAAGGCTAGATTAAAGATGCGAGATCCATTACTTTAATGCAGCTAAGTTTAAGAATAGGGCGATTTCTGCCTTTCCCCTGAATATGAGGTTCAGAAAAACGGAAAAAAAAACAAAACAAAACTCTTCTTGTACTAGAGTCTCAGGGTTGCTCAAGTAGAAACCAAATGAGGAGCCCTGCATGTTGCTGAGATCACTAGAGAGATAAGAGGGAAAAAAAACTAATAACATTTGCTGTACTCCTGAGGAATCAAATCTTCTCTATTACCTTTCCTCTTCTCCCCACCCATCTGCAAAAGACCTAAAGCCAGTCTTCGGCTTTGAAAGTTTATATTTTAAATACCCTTGAAATACAGAGGTATTTTGCAAACCTTAACTTCTTACGGGAAACAACACAAGGCAAGCGTCAACTTATAAATTACTCAGAAAAGCTGAATTCTAATTTGACCACTTGTTTGATAGTTTTTTAATGGGTCAAAAACATAAAAATCCAGGGAATTTAATGTTCCAGCAAAAGCCTTTATAAATTATTTAGGTATTATAATTCTTAAAAGCAAGATTGAAATCTTATGTGCTAAGATACCTGGATCCCCAAGGTCATTCTTTTTCTCATATTTTAATCAATTCTTCCCAAAGCAGGCACTGTGCTTACAAGTGTGCCTCCATAAATAGAATACCCAGTCAGGTTCTGGCCACGTCCTTCTCCTTCTTCAAAAGGAATGCAACTTAAGACTCAGGAGAGGGAAGTCAGTGAAAGGTGCTGCTGATAAAAGTAAAACAGGACTGGCTTTGTCAAAACCACTCCTAGCTACCTTTTATGCCCAGGGAACACCTATAATTCTTTAAGTTGTATCAAAAACATTCCACATTTTTAGGTTCTGGGATTAAATTTTAAACCTGTATTCAGTTCACATCTAACTAAGTTTCAAAAGCTGCACCAAATCTACTAGGCTTTTTTTTTTTTTTAATACTCCGCACTGCATGCTCTGTCTATATGCATGCATTGGATAATAAATATTAAATATGGGGGGGCACACAGAATCCATAAAATTAAAAATGAAACCAAACCGAACATTAAAAAATAGTACATGGTAGCTAGAGAAATTAATAAGGGCTAAAAATAAATTTGAGGTAACAACAGTGGCCCAACACCACTGATCTGAAATATCTGTAAAATTCAAATAAGTGTTTGGAGATTCAAGTAACAAACCATCTGCTCCAACTTGGTCAGACTTCCCAGCCTTGCTGAGTTTTCAGTCCATGAGCCGGCACTCACACAGCTCCTTGTAAATCCTCTTCCGTACTCGGGGCATGTCCTCCTGGGAAAACTGGAAAGGCTGCTCTAAGGCGAGGCACTTGCAGTACTGCAAAGGTCCCAGAAAACACTTAAATGTCATGTGGAGTTACATACCAGCCCAATGTATTTAACCAGGTGCAGAACTAACAGAATAGGGCCTAAGGCATTTTAAAATGTGTTTAAACTTGTTAGAGAACATTTTCCTCCAAATTATAGTCAACTTTCCAGGCAAGTATATAGCCTGGGATTTCCCCTCCATCCCCACTTAATACTGTGAAAAGCAGAAACTGATGAAGAGGCTCCAATTCTTTTCAAGGTACAACCTGATGAGAATGCAGCCAGACCTAGCATGGCCTTTAAGTGAGAACTTGAATTTGTTTACAAATCCCAGATAGTCATGAGTCATATGAGTGAGCAGCCTATGTTCCAAGATCTTTGCAATTCCCTAAATTCATGGACTATATACTACAATTTCCTTCATAAATATAGTGTGTAATGAATTTTTCTGTAGTCTTTTAGACCACGAAGGGAGCCTATAGCATAAGAAAGCAGAGTTTTGAATGTGGCCATAATTTAAAATCTAGTTTTTACTTTGTGACTAAAGACCATTTGCCAACAGTTAAAAATATATAGTAAATTCTGCAAATGCCAAGGCTCTGTGATACGAACAAATTCAGATCAGTCTCCAATGTGTCTTACGAATAATCTCTGATAAGACATGGATGATATCAATTCATTCTTGACCTATGAAGGTGGTTCTTCCCTAGTGGTAACATCTGAAAATGCAGAAATTACTGCTTCTCAACAATAAAGGGAGGGAAGGAGGAAAAGTACTCTAATTAAACTGTACCTAGTACCATGTACCCATCACAGGGACTCCTATCTCTCTCTAAACCCAACGAGTTTAATTCACAGACTGTAAATTCTGAAAAAACAATACTTCTTTACCTGGAGCACAAAGACTCCACAGTCACTGTCATTTTTCTGTTGTGGAATACACTAAAGGAGAAAACAAAATGACCATTAAAATAATATCAAGTACTCCTCTTCAGATAAGAAAAGTTGTTTTTATGGAGAATAAGGAAGAGACAGGAAACCTGTCTCTATCCAGTACAGACGATATATACCTCTGGTATTTAAAGAGTTTGATTTTATGGAGGCATCTGGCCACAAGAAAAGGGCTATCAATCAACCACAATTTATACAACAACATTTTGCCTAAACACGAGAAATGGGAAATCAAATAAAATCCTATTTTAAAACTTCTATTTGGATAATTAGTTTTGCTGTAAATTCACTGACAATGGAATCAAAATGGAATTGTGAATCAGAACAAATGCCTGGACTCTGAATATTCATATAGTAACAATCCTACTTAGCAGTATTTTCATCTCATATTATACAATTCCGTCTCACTCTTTGAAAGAAATCACAAACAGTATGTTTTCAAAAGAACTGGTTACTGTATTCTGCCTAAAGTGGGACTATGATACATCTTGACTAAATTTAGGGAGAATACATGGATATTTTCATTGGGTAAATTCAGAAAATTCACCAAGTTCAAGTCTAGTTACTAGCTAGGCCATTTAAAACATAAAACTTAAGCTTAAATTTAAAATTTAGCATTTGGTTCAAGGATGAACAAATAAATCTGTCCCTTAACCTTTAGGTTAAGGTTTGTTTTAAGATTCTGCCTCCTAAAATTGTGTCAATGCTCCCAACAGACACCTGAGTTTAAGGATCTGACCCTACCAATAGCTTTAATGGCCTTTGGGGAAGTTCACACCTGGGCTTCAGTTTTCTCATCTATAGAATAAAGATGATGCTTCTCTCCTAAATGACCTGCCTACTTCACAGGCTGTAAGGATCAAATGAGATCATGCAAGCAAAAACACTGTGAAAACAAGAAAACCGTGACCATATAACCTAAGATACTTGTATTTGTAACAGAATTGAGAGGCTATGTCTGGGGACTCTGCCCCACCCCTGCCCGCCCCAGCTTTAAATGTCTATGGGCCAAACAGAGTGCTGCTTCAAGATAGTGTTCATACTGAAGCACTCAGGCCACTGTCTTGCACTCAGGCCACTGTCTTCCCCAAAATGCCTGGAGAGTAGCCCAGTGCACTTGCTCCTTAGTAAATCCAAATAGTCATTTCAGGATTTCTCTGGGTTTATATGAGTCATCTGGAAATAAGAACAATGAGACAAGAGGCAGGTGCCACCCCCAAAATT
>NW_006431916.1:1157032-1194364 GCF_000325575.1 Pteropus alecto | reverse complement strand
ATCCCCCCCCTCCAATCGAGCAACCATATCATTAGCAGCTGCCCTGGGAATGAAATGACTGAATTTACTTGTTCCCAGCAAGCACTGGGAAACTGAGATGATAAATACTAACTAAGGTCCAGGCACTCTGTTGGAAGATTCGTCACCAGTCTAAAAATGCTTTTAAAGATACCTACCCCTAAGATAATTCCATCCCCTTGACATCCCTTGGATTTCATTTTTATGACATACTTACCTTTGTAACAGCAGTCTGCCAACCCTGAAGAAATTCAGGTCTATTTTTTTCTCTGGCTTCAGTCAGCAAATACTTTCTTATATTCTGGTTAAAAAGAAACCACAACACAGATGCTGTGTTCCATCAGTTGGTGAAAAATGGAACCTGCCCACAGCAGATAGAAGCAAAAAAGGAGGCTGTGGCCTCACCATTATTCCTTTGTCTTTTGCACGAACAAGTTTAAAGCTGGCACTTTATTTCAGACCTTTCACTTCATAATGTTAAGAAGGACTCAGACACTCTGTACTCAGGTATGCACTTAAGACTGTGGACACTGATATATATTTTAATAAGAACTTTTCATGAGATGGTCAGTCGTTTTCAGCAGTTAAGTCAACTTGCTGAATTTGAAAATTAAAAATTACTGGCAATGCTCAATAAAGGGAAGGAACTCGTGGCAGAAATCATTAATAACAAACTATAAACAAAACCAAACATTCCAGCTTTACATATACTCCTTATTTTTAAGAGCTGCAGGTAAAGGTATCATTCAGTTTCTATAGTTATATTGCTGAAATCTCTATGGAGATGAAGCCTACTGGAGTTTCAAATTTTCCCTTATGCCCTCAACTTCTTTGTGTATATCTCTTCTAAGAAGTCAGAGGTTACATGAATGAAATAAACCCCCTGAAGGTGGAGAAGTATGAGTAGAAGTACATATGTGTATACAAACAAGTCTGTGTTTGTATATACATACATATATACATGTGTGCATATATGTATTGTATTTCAATACACACGTTATACAGTTCCATTCTGTGACTTGCTTTTTTAAACTCAATATGTCTTGGAGATCTTTCCATGTTAGGACAAGGAGATCTAATATATTCTTTTTAACTGCTATGGTCAGTTTAATAGTATGACTATACTATAGTGTATGTATTTAGCTAATCTGTTGGTAAAGCTAAATTTAGGTTGTTTTGCTTTTCAATATTATCAATAATGCTACAATGAATATACTGGTGCATGCCCCATCCTGTGCGTATACATGCATTTTAATAGAGTAGATACCAAGAAACAGAACTAATATGCAGTAAGATCTTTTTAATTTATAAAGTACTTAAAACTGATTAGAACTGCAATTGTCCAGGTGGCTACATCAATTTATACATTCCACCAGAAAATATGAGAATGCCTGTTTCCTAACACCCACACAAACACCTAAATAACATCAAACTTTTCCTAATAGGCAAAAAATGGAACGGTATTAGCATTTCTCAAATTTCTGGTAAGGCTGAGCATCTCTCCATGTGTTTAACTGTTATTTGCATTTTTCCTAGAAATTACTTATTTTATCCTTTTTCCATTTCTATTAGACCCTTCTTTTTCTTAGTCATTTGTAGGAGTTCTTTATATTTTCTGGATAGTGATTATTACATATGTCACAAACATTTTCTCCAAGTCTGTCTCTCGTCTTTTAGGTTTATGGCACACAGAGGTTTTAAATTATGATATGGTCAAATTTGTCAATCTGTTCCTTTATGTCTTTTGCTTTTTTGGTTTTGTGTAAGAATGTCTTGGAGATCTAAGAATATAACATCTTCTATATTTTATTCTAACTTTTAGAGTTTTGTTTTATATTTAGGTCATTATTCCTTCTGGAATTTCTTTTTATAAACAGTATAAAGTAAGGATCTATATTTTACTTTTTCAAATAGACAGCTACTCTTCCCAATGGCATATATTGAATAGCCTGTCTTTTCCCAACTTTATCATGTATTAAGTTCCCACATATACATGTTATTTCTACATTGTCTATGCTGTACCACCAATACACTTGTCTATTCCTAAGTAAATATAGATATAGTTTTAATTACTAAAACTTTGTGATACGGTTTGACATCTAGTAAACCAAATATTCCTTCCTTCACTATCCTACTTTAAAACTGTTTTAGCTGTTCATGCACATGAATTTTGCAAAATGACTTCTAGAATGAGCTTATCAGGTTTCATTCAAACTCCTGTTGGGAAACTGATTAGGACAGAAACTGGTATATATTAATTTGGGAAGAAATGATCTCTTTCCAATATTGAGTCTGTCTTCTTTCCATCTATTCAGATTTCCTTTAAATACTTTAGAGTTTTCCATCTTTAAAAACTTCCACATTTTTTGCTAGGGTATATTCCTAGGTAATTTATGTCTTTGTTGCTTTTGAAAATGAAATCTGCCTGTTTTCCGTTAAATTTTCTAACAGGATTTTGCTGTGCAGGACTAATGTAAGAAACCTACTGGTTTTTCTTGCTTTGTATCCTACCATCTTGTTGAACTCTCCTATTTTACCAGCTGATTCCCTGGGTTATAATTCTTTCTAAGGAAGTTATTTTGAAGATATAAGCAAATTTCAGCTCTAAAAGAAACCAAGGAAAAATAATTCTATCCACATTAAAAATGAAGTTTTAAGGGAAAGGCAGAATAAAATCTGATGAAATCCAAAAAGGCATATATCTCCAAGGCAGCTACCTCTCCCCATCTGGAGAGTCTTCTTGTAGTCTTTTTCTCTGCCAACATTTCAGAGTGGTTTTATAACAGAAATTGAGCCTCTATGGTATTGGCTTTTGCTGTTATATCTAGAGCTAACATATTATTTGGTCGATCACAAGGTAAAAGAAAAAATAGGCAGTATATTTACTTACCTCTACACAAAACTTAAAATGAATGCCTTGGGAATCATAAAATGAAATAATCCGATTAGAGAGTGTCACAGTAATGAGAGACCAGTGGACTTCCAGGTGAATAGGAATTAACAGAAGACTCTTTTTAAACAAATCCACCTGATCAAAAAAAAAGAAAAAGAAATGCAGCCATCACTACAGGCTATCCAAATCAACAACAACAAACAGCAGCTTCCATTTCCTGACCTTTGACCTGCTCAAGATCATAAAACTAGGAAGTAGTGAAGCCAGAATTTGAACCCAGGCCTTAGAAAGCTCATGCTTGTAACTACCAAGCTAATATATACAACAGTAAAAAAACTGAAGATGCTGAAAGTACTATTTTCCATTTAACCTGCTAAACCTGTGCTTATCAACTGCCCAATATGACTTGGCCCCTTATTTTTATGTTTATTTTCTTGTGTACATATTTGACTTAGACTCAATTCTTAGTTAGGAAGGAATCGTGGTATTGGAAAACAGCATAGGCTGTAAGGCTTATCTTTCTACAGACTCTGTAGATCACAGGCTCTAAATTAAGTCATGTCAAGTTCAAATTGTGTTGCTTCTACTTATTGTCCAGATGATTTTCATAGCTTCTTTGTGCTTTGATTTCCTCCATATAAAATAAAGGTAACAGTAGTACCCACCTTATGAAGTTGAGAGTGATAATGAATCTAAAATGCAAAAAAGTGCTTAGCACATTATAGTAGTCAATAAATCTTAGCTATTATTATTATTACTACCTGGGGTCTCCCAGGTGTAAATTTGAGAAAAATATCCCCGATAAGTCTTTACATATCCTTTATATCCTGATTTGCCCTTTATAATCTAGAAATATTTGCTATTCCACTCAAATTCCCAGTTGTGGATGACAAACTAGTAAGTGCTCAATAAACATTTTGTAAAAGAGTGAATGAATTTATTTTTTCAGGAATTTTTAAAGAGTATTTTAGTGATTCTTAGGTTAAAACAATTACAAAGATATTTTAAACTACATCAGATTCTTAGAAATGTTCTCAAACCTTCCCTGCTCTCTGATATTCAGATAATGTCTCACTCTAGATTAATCTTCTACTAGTCTATATGACCTTGGAGCAAAGCACTTTAGCACTTCTGCTCTTCAGTTCCTGCATCTATAAATCTGGGAGGTAAATAGAAGGAAATATTAGACAACTGGTCCTTTCCAGTTCAAAAATTCTGAGTATCTAAAACAAGGAATCATATTTAAAATAGAATATTATATAAAACGAAATTTATATGCTTCTCAAAAAGGAACTTTTTTCTTAATTATAAAAAATTTTTAAATAAAAATTAGAAAATACAGATAAAAAGATATACATTAATGTGTATCTTTGCAGAGCTTTTTCATATTTTTAAGATATTATTTTTCATACAAACACATGAACACACACACAACTTTATATATATAAGAGAGATGTGAGACCCATATCTATGTTGCCTCCAGGACACTCACTTCCGAACTAGACACACACAGTAAAGGGATGGAAAAAGATATTGGAAATGAAAGTCACAGTAGCAAGACTAATATCAGACAAAATAGACTTTAAAACAAAGACTGAAAGCAGAGACAAAGAAGGGTATTATATAATGATAAAGGGATCAATCCAACAGGAGGATGTAACACTTATAAGCCTCTATGCGCCCAACATAGAAGCACCTAAGTACATAAGGCAAATATTAACTGACATAAAGGGAGAGACTGACAATATTACAATAATAGTAGGGGACTTTATAACACCCCACATACAACAATGGATAGATTATCCAGACAGAAAATCAAGAAGAAAACACTGGCTTTAAATGATACATTATACCAGATGGAATTAATAAAATCAAAACATTCCATCTAAAAACAGAATATACATTCTTTTCAAGTGCACATGGAACACTCTCCAGAACAGATCATATAGTAGGCCACAAAAGTCAATAAATTTAAGAAGACTGAAATCATATCAAGCAGGGTGGCTCCATAGGGTAGTGGTTAGCACATCTGTTTTACACGCAGAAGGTCCTGGGTTCACGCCCCAAGTGGAATGACAGATCATATCCCGGGTGTGCAGGCCTCCCAAGTGCACTAGTGCACTGGGTGTGCCAGGCCCCGGGTGCACTAGGCCCTGAGTACGCCAGGCCCGGGGTGCATGCCATGAGCATGTGGGAGGAGGCGCCCCGCCTTCAACATAGTACTGAAGTCCTAACCACAGCAGTCAGACAAGAAAAAGAAAAGATATTTGTATAGAAAGGAAGAAGTAAAATTGTCACTTTTTGCAGATGACATGATACTCTATACAGAAAATCCTAATTTCACCAAGAAACTATCAGAACTAATAAATGAATTCAGTAAAGTTGCAGAATAACAAATATCCATAAATCTATTGTGTTTCTATACAACGACCATCAAAGAAATTAAGAAAACTCATTTACAATTACATCGAAAAATAATAAAATACCTAGGGATAAATTTAACTAAGGAGGTAAAAGACCTGTGCTTAGAAAACTATAAGACACTGATGAAAAAAACTGAAGAGCCTAGAAATAAACGCACACCTGCATGGTCAATTAATGGCCAACAGTTGGCCAACATCATGAATCATCAGGGAAATCCAAACAAAAACTACAAAATCTCACATCTGTGAGAATGGCTATTACTGAAAAGACAACAAAGAATAAGTGTTGGCAGGGATGTGGAGAAAAGGGAACACCAGTGTACTGTTGGTGAGACTATAAACTGTGCAGCCATTATGAAAAACAGTATGGAGATTGCTAAAAAATTTTTATATAGAACTGCCATAAGACCCAGCAATTGTGGGTATTTATCCAAAGAAACTGAAAACACTGATTCAAAAAGATATATGCACTCCTATGTTCACTGCATTAATTACAATAGCCAATACATAGAAGCAACCTAGGTGTCCACTGACAAATAAAGATGTGAGAGAGATACAGATATATACACAGACACACACAATGGTATGTTACTCAGCCATGAAAAAGAATGAAACCTTGCCATTTGCAACAAAATGGATGGACCTAAAAGGTATAATGCTAAGTGAAATAAGCTGAACAGAGAAAGACAAATACTGTATGATTTCACTTACATGTGGAATTTAAAAATCAAATGAACATGCAAAAACAAAACAAACTCAGAGAATAAACTGATGGTTGCCAGAGAGGATGGGGTAGGAGAATTGGCAAAAAAGGTGAAAAGGATTAAGAAGTACGAACTGCAAAGTTATAAAGTAACTCACAGGTATATAATGTACAACATAGGGAATATAGCCAGTAGTACCATATAATAACTAAGTACAGCAACAGATGGTTACTAGACTTATCATGGGGATCACTTCATATGGTATATAAATGCTGAATCACTATGTTGTACATCTGAAACTAATATGTCAACTACAATTTTTTTTTTTTAATTGATGTTTGTGGTAGGTTGTATTATTGATCCCATTTGTTGCCCTCCTTAGAAGAGGATTATACAGAACTGGCTATTGTCATGTGGCTTCACTGCCTCTCCCAGGGGAAGAAATGTACTCCTGTTATGTGATTTGCTTTAACCAATGTGCTATAAACTGAAGTGAAGTTATGTCATGACCAAGCTGAAATTTTAAGAGCTATCATGTGGCCCTGAGACTGGCATGTCTCAAAATTAGGTATTGCTCTTGCAGTTTGGGTCTCATTAAAGGAATAAAGATGAAAAACCAGAGGATCATCTCCTTAGATGCAGGACAAGCATTTGATAAAACTCAATATCCATTTATGATTAAAAACTCTCGGCAAACTAGAAACAGGATGGAACTTCCTTATCCTAATAAAGAACATCTACAAAAAATCCTATAGCTGACATCAAAAATAGTAGTGAAAGACTCAATGCTTTCCTCCAAAAAGTGAGAACAAGGCAAAGATGTCCTCTCATTACTTCTACTCCACAGTATACTAGAAGTCCTAGCAATAAGGCAAGAAAAAAAATGGCATGCAGTTTGGAAAGGAAGAAATAAAAGTCACTACTTACAGACATGATTGTCTATGAAAATCTCACAGAACCTACAAAAAGGCTCCTAGAACCAGTGAGTGAGTTTGGCAAAATTACAAGATACAAGATCAATATACAGAAATCAACTGCATTTCTATATTCTAACAACAAACAATTGGATGATAACATTTTAAAAAATCTGTTTATAGCAGTTTCGAAAATATGAAATGCTTAAGGATACAGTCTTAAAAATATGCACAAGACCCGTACACTAAGAATTATAAAATATTGCTAAGAAAAATGAAAGACCCAAATAAATGGAGAATATGCCATGTTCATGGATTGAAAGGCTTAATATTGTTAAGATATCCATTCTCCCTAAATGAACATATAGACTAAACACAATCCCAAGCATAATCCAGCAGGTTTTTAAAAAACAGAGACAGACAAACTGATTCTAAAATTTATGTGAAAATGCAAAGGACCCAGAATTGCTGAAACATCTGGAAAAATAAGGATATAGCTGGCCAACGACTTATACTGATTTCAATTCATACTATACAAACACAGTATCAAGACAGTATAGTATTAGTGTAAGAACAAAGAGATCAGTGTAAGAGAACATAAAGTCCAGAAACAGACCTACACACAAACGGTCAATTGGAAATTGAAAGAGAAGTCTTTTCAGCAAATGACACTGGAACAACTGGATATACATATCGAGAAAAAAAAAACCTTGATCCCTTACACCTCATGTCTTACACAAAAATTGAGAGGCATCAGAGATATAAACATAAAACCTAAAATTAAAGCCATTAGAAGAAAAAACTTGAGGCAAATAATTTATACAATGGATAAAGAAAGCAAAAACTATAAAACAAAAAAGTATGGTAAATTAGATTTCATTAGAATTTAAAATCTCCATTCATCAAAAGATGTGGTTAAGAAAATAAGCAGAAAAGCCACAGACTGAGAGAAAATCACAAAACATAGATCTGACAGAAGACATATCCAGAAGAACCCAATAATAAGCTTTCTTTACTATAAATCTTTCATTCATATTCACCCATTTTTCTATTGAGTTGGTGGGGTCTTTCTCTTATTGATTGGTAGAAGCCTTTTATACATTAAGAAAATTAGTCTGTGATATGAATTGCAAATACTTTTCCCAGTTTACTATTTGTCTTTTTACATGGCTCCTATTTTTAAATGCAAAACTATTTTACTTTTCATGTAAGTGAATTGTCTCCTTTATAGCATCTAAGTCTTAACTTGTACACTGAATGGACTTCACTATTTTGAGATTATTTTTTAAAAATTCTCTTACAGATTCTCTCAGTACTTCTACTGTTTCATTTTTGTTGCATTCAAATCCTTATTCTATAGTGTTGGTGGTATAGTGGTGATCATAGCTGCCTTCCAAATCCTTATTCTATAATTTATCTTAATGTAATCTAATTTAGTGAGTACTTAATTCTATTTTTCATTTTTTCTTTAATGGATAAAGGCATTTGTGGCCATTAACTTTCTCCTTAAAATAGCTTCGCTATGTCCCGTGTGGTTGGTTAAAATGTATTCCCCTTTCCATACCTTTTTATACAGTTAGTGTATAATTTCCTTTTTTTTCTTTTATATGCAAGGTTTATATCCAGTAACATGTGTATCTGTTAAATCTTCAAATTAAGATTTAGTCATCTTTATTAAATTAAATTATGATCAAGAAAAAATATATGTAATATATTATTACATGTATTATTGTAATTTTCTGTGTGTCTAAGTATATGATCAAATTTTTACAAATGTTCCTCAGACACGGGAATAAATGTATATCTTCTTTTTCAGAGGTATAAAGATCTAGTATATATCTATTAAACCAAATATATTTGTTGTATTTTTAAATTTTTATTTATGATTTTTTTGTCTACTAGATTTGTCCAACTATGATAGAGGTCTCTCCTATTACTATTTTATCAAGCTCCTCATACTTCTGTAATCACTGATGTATCTTCTATAAATTGAAATGATCACAGTTTACTTTTGACCTTAAATTCTACTTCATCTACTATTAATATTGCTATACCCTTTTTTTTTCCTACTCCTTTCCTCTGGTTTGCATTTGCCTAGTACCTCTTTAAATATCACTTTATTTTCAACCCTTCTTTTTCATATTCTTTTATTTCTTACCATACAGCATATAGATGAATTTTGTGACTTAATCCAATCTGAAAGGATCCAGAGGATTAGTTTCATTCTATTTAATGAAATGACTCACATACTTGATTTTAGTCCTTTTCTCTCATGCTGTTTATTATTCAGATATTTTTCTATGACTGTACAGGCATACCTCATTTTACTGCACTTCTCTTTCCCGTGCTTTGCAGACACTATGTTTTTTTCAAATTGAAGGTTTGTGGCATCCCTGCACTGACCAAGTCTATCAGTGCTATTTTTCCAACAGGCTCATACGATTAGCATTTTTTAGCAATAAAGTATTGTTTCATTAAGGTATGTACATTTATTTTTAGACACGATACTATTGCACACTTAATCTACAGTATAGTGTAAACATAACTTTTATATGCACTGGGAAAGCAAAAAATTCATGTGAATAGCTTTATCATGATATTCACTTTATTGAAATGGTCCAGAAGCAAACCAGCAATATCTCCAAAGGATGTCTGTATTTTTCCATGCTATTTATAACCTTTTTCCACTCCACACTATATATGGTCATCTTCCCTCATCTACATAACTTTTCCTGGTTAAGTAGCTTCCTATTAAATGGACATATATTTTTAATTCAACCAATCTCCTACTAATTAGTTGTCCTCAATTTTTCTAATATAAACACCACCACAGTCCATCCAGTGGTACAAGCAACATATTTGTAAGTCATCTTTCATACTTTCTTCTCCCTCATCCCCATAATTAACCCATCACCAAATCCTGTTAATTTTACTTCCTAGATCACACTCATATTTGTTTGCATCTCCCATTTCTACAGCTACCATTCTAATCCAAAATAACATCAGTCCACAATGGCCAGCTGTTCTACCCATATCAACTTTGCTCCCACCACTTATTCATCTTCTTCAGTGCTGCTAGAGCAAAGACTACAAACTGGATGATGTCGCCTAAAACCCTTCAATAGATTCCCATATATTTAGGATAAAAGTTTTTAAATTAAATTTATTGGGGTGACATTGGTTTAAAAAAGTATATAGGTTTCAAGTGTAAAATTCTATAATACATCATCTGCATATTGCATTATCTGTTCACCACCCAAAGTCAAATCTCCTTCCATCACCATATATTTGACTCCTTTTACCCTTTTCTATTTTTCCCCCTCCCCCTTTCCTTCTGGTAATCACTAAACTGTTGTCTGTGTCTATGAGTTTTTCTATGTTTGTTTGTGGCTTTCAGTTTTACACATTTAGGATAAGATTTAAAACATAGATCTTGAGGCCCTACATCTCTGGATTAGGACCACTTCATGCCAACCTCTTGTTATCTGCATTCCAGCTACACTAGCCTTCTCTCATGCTTCTACCACCATAATATAATAATGATTATCAGTTACTATGTGTTTACTATGTACTTAGTGGTTTACATGCATTATGTAATCTTCACAACAAATTACATACTATTGATATTCCTATTTTATAGATGAGGAAACTAAAGCTTAGAAAAATTACGTCATTTGCCCAGGGTCTTACAACTAGTTAAGTGGCTGAACTAAAATCTGAAACCTGGTCTGATTCCTGAGTTCATTATATTTGTTTCTCCAGACTTGTACTCTTTAACCACATTTCATTTATCTTGGCACTACTGATGATGCCTTGTACATATTACCTACAGAGCAATGTTTATAAAAAGTTATTTCTGTCCACAACTACTTAAGACAAAACTTACTTTTGTTTTGTTTTGTTTTGTTCTCTAGTCTTTTATTCCTTCTCATATATTTCAGATATGGCATTCTTAAATTTCTCTAACCTATCCACTATAAAAAATAAAAAATTACATTTTCTCTAGACCTATGACTGTGGAATTTGAACTTGTTGGTAATTTTGTCAAAATATCAAAACTAGAAATGGGCTTTTAAATTTTTTTTTTTTTAGGCAAGGCAACCCTTGGTTGACCTCACAGATTGCAAGGACCTTGTCAGCTTACAATCCCTTATTTTTAAATTTTTTATGCCTACAGCACCTGGTCTTCCTAGGTGGTCCCCCATCCAAGTACTAACCAGGCCTGATCCTGCTTAGCTTCCGAGATCAGATGGGATCATGCTTGTTCAGGGTAGCATGGCCGTAGACTTAGAAATGGGCATTTAAAATAATGTTTTTGGCATAGTCAATGAATATAGAGAGAAATTAAGGCTAGAAGGGACTTTAGGGATTATTCTGATTCATAATTTTGTTTTATAAATAAACAATCTAAAAGCCCAGATAAATG
Source organism: Pteropus alecto (assembly GCF_000325575.1). NCBI lineage: Eukaryota > Metazoa > Chordata > Mammalia > Chiroptera > Pteropodidae > Pteropus > Pteropus alecto. The sequence continues at coordinate 1,182,986 of NW_006431916.1, read as the reverse complement.
AAGTGTCCTGTCCAAGTTGAGCATTAAGCTAATAGTAATGCAGAAATCGTTAACTTCCTGCCCAGTGCTTTGTTACAGCATATTCCAATCAAGTGGACAGACTCAATTTTACTAGCGTCTTTCAAACAAGATTTAAAACAAATGATAAAAAACAACTGTCACATAAGGACTCTGTTTCTAATTAAAATCATATTGATATTAAAGTTCTTATCCTTCCAAAGTGGTTATCATTTGCATTTCAAATTTAGGACATAAAGCAATAAAGAGAATACCTTTTTAGTCCATCTTTTTACTCCATTATATCCTTTGGTTACCAGCTGTCTATGAAAAAAGCTGTTGAAAAAATGAACCTAGAAGAAACATCAAATATAAGCACCCAGATTATATTAGGCTTTACCCAGATTTAACTTCAAAAGAAAATGGAAATGTAAAAATCCTTGAATACAGACAAAAAGTAAGGGAAAATTTCTTCTTTAAAATAATAACCAAAATATAGAAAATATATTAATTGGTTCACAAAATATTTTGTTCCAAATTTTCATTAGAATGACCTTACAGCTGTGGTCTATAATTAGAACTGGAATGGGTAGTAAATAGATTAGCTGAATCCAATCAAGTAGAGGAGCAACCTGACAAATCTCTCCAAATGAAGTGATAAAGTTGAAAGAGGCTATAAAAGAATGAGGTAATGATTACCTTGAACTCAAGGGATATGGACTATAAAACTAACTCCATTTGAAGGATGTAAATTTAGAGACTCTTGCTGTATAACAACTATGAAAAGATTTTAGCATGATCACTTCTAGCACTGAAAGAATTATGCTGGTCATATGGAGAATCATGTCCTGCATCCTTGGCTTCAAATTTCTGGCTTATAAAGTAGTATCGGCTCATCTGAGATAGTAAATTATTGTGGTCTTAACGCAGTAACTTTGACTCACTTGAGATAATAAAATTGTTCTCTTAGTGCTGAGGTTTTCAGGATGTGGTCACCAGATTGCAGCATCAGCAGGAGCATGCTAAAATGTAAATTCTGAGGCTCCACCCCAGACCTACGTTAAAACAGAAACTCTGAGGGCAGGACTCAGCAATGTGGTTTTATAAACCTTCCAGAGGATTCTGATGCACATTTGTTTTCAGAACCATGTAGCTTAAGATATCAATAAAAAAGGGCTTATAGTAGCTACATCTCAGTAGCTGTAATTCTCAAACTTTGTATGCATCAGAATCTGGAAATGCTATGTTAAAACACAGATTGCTGGGCCCCACCTTCAGTTTCTGGTTCAGAAGGTGTGGGTTGGAGTCCAAAAATTAACATTTTTATTAAATTCCCAGGTGATGGCTGATGCTGTTGGTCTGGGAACTGCCTAAGTGCCATTTCAATCCAATGAAGGTTTAGAATTAAATAAAAAGGCAAAGACAGTAAACTATACCCTTGAAAATACTTTTATGTTAAAAATCATGTGTTTAAATTTAAACTTTCTCATGATTAAGAGAACTTGACATAATAGAAAATCTGACAGATTAGCCTCATGATTCCAATTTAAAATGCATAACAGATGTGCGATTTTAAGTGCAAAGTTATGACATTTTGTCTATATTCATAAATAGCGTTGGAATCTGAGATTCATTACATTTACCTGTTTAAATTATTAGATTTATAGAAGTTTATAAAGTACTTGGAAAGGTTTTGCTTGTTGAAATCAAAGGCTGCCCAGCAGGCAATTTGAGTGCCCAGAAATAAAAATTAATATATTAAATTTTTAAAGAGTTTCAATATGTAACTATACTTTTAACCCATTTGCCATTTAGGAAAAAAAATGTGCAGCTCACTGCTAGCATTAATTTAATTTTACATAAACACACTCTTTGAGGCTGAAGCAAATCTGACTGGTTTTCAATGTGAAAACAAAATATAAAAAACTGTTCTTAAAGTTATTTCTAAACAGAACTTATCCCTAATCCTAAGGTAACAGAAATGTATGCATAAATCAGATTCATCAAATGAATCTTCAGCTAACAACTGTTTAAGAACGATGTTAACATCACACCCAGGAATGCTACTTTTTCTAGGATTTAACATTTCAGCAATCAAGAATTACTATACTTTGCAAATAGAAATACTACTACTAAAGACAGAATGCAATAAATAGAATGATGTCATTTGTTTCCAAAACTATCGATATACTAGAGCGATGCGAAAATAATAATAAAAGTGAGATATTTCATGGCAAACTTTGGGAGTAAGGTTAGGACTATAACATGTGAGTTATTTCAGGGTGAAAACTACAGCCGCAAATGGCAAATGTGTTAAGGGAATTTTATAGTTTAAGAGAGGTTAGTTGGTATTTGAACTGAGTATCAAAGATTAAGCCAAGATAAAGTGATAATAAATACCATTTTACCACCTTTTTAAAGAGAGTAAGACTTCAATTTAAAAGCTTAAAGCGAATAGTCTCTTTTGTATCTCCCACTAAAACAAAAAGCTTCCTCAAGATATCAACCAACATTCCCACTCTGAAATAAATAAGCAGGAAACACTGGCATCATGACTTTCTTATGCAGAAATGATATTATAGAACATATGCCCAATCTTAACACATGATCAAGAGAAAAACACACCCTTTTTAAAAATCTAAGGAATATCAAATAATTGCAAAAAGTTTTTTTAAAAAAAAAACTTCCTTCAATACACAAGGACTCTCTCCTAAAGAAGAGTCAGTTTTCACTTACTTTGTCTGGGACTGCATCCATTATCAGCTCACCGTACATATTAATGACCTATAAAAAGTCAACATAAAACCAGCTTACTAACCCTATACAATTCAGAACGTACCATTCAGAATGAATAACATATTGATATTGCCAATAGTAATCAAATCTTTTGGATAGTGGAGTTAGTGAATGAGTCACTTGAGTAAGAAATAAAGAATCACTGATTCCAAAAGATATTGACTGTGAGGCCAACCGGAGGTTATTAATTATATTTTACTGTTCAACATCCTCTGCAACTTTTCCATGATGACAACCTACAATACACTAACCTGGTCATTCAGCCAATTCTGACCATCCAGTGTTGCCAGGTCATCCATATCTAGCATGTGCTTATTGTAGAAGATACGAAAGTTGCATTTTTGATGTCTGGCCCGATAGTTTGTTATTTCCCTATTGATAAATGGCTTTCTGAAACAAAGATTTTGAAATAAAAGGTAAAATACATGAGTGCTACTCAATTTATAGCGAAGTATCTACTTTTTAATTGAGAAAGGTCATATATGACAATTTTACTTAAAGGGCTTAACTTAAGCATCATTGACAAACCTATTAGAAAAGTCTTCATTAAAGACATCTTTTAATTTTCCAAGGACATCTTTTTCACTGAGTGGGACCAAACTGCCATACTTCTTCATAACCTCATCTAGGAATCCTTAAATAAAGGAAGAAAGAAAAATTAAGATGGAAAAAATATTTTCAGCAAAGTCACTCTCTCAATACTTAACCTGTACATACCTAACACACATTTAACCTATATTATATATTATACTATAAAGAAAACTTTTAAAATTTATGTAAAAAAAATTGTAAAATAATAAATGAATCAGGCTCTCACCATTCCAATCTAGAGAGAAATGCTTGCTCTAAGGCATCATTTCGTATCGGATTTCTAAGGTGCTGATGCATTGTTAGAGGGAGAACAGCTATCTAAAACTAAAGATTGACATCTTTCAGTAGCTTAACCTTGGAGAAGAATCCTATCTCCTAAAGAGTAAAATTTAAAAGGCTTAATCATCTGATTAAATGTGTCTATCACATTTAACTTGGTAACTGAAGGAATTCTCTTTTTAAAAATCACAATTAGAGGGAATTGTTGAGATCGCTGTCAAAGTATTATTTGATAAAGGTGTGTAATTTCACATCTCGCAACAAGGGACAAATTCTAAGGCATTTTTAATATACAACTTGATAGTTATTATACTCTGAATAATGCTGAAGTACGTTTAACTCTATAACACCTGGGAGACATTTTAAAAGGGGAAACAGAATTAAAGGGTGACTTCTTGGCTAGAATATAGAATAGTCTTCAGGTCAATTTAGGTAATACATATATTCATTTTAATGACTTCCAAGAGGATCCACTGAAGAAACATACATACAAAAGCCCTAGGGAATAAGACCAGGACATTATTTCTAAGTAAATACAAAGAAGCTCAGGGAACACTTAGAGGTTCGCAAAAGTGCAGGCATGACTTGCACTATTCAGTGATGCTGAATGAGAAGAGCCAACAGCCTGGCTAACCATCAGTCAGACAATTAAGTCCACTAGGTTTTGATGGGAAAAATGAGGACTGTAGCATCTATTTTACCCAGCTCCCTTTCTAACTTCAAGAATTGCCTCTGCTACACATTAATACAAAATGGACAGGAAGGACTACAATAAAGTGACTATCCTGAGAATGGACAGTTTTATACAGGGGAGGGGCAAATAAAGGTGTGAAAACCCCATTTTTCCTCCTGTTAGTCTCCTACCAGAGTGGCTCCCAATTGGAATGGCCTATTATAAGAGCAATGGTTAAGGCATAGTAAACAGGAAAGAGTTGTTTGCTTAGGCCTGGTTCTGGTCTAGGCTTTAGGCAAGAAAGGGAGTCCCATGTTCCGGCCTAATCAGAATAGGAAATAAAGATTTAAGGTTTCAAAACTAGGAATAGGACGTGGTTCCATACTGTAGCAGTTAGTACGTCTGCTTTACACGCAGAAGGTCCTGGGTTTGCCATGGTCCATGGTCTATGGCCATGCTACCCTAAACAAGCCCGATGTCTGATCTCAGAACAAAACAGGGTCGGGCCTGGTTAGTACTTGGATGGGAGACCACCTAGGAAGACCACGTGTTGTAGGCATAAATAATAATAAAAAATTTTTTAAATAAAAAAAACTAGGAATAAAGCATATATTTGCCTATAGTGTTTACTATATCATATCTTATAGTTATCTAAGCATAGCCTTGTATCCACATGAGAGAAGGAACCCAAACAGAAGGAATCTCAACATTTAAGGAACAAATTTTATATACTGTTCCTAATAACAAAAGATTATGCTTTACACCCAGCAACCTTGACACTTTTCAAATAAGAAAGCAGTCTCATCTACCGTGGGAAAATGGATTCCAAACCCAAATGATTATCATGGGAAAGAGGTGTCCCTGTTAATAATGTTATTGCTCAATGCTATCGGGATTTTAAGTTGTTATAGTTTTTCCCTCTTACCTGTATTTTTTTCATTTTCAGATGATAACCATGGATTCCTAACGCAGTAGAAAAGCCCTACCTGTTATCTTCAAGGAGAACCCTAGATAACAACATCTCACTGATACACACCATTAGCTCACTGGAACCAGAAGGAAAATGACAGTTAAAGAGCACTGACCATAAGCCAAGCACTAGCACATATCATTTCATCCTTGTAACTACCCTATGTGTTAGACAGTAACCCTATGTTACGGATGGAGACAGGAAGCTTAGGGAAGTTAACTTCCACCAGGATCCTTAACTGGCATATGGCAGAACTAAGACTCTGATTGTAGGTCAGTGACCACAGAAACTGAGCGAGTTACCTCCAAAGCAAAAAATACCTATTATCTTTTCTCTACAAAAACAACCCAATTGATCATTTCGCCTTTCCCTTTTAATACCTGTGAGCAAAGAATTACCTAGAAAACAGACTTAAAAAGAGTTACATCCATTATTCTTTACCTACTTGCTTTCATCAAACTAATGAACCAAAAAGGAAAAGTGCATTAGAATACAATTTCACTTCAAAAATACTAAAATTTTGATGTGACCAAGAAACAAGATAAAATGTTAGGGGAAAAAAAAAATAACAAAAAAATACAGAGTTTGAATCATAGTCCTTCCTGCAAGTACAAAAGGTAATAATATAAAAAATAAAATCTGAGGTGTTATTTTAGAAGTTAAATGACTCATGTTAAACCAACTGTGTTAGACAGTGTTTTCTTGAGACAATATCCCACACTGACTGTGGAATGGGGTTCACTATGTTATGCACATAAGAAATGCAAATGCTTGGTTCTCCAACAACTTACAATACACATGTCAGAAATCACAAATAAGAAAGACATGAAATATCTAAGAACAAACTTAAGTAATGTGCAAATCCTAAGTAAAAAGCCCATTCCTTTAGAACTTTTATGCCTTTATAAACATGTATTTCTTAAAGATATAAGTAGCACACCACTTATTCTTGAAACTGCTTTTTTCCATTCAATACACCATGCTGTATTTTTTTCTCTAAGTCAGTTCAAAACAATCTAGCAGTCCATTAAATGGGTATGTCATATTTTAACCAATTCCCCATTGATGACCATTTGGTAATTTTAGCTCCATAAATAATGTCCCAACTAAAACCTTTGATATAGCATGGTTCTAATGCTTTCTCAAAACAATTGCTAATTTCTGGGTCAAAGTAAATTTTTACTTTGATTTTTGTTATATACGTATATCAAATTTTAATATTTATGGAGACAAATTGGTATATTCTGAGTTTCCTATTAAACATTAAGATGTCTTATCAATGAGATCATAAAAATGGTCTCCTGTATCTGTTTTACAACTTTATTGAACTTATTATTCACATATCACAAAATTCAATCTCTTAAAGTATACAATTCAGTGATTTTGTATATTCAGAGATGTGCATATTTCGCTACTACCTAATTCCATAAGTTTGCATTGCTCCCTAGCCCCTGGCAACCATTCACCTACTTTCTATCTCTGTATTTACCTACTCTGGACATTTCAAATCAATAGAATCATAAAGTATATGGCCTTTTTTAAATCTGGTTTCCTTCACTTAGCAAGTTTCAAGATTCCCCCACAATGAAACATGTATCAGTAGTCTACCTTTTTACAGAACAATAATATTCCATTGTATAGATATACCAAATGCTATCTATCCGTTCATCAGTTCCTGGACATTTAGGCTGTTTCTACTTTTTGGCTACTATGAATAATGATGCTATGAACAAATTGTGTACAAAAGTTTTTGTGTCTGTACTTGTTTCTAATTAGTTAAATTTTTAATCCATCTAGAATATATTGTGACATAGGAATCTCTTTCCTTCCAAAACAGACAGCTAATCTAAGTACAGAATCCTAGACTTTCATATCCTCCCTCAAGTTTTTCAGCAACTCATTACTGTCATTGCAAAGCATCCAACTTGGTTTTGAAGGGAGTGACTTTCTTTTTAAGGTCATATTTCATCAGTTTATGCAATATTTAATAAAATTATTAAAGAAGTAAACTGGAATAAGTACAACCAGCTCTTGATAAATACATAAATCTGCTGTAATGAGCATTATGTGCAGTTACACTAGAGAAAGCCAGTACTCAGCATTACTATGGAATTTAATACGGGCTAATGCGATAAAAGTCAATGAAGGAAGCACCTACTACACTGCCCTATATTGATTCCTATTGTGATTGCTTTATTAATCCTGATTACTCAAGTTTAGTTCCTTTGTTGAATTTGTCTCTTTCTTTGTGTTGGCTTTTCTTGGATGTTTGGTGACAGATTCTGGGTTCATCTCTATTTGGGGAACTTGATGGGCTAGAGAAGGGCTAGCCCATGAGCAGTAGCTGTTGCTACGTCTTGAACTATTTTCAGTGGGATTAGGGATGCTAAGAACCCAAAAATTCTTAGCATCCCTAATCCCTTCTGGAAATGGATGTTTCTCAGTCTTGCCAGGTGTTACACGTAATGGAGCAGGGGGAGGGGGAAATTCCTGTCCCTTCCCACCAATCTCCTGTTCTTAGGATTTCAGTCCTGTATGTCAATTACATCTTAATAATACTCAGCAGGGGGAGGGGATTTCAGATATATTCATTGCTGATACATGGCACAGGCAGGGAGAGGTGCTTTTGTTGAGATTCCCCCAACTATTCAGTCTTTTACCATGGGTCTTTCCTTTCGTCCCCATCTCCACCATCTCCAGAAATAGGACTCGCTCAGTGTTGCACCATTTTCCTGCACTAATCTTTTCTTCTGCCGCTGGGGCTACCCTCTGGATTCTTCCCTCAACTTTCTGCCTTTGGAGAGTTTCTCAGTTTCTGGTTCACCAAAACACTGTTACTTGTTTTTGAGTATGGAGATACACATGTGTTTACTTTATCCTCTTAAACGTGGAACTGCTATTGGTTTCTGACAGCTATTTTTCACTAAGTGAAAAAAGCTTTCTTTATTCTTAGTTTTGAGATTTACACAGAAGGAAAGCTGAGTTTTATAAAGATTTTTCAGTAACTGCTGAGATGCCATGATTTTTCTCCCTTAGTCTATTAAAAAAATGAATTACATGGCAGATCACAAATGTCAATTCTGTAAAACTTTCTTCTTCCTCACGTCATGCTACAGTTTTATAGTATGCCATATTCAACTGATCATTTTTGGAAGTACTGCATCTATAAGTTAATTGGTATTTGTGGGTAAATGCTAACTTTTTCAGGTTTATGTATCATGGTTCTGCTAATCTCATAGTAGGGAAATTTGTCCTTCTCTATTCTAGGACAGTATAAAGAACAGAAATAGTTTTTTAATATTTGCCAGGACTCTTTACTTTGTGACTTTTTGTGAGGGAAAAACTTTTTATACATGCTTAATAGTTGGGAAAACAAAATATTCAGAACTGTTTAAATCATCAAGAAGTAACTCCCAGAAAAAGCCTTTTGTAACAATTTGATATATCTGCCTAGATATGTCCTATACAAATATATGTACACACATACATACATATGCTCATCCTACATATGTACGTTTCTTTTAATAAAATAGCATCTTTCTTCTTTGTGACTTGCTTTTTCACTTTATAGATAGCTTTCAAAATACAGATCAAATTTATTCCTTAACAGTTTCAAAGTATATTATTGCCTGGATGTGCAATAATTTATACTTCCATAAAACATTTGTTTTGTTGTCTTTACTTTTTATTTGTTTTATGCCTACAGCACCTGGTCTTCCTAGGTGGTCTCCCATCCAAGTACTAACCAGGCCCGACTTTGTTTAGCTTCCGAGATCAGACACTGGGCTTGTTCAGGGTGGCATGGCCTTAGACCATGGACCATGGCTCCACTGGGGTGTGAACCCAGGACCTTCTGCATGTAAAGCAGACATACTAACCGCTACACTATGGAAACACATCTGTCTTTAGTTTTTATGACAAGGCAGTAAATAAGTAATGTCTCTGTACAATATACTTGTACTCTTTTATGTCTTGGACAAATTGTAAGAAGAGAAATGGGTCAAAGACTGATACTGCCATACCGTATTCCAAAAACGTTTATGCCAACCTACTTCATTGGGTAGATTTTGATAATTAGATTTTTCAAAGCATGATATAAAGACTTGAAGCCATAAAGACAGATAAATTTTACTATGTAAGAATTGAAAATTTCTGGTAAGCAAAAAAAAGAAACAAAGTCAGAGTACTGAAGCTTTTACCTTTTGGGGGAGAAAAACTTAAATTCTTTTAACATTTATAATTAAAATTTAACATCTTTAAAACTAGAATAATGCTAACTAAGGTATATGAAGGTAGAAATCAGTATATCCTGTTTCATGCTACATTCATAGACTAGGACAGTCATATATTAAATAAGTAAAATATAAATAATCCAATAGAAAAATAGGTAAAAGAAAATTATATAAACAAAAAATGGCCAACATAGAAAAATAATGTTCAAACTTTAAACTTAAAAATGCAAATTAAAACAATTCATGATCTGTAAGACCGGCAAAGTTTAACAAGTGTGAACTGGTTCAACCTTTTAGAGGGTAATTTAACAATTCTCTTAAAATTTTAAGTGAGTATTCTTCTACCATTAAGTTACTAAGAATTTAACTTACAGAAACAATTGTATAAGTAAAAAGAAGCAATTACATTGCACCCATGTGTATAGAAGGAAACAGCTAGAAGCAACACAAGTGTCCATCAATCGAGAATTAAATAAATTATGGGACATCTATATAATGCAGCAATATAAAAGGCTTTAAGAAGAATGTCTAATTGCTTAAAGAGAAATCCATGTGTGGGAGGAAAAAACAGGACTCTCCTAGAAAGGATAATAGACAGCAACTGTGGGCTGGAGGTTGGGGGAGAATAAAGGAAGAGTGCATACCAGAAAGGCAGATTGACAGCTGTTCATCATCCACTGGAGATGCTTTTTGACTGTTCTTCCCACCTCCCACTTGATTTTCTAGTTTGAGTCCACTGTACGTCAGAGGAGCCTCCAGTGGACTTTTACAGTAAGGGTGGTCCAGCAACTTAGAACTAAGAATGTTCTGCTTCAGAGATCCATCCTCATCCATCTGGCATAGGCTCTCTTTCTGAATAGTCTCTTCGGACACAGGCCCATCTATACTACTTACAGATTGATCTGCCCCAGATACTGACAGTTTTACCCTGTCATCATTGACAGTACTTGTACAATTTTCCTGACCCAGAGTCATAGCTTCTCTTTCGGTTTCCGAGATAAACATGTTACTAGAATGCTGTTCTGGTAAGGGGATGTCATGAATCATCTCTGTACACTCCCACTTAGGAGAGGAACAGGGTGACTGGTCCCAGGTGTATGTGGCACTGCCATTCTGTTGGTCAGGGAATGCTTCATCTAAACTAAGCTCCTTGCCCAAGAAAGGGCTTCCTTTAGTACAGCCATCAGGCATATGAGAGTTCTTTCCCTTCACCACAGCACTGCTGTCCATATCTGGGAAGTACGGTTGATGCCGACAAGAAGGGTCTTTAAGTTCTGGGGAAGGGAATGGACTGCAACTGCCACCCTCACCGTTCTCCCTAAGGGTCTCTTGATGGTCCCCAGTGACCTGCACCCAGCTTTGCTGGGCTTTTTTTAGCTTGCAAACTTTGCTTTTTGTTCTGAAGTGCTGGGATCTGAGAATCCTGTACCGAAATCTAATCATGGATAATTTCTCGTACATCATAAGAGGAGATACTTTTATTCTTCTATGTTGGTTAAGTTGGAACTTTTTTGGAGTCAGGGGTCCCCCATTCCTGTGGCGCTCCAGCCCTTGGTAGCAGCCATAACAAAAGCGCTTTCTCTTATGGTTGCTCAAGGTGACCACAATCGTGCCACTCTCACCTGGACTCTGGCTCTCCCCATTGAACGTCATGGGAAAGTCAGAAGCTTGCAGCTCCGTCCTAGGTCTGTGACCAATGGCCTGGCCTAAAACACTATTTGTTGGCAAGTCAGCAACTGCTTTTGAGAGGCTTTTCCCTCTGCAATATTCATGGTCAGAGTTCTTTGCTGATGACAGCAACTTCTCTGCTTGGAGTTTCAGGAGGGTCCTTGAAGAGGAAATTAAGTGTTTAGTGCCTTTTCTTTTCACTTTAGAGGATAAAGTACTAACGTTTTCAACAGCCAAACTGGGCTTTGTTTTAGCAAAAAAGGGTTCATCTTGGATCCACGTTTTCTGGATTTGAAAGGTGTTCTTTCTGAACTGGAAATGCCTCAACTGCCTGCTCCAGGTAATTGGCCTTCCCAACTTGGCTTTCAGAATGCACAAGTGCTGGTGAAAGTAGAACTTCTTAAAGCCTCCAAACCCAGTGTTCCATTTCTCAGAAAAGGCTAAATGGATTCCTTTCCTCCAGAGAATTTTCCTCTGTTTTTTCATTTTTCTGATTCATAATGAGATCTGGATGCAGCTATAAAGAAGAGAAAGAGAAGTTACATTTCTACCCTAAAAACAGTCATAAAGATATAGAAAACTGAAAAAAAGAAAGCATATGAAGTTCAATTTACACTATCAGATATAATGTAATCCTACCTGATCAAGGTTTTCCTCACAATGAGACCCAAAAGACCTCCCCAACTCCACACAGCAGATTAATTCCCCTACCTTATCCAAGATTGGAAGTTTATCATTCAGATAGGTTAAAGTAGGAGCTATGCTGATGGGGATCCCAGGCACCATTGGAAGATGGAATTACATATCGAATATAGACTCCCAGAACTTTCCCACCCATCTCCCAGAGCCCTGCACATTTTGTCTTATCCAGGCCGGAGATTGGAAGATTATTTATTCTCTAGAGAATATGATTAGTCCACAAGAAAATACATATAAACAGAAATTCTCCCCAAAATGGCCTAGGATAGCTCACAGTACATCCCTGAAGTTGCATGCCCAGAACTTCTCAGTAACTTCTTAGTGGTCATTCTTTAAAATGACAAGATAACCAAGAACCACCAGTCTTCTAGGGTTGAAAAGTAGATCAAAACAAACAGATAAAAGCAAAAACTTTATATAGAGAGGTCAACTTTAAAAAACTAAGGTAGGGGTAAGGAAGGGGAATTATTATAGTTTAATGGGTAGAGTTTCAGTTTAGGAATATGAAAAAAGGTTCTAAAGATGAATTGTGATAATGGTTGCACAACAATGTGAATGTATATAATGCCATTACTGTATACCTAAAAATGATTAAAACGGTAAATTTTATTTTATGTATTTTACCATAATGAAAAAAAAAAATAAAGGAAAGAAAAAAACAACACAATCTTCCAAGAAGTAAAAGAAAATCCACTAGGAAAAAAAATAGAATGTTATTTTTTAAAAACAGGAATAACCAAAAATAAAGGGGCCTTGGGAATTAAAAATAATAGCAGTGAGGATGGCTCCATAGTGTAGTGGTTAGCACTTCTGCTTTACATGCAGAAGGTTATGGGTTTACGCGCCAGGTGGAGCCACAGACCAAACCCAGGGTGCACCAGGTCCCGGGTGCCCGCCTTCAGAGATCTAGTTCTTAAGCGGAAACGGCAACATCCATAGGTCAGGGGTGGAAGGTGGGGGTGGGAATTACAAAGGGGGAAAAAAATAAACATAATAGCAGAAATGAAAAACTCAAGAGAAAGTATAGGGATACTACAGCCATACCTCCCTGAACGAGCCCCATCCCGTCTGATCTTGGAAGCTAAGCAGGGTCGGGCCTGGTTAGTACTTGGATGGGAGACCACCTAGGAAGACCAGGTGCTGTAGGAAAGAAAGCAAAGGACTAAAATCCCTAATATAAAGGACTCTGAAATTGAAGAATGAAGAACAAAAAGCCTGATGGAAAATGGAAAAAAGACAGGAGACATAAAGATGTTTTGTTTTTTGTTTGTTTGTTTTTTGGGGGTGACTGCTTTATTTTTTAAATAACTTTTTAATTTTTAAATTCCAAGTGGCATACACTATTAGTTTCGGGTGTACATAATAATGATTAGACATTTATACAACTTAAAAAATGATCACCCCGATATAGTATCCATGTAACACCATACTGTTATTACAATATTATTGACTATAATCCTTATGCTATTTTTTAACTTTATTAGTTTCAAGTATATAGCACATTGGTTAGACATTTATATAGTTTATAAAACAATTCCCCTAATTGCTCGCTCTCCTCTGGCTCTCTACCTAGCCAATACATTAATGCTAACTGCATTCCCTATGCTGTGACCCCATCCCCATGATCATCTATCAACTACTAATTTGTACTTTGAGTTTGTTTCTGTTTTTTGTTTGTTTTTCTTTAAATTCTAGACATAAGTGAAATCATATGGCAATTGTCTCTCTCTGTCTGACTTATTTCATTCAGTATACTATCCTCTAGGTCCATCCATGTTGTCACAAATGGTAAGATTTCATTTTGTGTTTATGGCTGAGTAATATCTCATTGCATATTTGTACCACCTCTTCTTTATCCAGTTGTCTACCGATGGGCACTTAGACTGCTTCCATAACTTGGTTATTGTAAATAATGTTGCAGTGAACATAGGGGTGTATATATCTTTTCAAATTGTTTTGGTCTTTTTCAGATAAATACCCAGAAATGGAATTGCTGAGTAATCAGGTAGATCTATTTTTAATTTTTTGAGGAAACTCCAAATTAATTTTCATAGTGGCTATACCAATTTGCAATCCCACCAATAATGTCTGAGGGCCCTTTTCTCCACATCCTCGCCAGCACTTGTTCTTTGATTTATTGATGATAGTCATTCTGACAGGCATCAGGTGACATCTCATTGTGGTTTTAATTTGCATTTCTCTGAAGATTAGTGACCTTGAGCATCTTTTCATATGTCTGTTGGCCATCTGTATTTCCTCTTTGGAGTCCTTATGGTATTCTTTACATCCCCATGACTATTTTATAACTATCAATTTGTACCTCTTAATCCCTTCCCCTTTTTCATCCACTCCTCAGCCCACTTCCCACCTGGCAATCATCAAGATGTTCTCTGTATCTATGAGTTTCTGTTTTATTTTGTTCTCTAGATTCCACATGTAAGTGAAATTATATGGTATTTGTCTTTCTCTGTCTGACTTACTCCACTCAGCACAATACCCTCTAGGTCCATCCATGTTGTTGCAGATGGCAAGATTTTGTTTTTATGGCTGAGCAATATTCCATTGTATATATGTACCACCTCTTCTTTATCCATTCGTCCACTGATGGACACTTACAAAGATTCTGAAAGGTCCTTAACATTAAGGAATAAATAACAAATAACAAACACCTAATGAAAAAAAACGAGAAAAAAGATATAAGGAGACAATTCATAAGTAAAGATTTTTAAAAGATGTTCAACTTTACTCATTAAAAAATTGGCAAAAGGGGTTGGGGAGTGGGTGAAATGGGTGAAAGAGGTCAAAAGGCACAAATTTCCAATTATAAAATAAATAAACATCTCCATGATGTAATGTAAAACATCTCCATGATGTAATGTAAAACATGGTCACTACAGTTAAACACTATACTGCATATTTGAAAATTGCTTAGAGTAAACCTAAAAATCCTCATCACACACAAAAAAATTTGTAACTATGTACGGTGATGGATGTTAACTAGGCTTATATTGAATTATTATGTTTTATACCTGAAATTAATGTCAATTTTGCCTAACTAAATAAAGTTGGCAAAAATTGTGACAACACATTCTATTGGTGGGAATAAAGAAACTTTCATACTTCGCTAGTGGGAATATAAATTGATAAAATCCTTTTGGAGAAAAGTTTGGTAATATTTAACAAAAGTATTTACCTTTTAATCCAGCAACCCCATTTTTAGGAATTTACCCTAAAGATATACCACCCATAATAATGAAAATACATAGTATGAGGTTATTCACGGCAACATTATTTGCAACCACAAAATACTGGAAACAACCTAATATCCATACATAAAAGAAAAAATAAGGAAATATGCATGTATCTGCCCTTTTGTGCCCACCCCCCAAAACAAAATGAAATAAAAACCATAGGAAGGATAACCAGAAACTGAGAACAGTTACTTACAAGGGTATAGTAGATGGGAATGGGGTGAAAAGAATGAAGAACAAGAAAATAGTAGAAAGAATGAAAGGGGAGTGGCACTTCTCTGAGTATCTCTTTTTGAAAAGTTCTGACTTTTAGAATTATGTTAATGCTTTGCGTACTTTAAAAATATACAAAATCAGCCAAAAATTTCCAATAAAGATGGCAGAGTAGGTAAACACTGTACTCGCCTCCTACCACAACTACATCAAAATTACAACTATAGAACAACCATCACTGAGAATCGCCTGAAGTCTAGCTGAACAGAAATCTTATAACTAAAGATATACAGAACCTACTTCAAGACTAGTAAGAGGCTGCTCCCACACTCACATGTGGCAGTTAAAAATTGGGAGGGATATCTCAGCTGCAGAGGTCTCCCTGAGGAGTGAGGTGTCCTGGACCTAAACCAAGCTCCCCAGCCCCAGGGAGAGAAGTCCCCACAACTTCTAGCTGTGAATAACAGCAGATACTGTGGCTGAGCGAAATGGAGAACTGCTAGAATCCTAGGCATTCTTCTTAAAAGGGCCCACTCATGGACTTACTTGCTCTAAGCTCCAGTGTCGGGGCAGCAGCTCGAAAGGCACCAGGGACATATGGGGAGGATCTAAATTGTGTTGCTTCAGGGCAAGGACTGAAGGGGCAGCTTTCACCCAGACAGAACGGGTGGCAAAAACCATTATTGCTTTGTTGAGCCCTTCCCCAACCCAGCTTGCACAATCAGGCGGGCTCCATTGTTGAGTCTCTATCAACCAAGCTAACACCATTCGCCCTGCCCTGGTGATTCCGAGACCGAGCCCTACCCAATCTGCAGGCCCACCCGAGCTTCCAGTGACTTTTCCAAACAAACAGCCTGTCGTGGCTAATATTGGGGACCTTCCTAAAATCTCTCAAAGGATCACAAACCCCAAACAAGCAGCATCTAGCCTTGGCACACCCAGTGCCTCTTGCTAAGCAGCCCCAAGCCAGGCACTAGTGGCAACCAGCCTCAGAGTTCACAGTTCAGCCTCTTCTAGGCACCTCCAAGTCCAGCACAGGTGGTAAATAAAATATTTGCGGATAACTCTGTAGCCACTTTGTAACCAAGTGGCTCCGGGCATGACAAAGGGGGCAGCTAACTTTGGCCTGCACCAGAGGCCCTCCAAAGAGGCCCCAGAACCAACACACCCAGTGGCCAGTTTCAGACCACACCAGAGACCCACCCAACCACCTCCACAAACATACCCAAAACGGAGACTCAAAAAGCACCACAGTCCTGCTAAAGCAAATCCTGCTCCATAGGGTCAGCCTCTGCATAAAAGTTCCTCCATGGTAGTCATGGCCAGTTCTCACAACCAATCAAACCGAGAGTCAATACTTCCCATTGATGTGCAAACAGAAACCAAGGCTCAACTGCAACAGGAGAGCAAACAACCCACACAAGGGACACACCTGGAGCACACAGCTCAGGTGACCAGGGAGACTACTCCACTGGGTCCCACAAGACACCTACTACATAAGGCCTTCTATCAAGACCAAGAGACATGGCAGCTCTACCTAATACGCAGAAATAAACAGTGAGGCAGCCAAAATCAGGAGGCAAAGAGACATGTTCCAAATAAAAAAATGGCACAAAACTCCAGAAAAAGAGCTAAACGAAATGGAGACAAGCAATCTACCAGATGCAAAGTTCAAAACATTGGTTATAAGCATGCTCAACGATCTCAGTGAGAACTTCAACAAAGACATAGGGAAACATAAAAATTGAGGTAGAAAATATAAAAAAGAATCAGTCAGGAAGGAAGAATACAATAACTGAAGACTACATTAGAGGGACTACAAGCCCAGGAAGCCATAGAAGAATCCCAAACACAATGAACTCAAAGAGGCCCACCTCAAAACACATCATAATTAAAATGTCAAAGGTTAAAGGCAAAGAGAATCTTAAAAGCAGCAAGAGAAGAGCAGTTAGTTACCTACGAAAGATCTCCCATAAGACTGTCAGCTGATTTCTCAACAGAAACTTTGCAGGCCAAAGGGGACTGCCACAAAATATTCGAAGTGGTAAAAAGCAAGGACCTATAACCAAGATTACTCTATCAGGCAAGTCTATCATTTAGAATTGAAGGACAGAAAAGAACTTCCCAGATAAGAAAAAGCTAAAGGAGTTCATCGCCACCAAACCAGTATGACAAGAAATGTTAAAAGAGTGGGGAAAAAAATAAGCAAAATGCTAAAAAAAATTTTAATTTAATTAAAAAAATTTTTCAAGAAAAAAAGTTAAACTTCTTTAAAAAGAAAAGATCAAAAATATGATTAATAAAATGGCAATAACCACATACCTATCAATAATTACTTTGAATGTAAATGAAGTAAATGCTCCAATCAAAAGACATACGGTGGTGGCCAAATGGATAAGAAAACAAAACCCAGATATATGCTGCCTATAAGAGACTCATTTCAGATCAAAAGATACATACAAACTGAAAGTAAAGGGGTGGAAAAAGATATTTCATGAAAATGGAAATGGAAAAAAAAAAAAAGCTGGGGTAGCTATAGTTATACCATACAAAATTAGACACTAAAACGAAGGCTATAACAAGAGACAAAGAGGGATCCAGTAACTCTACTCCTGGGTATTTATCTGAAGACATCCAAACACTAATTCAAAAAGACATTAAGCATCCATATGTTCACTGTATCATTATTTACAACAGCCAAGATATAGAAGCAACCAAGTGTCCATCAATATATGAATGGATAAAGAGTGGTACATATATACAATGGAATATTACTCAGCCACAAAAAAGAATGAAATCTTGCCATCTGCAATGACATGGATGGACTTGGAAGGTATTATGCTTAGTGAAATAAGTCAGACAAAAACAAATACTGTATGACTTCACTTACATGTGGACTCTAAAAAACTAAATGAACAAACAAAACAGAAACGAACTCACAGATAGAGAACATTTTGATGGTTGCCAAATGGAATGGGGGTTAGAGGGATGGGTAAAGGTGGGGAAGGGATTAAGAGGTACAAATTGGTAATTACAAAAATAGTCATAGGGATGTAAACAACAACATAAGGAATATAGTCAATAATACTGTAATAACTCTATATGGTGTCAGAAGGGTACTAGATTTATTTGGGTTAATACCTCATAAGTTGTATAAATGTCTAATCATTATGTTGTACACCTGAAACTAATACTGTATGTCGACTGTAACAGAAAAATAAAATATTATTTTTAAAAAAATCAACCAGAATGCAGGAGGAATCCAAAATGAAATATAAATAGTAACAAACCTAACTGTATTATATGTATATAACAACCACATTGAAAGAAGTAAAGCAGAAAAGAATTAGCCAAAGTAACTTTGGAAAATATTATTTTGACTGTGTAAGATGAGAAACAAAAGGGCTGTATACAAATACTGTACTATAGTTAGCTAATTTGTTTTTCACAGAGGAATGAGTTAATTCCGAAACCATTTTGTAAGTATTCTAAAACTGAGCAAATAAGTGAATATGTTATGGATAATTAGAACCAGGTTTCTTGCTCTTGGTGAAAGACGTTACAAATAATGAAACAGACAAAGTGAGATAGCTTTGAATCTACAGTGAGAGTTTGAAATCAGAGGTATTTGTATGAACTTGTGGTGCTTAATATATAGATACAGATCTAGAAGTGTGCACACATGTATATTTATTTTCTAGTTCTGTCCACTTGAAGGGCCTAGAAGAGATAACATCCCAGTAGCAATGGGCACTCCTATCACCCAGATCTTGGTTTCTAATTATTATTCTCCACTTAAAGAAACACCTGATTCCAGAGCTGGGGCAGAGGAAGTAGAAGATGAACCTGGAATATTATTGTAGTGTCAGAAACTAAACAAATGCTCAAAAAATGATGACATGTCAAAAAGACACAGGAGCCAACTTGTAAGGGTTCACAATGGCCAAAAAAACTGAGCAAATGAATATAAAATGATAGTAATGGATTATAGCTTAAAAATAAATATCCTTAGTCTACAGTGATATAAATAACTGAGTAAATAAACAAACAGGAAGGAGAAGGGACTTACATATAATTTCAAATTAATATAGAAAGAATGATAGAAATAGAAGTTATAATTTGCAACTCCTCAGAAATAACTGACTCATGCAAGAATCATCAATGGATGCTAAAATTAGAGGGTGAAAGTACAGAGAGAAACAAGATAGTTACATAGTCTCAAAGTGTCTCCCACAAGATAGCCTCCCACAAGATAGGAAAAACTGTGCCTTTCAATGGAAAAACCTGGCACACATCACCTTAATCAGGTGATCAGTAATGAGACATACGGACGTCATGTGCCTCTTGATGTGGTACAACATCACTTGTATGGTATTCTTGTGGAAAATTTATAACCTGAATTTAATCATATAGGAAAAAACAGACAAACCCATACTGAGGGACACTCAATAGGATATCTGGCCAGTACAATTCAAATGTGTCAATCAATGTCATGAAAGAAAAAAAAACCGAGGAACTGTCCCAAATTAAAGGACTAAAACTAAAAAGACAGGACAACTAATATAACATGTAATCCTGGACTGTGTGAAAGTCAATGTGGAACAGGAAATGTGGGTGGCAGTGTGTAATAATTCCAAGGTTTGAGAAGTTTTATGGTGCCCAACAAGTGCATATAGTAATTGTGGTTATTTAAGAATAAAATAAAAATACTATTTTGTCTTTCAACTTATGTATATTTTTGAAAAACTATCAAATTGCTAGAACATAATACTTACTAAGCTGTTTGACCTAATTATTTGAACTGTTAGGCCTCAGGGCCCTATGAGAAAGATAATATGGGGGCTATGAAAAGAGAAAGTTGAGGAACCTCTGGATGATGGCATTTTACTTTTATCAATAGAAAAAGCACTTTAAAATAAACTTCTAAATATGAAATTCAAATATGCTCTCACTGTGTACTACTAATATAAAAGGAGATTTGGAATTTACTCTTCATAATACTCAAAGGTAATATAATAGCTGAGAAATCTTAAGATGTTTATTCTATTAAGAATATCACACAAAGCTGCATAATTATAAGTCCATAACAAATTTCGACTGAAGAACGAGGGAAAAGCACATAATTAATTTCTTGAAAATTCTCCCCAAATTAGAGAAAACTATCTCGACTGTGTCTTAAAAAGTTAAACTAATATAACATATTTCTGGTGATTATATATCACCAATAATGCTGAAAGTATAAAAATATACAAACATCTATTAAATTTCCATTCAATAAATATTTGAGTTTCTACAAATATGATGGCACTGAACTTTCAAAAAATGTATGGTCTAGTAGGAGGATTATTTGAAAAAAGTATTAACAAGTGTGATGCATATAAGAAAGGTAAAATTCAGAGTATTATGGGAATATCTGGCAAGAGGGTCAGGGGAGATCTCTGTGAAGAAATTATTTTTAATCTGAGACAAAGAATGACAAAGAGTTACCAGGCAAAGGGAACAGATAAAAGGCTAGGAGAGGAAATGTAGTATTCCAAGGAACTAAAAAAACTTCAGTTAAAGGAGGAGCTGGAGAGGCAGGCAAGGAACAGAAAAGCTAAATCAATGATGCTGGTACTTCACATAAAGGTAGTTATGAAGCCACTGAAAGACAAAAAGGGGTACAAGACCTGATTTGTACGCTTAAAATGATCATTCTACCTGCAGTGTGCAAAAGGGCTGGGAGAAGGCGATAGCAAAGGAAACTTGTTAAGAGGCTATTACAGGTAAATGTAGGCAAGGTGCAATAACCACTTAGATTAAGGGGAAAATTGGGAGAAGTAGCAGAGTAAATTGACCTTGAGACTTTTAAGGACAGAAATGATAGAACTGGGTGGAAAGCCTGTCTGTATGTGGGTGGTGTTTTGGCATGAGCTACTGGATAGTGGTATAAATTATGTGGAACAAATGGAGAGAGAGTAGAGGAAGGTTATACTGGCTAATTTTAGACATGTTAGATTTGAGATAACTATAAAAAATCCAAGTGGATGTATACTGTTCGATGCACAGGTCAAGAACTCTGAAAGGAGGATACCACGGGAATTCCAATTTAAGCCATCAGCTTACAGTAACCAAAGCTACAGGAAATGATAACCTCATCTAGAGAAAATTTGTCAAAGGGATTAGAGAATGTATCCTATGGCAATGTCCTGAGAATTCTAAGATGTAATAGTGAGGTAAAAGAAGACTACCAAGCAAAAGAAAGAAGGAATGATTAGGAAAATAAGGTGGAAAATCAGGTAAGTGTGGTGTCAGGAAAGCTAGCGAAGGGTTTCTAGGAGGGAAATGGTCTGTCAAAGGCTGTTGAGAGGTCAAGCAAGATAAGGATTTAAAAGTGTCCATTTGATTCTCATAACATTTACAAGAGAAACTGTAGAAGAATGGAGAAGATAAAAACCAAGGAGGAGTAAAGAATACAATATTATATAAAACTGCTCAAGAAGCCTGAGTAAATATGAGAGAGACAGGGCAGATTTTTTTTAAAGGAAGAGATCTGTACATATTTAAATGCTAATGGAGTACTTTACTTATGGATGAAGATGGCAGACTGAACAGACACATCTTACTTTCACTTCCTCCTAAAACCCCAGTCAGATGAAAATAAAGAATTTCTTAAACTACTTTTTAAAGATATTATTTACATACAGTAAAATGCACAGACCTTAAGGGTTTGTTTTTAAAAACATGTGCACACAAATAGAAGAGTGGACAATAACAGAAACTTGGAATCTGGAATGCAGACTGACCTAAAGACCTAAGAAAGTTAAATCTCAAGCTTGCAACGAGGAAAGCAATCCAATTTATACAACAGTGTCTCAAAACAGGTCAGGAATTAGCAGCAGCAGGTTCAGGGGTAAATACTGCACTAAAAACAAGATGACTGCTAACATCATTTAGATATCCCCACGCTCACCATAAAAATCAACCAACTGTCCCTCCTCCATCTTTACGGTAGTCTGGAGCATTATTCACGAGACCAGAGCAACACTGTCCAATAAAACTATTTAATGATAGAAATATTCCATATCTGCCCTGTCCAATATGGTAGCCTCTAGACATGTGTGGTTACTGACCACCTGAAATGTATCTAGTGCAACTGAAGAACTAAATCTTTAATTTTATTTAATTTCAATTATTTAAATTTAAGTTGCTAGTGGCTACCATATTGGATAGTGCAGCACTGAGGGTAAAACAAAGGATTCCTGGACTGGAAAACATCTGGTACAGCTGAGAAGGAGGGTATCGTACTAAAAATAGTTGAATTAAATGAACATAAGTGAACGTTTACATAATGAATGCTAAGATTTCTACCCCTTCTTCTAATTTAGCTACCATATCACTGGCAGCCTAGCTTATAAACTCCAAACAGATCTGAAGATCCTTCAAATATAACTAGCTCAAAGAGGAAAGACAAAAATACTGCAGGTTCTCCAATAAAAGAGTCTAACCAATGCACCCTAAAACTGACAAATTCCAAGCACGCACTCAGAGCACATGTAATCAAAATTAAAAGCAACCTCCCCATGAAGTCTGCCTACATTTCTGCACCTGTATTCTCGGCCATGCTGTTGCGAGCTTATGTTCACCAAATACCAACATTCCTTCAAAGATAAAACAGACACACAAGGGAAGCAGAAGTGAGCTTTCAACTCTTATTAGGTACTCACTGACCCTAGGACAACCCAAATTTTGAACAGTGCAGCCACTAGACAGGTTAACTCAAGCATCACTATGAAAAAGTTCTTTCTCCTAGAGGTGAAAAGACAGTGATGAGACTAGCTGTTGTGTAGTAATAAACAGAAAAATGAGAAAGAATGGTTTATAGCTGGAAACAAGATTAAAAAAAAAATCCCGCATTGGCATAAGAGAGCATGGATGACCATAAAAAAGATCAAGATTGAGAACTGGAGACAACTTGTACATTTACTTACTTGTACATACTGACAATACTTTCATCACATTCAGCCACCAGAGATAAAGTAGATTTAAGTACCCAATTTTGGTCTCAAGTCCTTACAGAAAGAGAAGACTGCCTCAAGAACCAACAAGTGACTTCTAAACTCCACTTTCCACTGGGTCTTCAAATTGTTACACCACCACTCTTGCCTTTGTTTCTATGTTAAATCTGTATTATCGGTTTAGATTAAAATTGTGACCTTGGGTTCATATTTTTAATCAGTGATTTTAGAATACCCTTGTCATCTGGTGGTAGGAAGTTAACATGCTATAAACTGGGTCATTTTTAGAAAGAAGATAATTCAGCAACTTCCTTTAGAGGATTTATGATGTAGGGTCCATTTCTGACTCTACATAGAATAGGAATTACTAGAGCAATGAGAAGCCTATCAAAGAATAACTTTCAGGGTCAACATATTTCCCTAAAAGAGAATGTTCAACTCTGCCTGATGGCCTATTACCTTAATAATTCTGAAAATACTACCTCCCCACAAAGTCATCAAGTCTTCACTATAACAGGTAGGAAAAATACACACAAGGCACTGTTACCACCTTATCAGTTCATCCTTTCTAGGCTTCTACCAAATTTTTTAAATCAGTGGCACAGTACAATTTAACCAAGAAAAAGAGACTAAAATTTCAAGGACAAGCTTAAAACAAATACTGAAAGCCTTTAGTTAAATCTGGTGTTTATAAAGCAATCTACAGCCCAGTTCTCAAACATAGGAGGCTGGCTAGTGATACAAAGTTAAGTGGTCATGCATACCAAGACTGAAGAGGGGGAGAAAGCACTGGGTATATGATAAGCCAGTACAAAAGCAAAATATTCTTAAACTGGAATTTTTCCATGGTACGGCACAAAAACTAATTTATAAAGTGATAATAATCTTTATATTATTCTGCAAACAAACAGAGCTAAGCAACATTTAGTATGAAATTTTACTTTAAAATCTACTTTCATGAAAGAGCATTGAGGAGTCTAATTTCATAGGAAACTATAAAAACAGAACTACAGAGCTACTGACTTAAAGGACTTTTTTCTAACTTCTGGGCTCAAACACCACAAAACCTGAAATAGTACTATTAATTCGAGTATGGTTATTTGTTAAGGAAAGGACAAGAAAGAGAAAAAAATTAAGGCATGGAAGGCAACAAACTAGTTGGGCATGACACTCATCTCTCTGAGCCTGTTTATAAACTAAAATGTGAAACCTGATCTATATCTGTGTTTTTAAATCATGAGTATCATGTGAGAAGCCTTTTAAAAACCAAATACCCAGGTCTCACTTCAGAGCCACTGAGGTAGTGTCCAGGCATCTAAGATTTGGTTTTAATTCTGCAAATGCTTCCAATGACCAGTCAGGTTTTGGAATTACAAGATGAGGTGACCTCAAGGTCCCTTCTTTATCCATGACTTAAAGTTCCAAATTGAAAATTCCGTGGCAAAGGAACTGAAGATTGTACTTGGCTACATACTGCACAGCAGCCATCATCATGTTCCACTGAGGAAAGGAAAGCATCCTTAATTTGTGTGACAGGCAGTTTTAAGAACAGGGGCTACCACCCAAGTCACAGACCGTATCTCCCATTCCTCCTCCCCAAATACTTCTCTAACTTAGGGTCTATTAAACTTCAGTGGTGAATATTCTTCTCTGTCCTACATAAAGGCATCTTTTCATACTTAGAACTGTAATGTCCAACCACTCAAAGGATTCAAGTTCCTGTATTTATTCCCTGCACATTTTCAATTAACATGAAATATTTTAGAGGCAGAGTGAGGAGTCCTCAGAAATACTTGCAAAGAATTCCTTGTAAAGTGGCCAAGGTATAAATGAAGTCCCTTTCAGCTTTTCTCCTAGAAAGGGCCCACTGGACAAAGTTATCTCGAGTAAGGAGCAAAACTGATCTGAGTCATCATCCTTCATATACCAATAATGTTTTATCAATAAGCATGAGACATCTGGGTGACAAGAAGATTCTGACTTCTTCCTAATGCTGCCCAACCTAAAGCACACACTGCAGTTAGGTTCTAACCATACAAGATCCTAGTATCTCTTCCGACACCCTTCTCTCCATACCAAGCTGAGCTATTGTAGATAGATAAATAAACATAACTAGGAATCTACCATTAAGTATCCTGGATATCCTTAAACCAAGGGTAACTAGATTCCCAAAATATTTCAAGATTAGCGTTCTGTCTTCATTTCATTTAAATTCTCCCTACTAATTTACATAGGTATAAGAAAGCTCCGCTTTAAATGTGGTCAAAAATGTCTAAGCTTCAAGCATGAGATTAAAACCACTACCAAATGGCAAGCTAGGATTTCAACCCAGCTCTTCTGACTCTTAAATCCAAAACGCTTTCCACATCCTCTCCGTATCCCTCCTCCCCTAACAGAGCGGCCCTACAGTCGAACTGGGGTTGATACTTCCCTAGCATAGAGAGAACAGAAATATCAGGCTTCGCACCACCCTAATGTCCAGTTGTGCCATAAGCGTTCACTAAAACAGGGTCCCAGGAGTGTGGGGTAAGGAATCGAAGGCAGGCAGGAAGAACTGGCAGAATAAAAACCCTTGACTTCCACGACGG
>NW_006431916.1:1156456-1156993 GCF_000325575.1 Pteropus alecto | reverse complement strand
TTCCCTCTAAGCTTTCCCAGGCTTCAGGAGGAGCGGCCGAGGGCGCTACTTTTCTCCGCTTCTGCGTCGTACATCTCGAACTGGAGAGAAAGAGGGGAGGACAGCGGTCCCTCGGGACGAGCTCCCTCCCCGCCCCAGGAAGGTACAGTGGTGACCAGGGAGAAATCTGCTGCCTCGGGTTCGAGCGTGAGAGGAGGGCAGCGCTTGAGGCCTCCAGGCCGGAGTGCTGAGCTGGCGCACAGCGGCGCGGGAACGGCCAAGCAGCCGGGTCCGTAAGCCACTCCGCCGATGTGACACCTGGGCTCCCGCTTACCTCCGTCCCTCGCTGCCCTCACCTGCCCTCTCGCGGGCCCAGACACTAGGGCAGCTCCGACTACGGTCCTGTCTTCCCCAGCTCTCGAGGAAGCCCCGTCAGCAACAGGGTGTCCGGCCTGCTCACAGCGACCACGGCGGCCAAGCTTCCTTTGGAGCTGCTGCCGCGATGCCGGCGCTCACTTACGTCGTCACCTCCTTCCCTGCCCTTCCGCCTCAGCCCCG
>NW_006431916.1:1058624-1156364 GCF_000325575.1 Pteropus alecto | reverse complement strand
TCCCTCCGCTTCCGGCGGCGAGAGCTCTTCCGCTTCCCCCGGGAAGTCAGGCTGTTGCGCTGGTCTTCACTGACTGGGCCCGCACTACGTCTCCTGTCCGTCACCTCCTTCCAAACGCATGAGGTCTCGTAGAAACTGATTTAAAAATTACAGAGGCTCTGCAAAGCGAGTTTCAGACATCTGTTCGGCCCCTCAGAATTTTTTACCCTAAAAAGGCTCGGGCAGACCGCGGCTACTACGGCCCCTCCCTTCACTAAGCCCTTTTCCCTTGTGCGAAAAGCGAAAGACGTTCCTGTTCTGGATGCTCCGGCCCAGGCATTTCTTCTCTGGTTCTCCCATGATGACCTTACCCAACGGTATTGTAATGATGTTCTTTAGCTGTGCCCTCCTCTTAACTGAAAACACTTCCACTGGAGGGCAGAGCCCGATTTTAGTTATCACAGTAGCCCGACACCACATAGTGACTGGCCTACAAGTGCTTAGTAAGTCGGTATGGTAAATTTGTCATTCTCCTTATAATGAGAGAGGAAAGCGACTTCAGCCTGATATGTTAAAGCACAATTCACTGAACAAACATTTTTTTGAATGTGAACATGAAGTCTCTCTTGCAAGCCCTGAGTCTAATTGTGGAGAAAGAGACATAAATATAATACAATATCCTGACAGGTAGAAAATATATAATAGCAGAGGTATGGTGGAAGATAAATTCAATTTTGGACATACTTGATTCTGAATAGAGTGGAGACGGATACAATGGAATGCCAGGGGCTGGGCGCTAGGCGCCTTGAGCCCCAGGTGCAAGTAATAAGGATGTGCCTTGACTGTAAAGAAGATAAAAACTATAGTAAAACCAACTAATGTGGTTTGCTTTTAATTATCATGCGTGTCAGCAAATTCTCAACAGTATCAAAAATTAAGTTTTCCTTCCCAAACAAAAGCTTTTTTCAGTCTTTCTTCTAAACAGTTGCTATAGTTACTGCTGAGTTTTACAACAGTCATGCACCACTTAACAGGGATACATGCTGTGATTTCAACATTGTGCCAACATCAATGTACTTAGACAACCCTACATGGTATAGCCTACTCCACATCTAGGCTAGGTGGTATAATTTATTGTTATACAAAGGAAGAAAAATAATTTTCTCTACCTTCTGGATTCTTGACTGAGATATCCCTGTAGTAAAAGACAGTTTAACAGGAGAAAAACAAAAAGTTTAACAATGTGTCTACCTAGTGTTAAAAAACAATTCAATTGAACAAACTTGAAGATCTAATTGGTTTTAATTAAAGGATTCATGAATGAGGCAGCATCCCATCTAGCTGCTAGAAGGGTACTCTGATGAGATGTACAAAATGGAAGGTTTTTATAGGCAAAAAGAGAGTGGACTAAGAAGTTAAAAGTGGATCAGGGTGGAACTAAGAAATTAAAAGAATGGATTATTTCAGGCAAGGACAGATTACCTCACTAGTGTTTATCAGGAAATTACATATTGATTAAATCTAAGTTTGGTATCGGGGGTTTTCAGCTCAGGTGAGGCCATTCTAGGCCTGTGGTTTGTTTTTTTCTTTGTTTGTTTTTTTAACACTGGGAAGGACTCAGGAAAACTAAATAACTTACCAAAGTGGCTGAAGCCACCACCTAAAATACCATCTTCAGCTGAAGAGGAAAGAAGTTGTGGCTAGGAGGAGTCCTTATGGGAGGTTACCAGGAAAAGCACAGTAAACAAGAGTAAGCTTGTTATGCAGATTTAGGTCGTTTTCTGCATTCATATGAGTTTCTGGAAGGTCAATCGCCTTTTCCTGGTACAGCTAGGGAGGCACCCTTACATCTGGAGATTTCCTTTACAAATGTATTTTACAAAGGATAACTCTTACTTGGTTTCCAGAGCTTCTTCCATGTCTACTGTTTCTTAAAATTAACCAGCCTAAAATAATCCTAATGCCAAAGACACATATTTTGGGGTGACAAATTCTGTTCCTCTACAGCTCATAAGCTACAAACCTGTACAGCATGTTGTTGTAGGCAACTGTAACACCATGTTATTTGTGTAATGTGTTGCTCTCAGATGCCTTAATATACGTGGTCTGTCCTTGACTGAAAGGTTGCTGTGTGGTACATGACTGTATGTAAGCTTCAGATTGACTTGTTTCCTCAGTTCAAATGTAAATCTTTTGAGATTTCCACTTCCAGCAAAGATGGAATAACAGAGATCAGATTTACCTTTCCAACTGAAACAACCAAAAAGCCAGATAAAAAATATGAAACATCACTTTTCAAGACATTTGATATAAGGCAAAGAATGGCTATCCCTGAGAGATGTACAATAAATGGGGTAAGCCCCCAACCTGCCCCCCACCCCCACCCCACCCAGTGTACTGTCTTTAGGATATGTACAGGTAGAGGAAACCAGGAAAAGCCAGGTGGTTTTCCTGAGTTGAGAGGAAGATGCAGGGAGATTGGGGAGGCCAAAGCAACTAGAGTTCACAAGGAAGACTCCCTAGTAAAAAGAGAAAATGAGAGTCGCTCAAAGAGAAAACCCTAGCTGCTTATTAGTTTCTTGTTGATTTTCAGCCATTTGACTATTTTGTGTCCTAATGTGGTTTGCTTTATATTTATCTGGCTTTGGTTTTACTGAGCTGCTCTAATTTGTGGGTTGGTGTTTTTCATCAATTTTGGGAACTTTTTAGCCAGTGTCTTCAACTATTGTTTTTGCTCCATTCTCTGTCTTTGCGCCTCTGAGATTCCAATTACATATGTAAGATTATTTGACCTTATTCAGCATGTGTTTTACACTTTGTGCCATCTTTTTTTATCTTGATGCTTCAGTTTAAATATGTTCTGTTGACCCGTTTTTGAGTTTACAAATTATCTCTTATATGGTCTCCAGTCTGATGTCAAATCTATGCATGGAGTTCTTAATTTTTAACATTGTATTTTGTTTTATAATTTCATTTGTTTTTGTTTTTTATAAATTCCAGTTATCCATTTGAAGTCTCCATCTTGTAATCCATTTTTTCATCTTTTTCTCCATTTTCTTTATCTTATTTATCATAGTTTTTCTTTCGGTCCTTGTCTATCTTTAACATTTTGATAATTTGTTAGCCTTGTTCAATGGTGCATTTTTCTTACTTGATTATCAGTCATATCGTTTTGCCTTTTCACATGCTTGGTAATGTTTTCTTGTGTGCCTCACAATGTATATAAAAGGATTGTAGAGCCCCCACACGATATCTCCCAGTGAGAATTCCCCCTTCCCTCTATTAGGTTGATAGAGTGAAGGGCTGATCATCATAATATAATCAAGAATTTAGCTGGATTTTGGCAAGGTTGCCCTTTAATTTAGATTCATTCTACCGCTGGGTCATCCCTATTCTTCAGAGGTAGCCCAAGCTTTTGATAGAAAACCTCTGTTTCCTCAACCCTGAAAGACTACAGGACATTCAGTTTATTCCTTTAGAGATGTCGAGCTTAGTTCTTTTGCCTCAAGCCTATATATGTCTTGAGGGAGAGATTAGCCATGTGTTAGAAGAGGCCATGTCCCTCCAATGGGGCACAGTTTCCTAAGCACCATGACTTTTCAAAACTTTTGGCCCAGTCCCACAGCCTTCCAAACAGGTCTTGAACCTAGCAAATGCCCACACAGCAAACCAGCCAAGCACTGGGACTCCTGATTTCCAATCTGTCCTAGTAGTCCCACATGACCACCATAAATTCCTCTAGGTTTTTTCTTCCTAGGTTAAGACTGAATCTCAGCCTACACCTAGAATCTAGCAAACGTTTCCAGAAAAGAAAACTAGTGACTATCAAGTCACCTTAGAATGGCTCTCCCCTCTCTGGAATTTTAGTTTACCTAAAATTAGGTATCATGTCCTTGTCACTTCATAGTTCTCCAATATATTTTAGAATATGGTATTTTTAACTTATTCTGTACTTTCAAAAGCTGTTATAGCAGGAACATTGTCCTGCAACCTACTACATCCTACTTGGAAACAAAAGTCACTTGTAAAACTCAGTTATATCATGTCTACAATGCCTAAGGGTATAAATGATACCTTGTTTATAACTATAATTATAACATTTCCTTAGACTTAGACATTTATATAGCCTATATAGAAATTTATATAGGTTTATTGCTCCCAAAAAACATTTTTTCCCATTTTTCTAGCTATTATTTGCTTGCCCTAAGTTTGTCCTCTAAATTTTTTTAAAAAATAATAATTTAGCTCTTACTGCACACTCAATATTTTATGGGCCTAACATTTAAATTTCACAACAAACCCCTGAGGTGAGAATTTTCCCATTTTTATAAATGAGAAGACAGAAACTAGATTTAGTCAAAGGCCTGAAGTCATACAGTTAAATCTATCTGATTTTAAAACCCCTAAAAGATACACTATTTTGACTTCCTTTCAGTATTCTAAAACTGTGTTATAAAAACTAATAGCCACTAGCCATATGTAGCTATTTTAATAAAATTAAAAATGCAGTTCCCCAGTTGCCCTAGCCACATTTCATATGCCCAACAGCTACATGTGATTGAAGGCTGCCGTAATGGAGGTAGCCTTTATGATCTATGTATGGATCATTTCTATCATTGCAGAAAGTTCTACTGGAAGGCATTGCTCTTAGAAGATTTTTAAAGATCCATGAGAACAATATATTCTGACAACCCTAGATTGACCACCGCTGGACTTCTTTTCGTGTGACTTTTAAATAAAAGTCCTATTTGATTACAGTCATTTTTCGGTACCTATTACTTATAGTAAAACTCTTAATAGAGATATAAACCAATACCCAAAAGTATATTTCTTTCTTTTTAAATCCCCTTTAGGAAAATGACTATCCAAATTATAATGCACAGAGTGTCTCATATTTCGAGTTGCATGACATGTAATACTGTAAAATATGCAATTTCATAGTATGTTACCAAACAAGAATGTATTGGGGCCTTCTTGGTATTGTACTTGCAATATAATTCCTTAAGATATGTTATGCATACAATTTTAAAGATGAGATGTGGGGGAAAGGGCAAATAGCTCTGTGCAGCTTTCTCAGTTCATTAGTCCTCCTGCTACTACATTACCATAAAGGACTGTCCAATGGATATGGTTTAAAAAAAAAAAAAAAAAAAGTTAAGTAATGATAGATCACATTTATCAAATGCTTACTATGTGCTAGGCACCACTCTAACATTTTATGTGAAATTAATTCATTTAACCCTAAAAAAAAAAAAAAAACTATGATGTATGCTCTTTTATCATCCAGAACAAACAAAACCCACCAATTCGCAATAACAATTTTCAGTGCACATTCTATTATAATAGTGCTGTTAATAAAAGCATAACTGGTCCACTCACTGGCAGCAAAATTTTAAATTATACACCCTATTTTTATTTAGAAAAAATTCTCAAGTTCAAACATGACTATAAGATGAAACGAAGCAAAAATAAGCTTTAAATAAAGCTTTGTCTTGCAGTACTTAGTGATGGATGAAGAAATGTGCAGCAAGATATAATCAAGTACTCAGACTTCTTGAGATAATACTTGGGTCAGCTTTGTTTTGTCATTAAAAAAACAAAACAAAACAAAACTGAAACTGGACACAGCAGGCACACAATGGAGTATACTAGTAGTAAAATATGCAAAGATGAAAGCAAGTGGAAAAGTATTTGCTTGACTGACAGTGCAAGTAATATGAAAGTGGCTGATCCATATATCCAACAGTCTATGGCTTAAACTTATTTTTCGATGATGCCTTAGTCTTGGATCATACACTAAATAAGATCTATAGATGAATGAGAGAAATGATAAACATTTAAACACTTCTCATATCACCAAGAAAAAGAGTGTGATCAAAATAGTAACAATGTCTGTAGTAAAAACTCATAGGATTTAAGGTGTTTTTTTTTATTGAAAACCAAAGCTCTTCAACAAATTAGCAGCAAAGCTTAGTTTTCTAAAGTGTAAGAAATATCGAATGGGATTAATGTTTTCTAGTTTCAACTACAAAACTCCTTAAAGATTTTAATGACAATAAAGCAATGTGAATGAGATTGTACTGTTATACATTCCTTAATCTTATTGCCCAGATCAAATAGCTTTTGAAAATGGTGCATTTCTGTTTCTAAATACAGAAGTCAAAGTGAAGTTATTCATTAAGAAATAGAGAACATAGTCTGGCAATGCATACATGGTGCTGCAGCATATACCTACAGATCTAAGAATGCAAGACAGGAACATTATGCGGTACTGTCACTCCATTTTGACTGTTAAAAAAAAAAAAAGGCAGCACAACTAGGGCGAGACGTTTTTACCTGCTACAGAACACAAACTGGGATCGGTTGATAAAAGGTAATGTTAGGTATCTTTTAACAAGTATAACAAATTACGTATCCACATGACTGTTGTTCCTTACAAAATAATCAACATCTGGGTTACAAATTTATATAAAGGCTATCACTATTTACTGAACATATTTTGTTTAGAATACTTTTAATCTTTTTCTCTAACAAAAAGATGTATAGGTGAAAGTTATAATCAGGATTACTGAAGCTATTAAAAACCTCTTTGTAAAGACAAAGGTACTCACTGACTCTTAATTTCTTACTAAGAAATCTACAACTGCTTTTTAAGGCTGAGAGGGCTTTCCTCTGCCACTAGCACATTCTAGATAATGCTTTTCTCCTTTGGGAGCTCACATTAACAAATTCAAAGAACTAAACACTTTTAAGATTAAACAAAATATCAGGAAGGCAAATCTGTTATTCAATGTACACTACAAATTAAGTTGTAAAGAAACTTAAGAATTTGTTCTTTTTATCACCACCACTCTTCCCCTTCAATTGCTAAGTTCACCAAGAGCTGCTTGCATACTGTATATTCAATATACAGAATCCTACTAAAAGCTTACCAAAATCATTATATCATATTCTGGACCTTAGCCCAAAATAAATGCCTGGTCATAACATGTTTTTAAAAGCTAGGAATTAATGTCCTCTATTTCACACCAAAGAAGTCTGATAAGTAGAATCTTTGGAATTCACAAAAACACCAGTGCGCACACTAGCTAACAATTAAGGGAGTCATCTTTTTGATGTTTTAAGAATCTCATGGAAATTTGGTGGACACTGGTGATGTTGGTAAGGGTAGTTTCAGTGACATGTTGAGGGCAGATGCAATATGCTAATGAAGAGAAAAACAGTAAGTCTAGTCTCCTCTTTCTAGAAGTTTAGTTGAGAAGTCAAAAGAAGTTTGTTTTAAAAGGAAGATATATGAACATGCTTGTTTTGCTGATGGTTCGAGAGAGAAAAGGGCCAGGTGAGCCAGGGTAAGTCAGAGAGGCCTGAGGCCCCAGGAGGTGGTGGAAGATAGAGAACAGATCCTTGGTAGGATTAGCTGCTGGGATGAACATCTCCCACTGAGACTGAAAGGAAGAAGGCAGACAGAAACCCAAAACATTTTGGCATCCGGGTAAAAAAAAGTGTTGAGATGGTGGGATAAAGGGGTTGGGAGTCATGAGAGAGACAGCCTGGACTCAGGAAAAGGGAGAGGAAAAAAAACCTAGGAGCAAAGTGAATCATTGGTGTATAGCACCAAAAGCCCAGCTGAGAATTGAGAAAAATCATTGTGTAAATGAGTATTTGTTTTGTGCTGTGCCAGATGGCAATATACTAGTGTTGTCAGAGAAACAGAATTAAATCTGCAGTTATTTACCAGACATCTTTAATAAATCTTTTTTTGAAAGACACAGTTAAAAATAAAAGACCTGTTATGGCTTGAATGCTTGTGCCCCCCGCCCCCCAAATTTAAATGTTGAAGCCCTAATACCTTCTATATTAGGATTTGAAGATGGGAAGTAGAGTTGGATGAGGTCGTGAGGCTGGGGCCTCACAATGGGTTAGTGTCCTTATGAGACACCAGAGAGAGTGTTCTCTCCCTATGTGCACATTCTTAGAGTAGGTCCTGTAAACACATAGCAAGATGGTGGCAGCCTGTAAGCCAAGAGGCTTCAGAATGAAACCTACTTTGCAAGCATCTTGATCTTGGACTTCTCAGCCTCCGGAACTATAAGAAGTAAATTTCTGTTGTTTAAACAACTTAGTCTGGTATTTTGCTATGGTAGCCTGAACTGACCAAGAAAAACTCTCATAATTAATACTCGTGGAGAGATATTGAATTTATGAAATAAGAATAAAAGGCTATGAAACAGGAGATCAGAAAACAAGAATGAGCTTTTGGAAATTAATGATGTGATATCTGACATATATTCAAAAAGAGAGGTCAAATCAAAGAAAGTTAAAAACAGAAAGCAAAGATATGGAAAGGAGAGAAAGATAAGAAAAACAGATTAATGCTGTAATTCTGGAAAGAAATAACAGGGGAAAATGTGGCATTTATTAAAGAAATAATACAAAAATTTAAAAGAAATTAAGGAAATGAGTTTGTGAACTAGACAGCCTGACAAATGCTCAAATCAAAACATATACGCCCTCACCAAGGCACTTCATGGTAAAAATTCAGAACAAAAGATCCAGAGAAGCAGAAAAATGGGTTACATACAAAGATGTTACAGAAATAGCAGGTTATGAGACAATGAAGCAGTGACTTCAAAATTCTCAAGGAAGATGGTTTTCAATTCATAATCCTATAGTGTCAACATGAGCTATTTTCAGACATGCAAGTTCTTAAAAATCTTGCCTCTATGTACACTTTCTCGGGAAGCGAGGCAAAGATGTACTTCTCCAAAATGAGGGAATAAGTCAAGCAAGAAAATCATGGTGTTCAGGAAACAGGATCTAAATCAGGAGAAAAGTGCAGTTGAGTTTCAGATGCCAGAGGGGCAGAAGGCCTGGACAGCATCAGTCCAAACTTCAGCCAAGTTCCAGGAAAGAAAAAGGAACTGTCATAGTTTTCAGAGGGATTTTGTAATTTTGTGGTAAGTTAGGGAAACTTAGTGATAGGAACATAGAAACTTGCAAAGGAAACGAAAAGACAAGAAACTTAACAGGAAAAGAGTTTTATAAGAAATGACATGTAATGATAACTTACTTGGCTCAAGTGAACAACATATAGTCATAAGGTAAAAAGTTACTACTAATTGAATAAAAAATTGCCATCTCTTAATTAGGACACCAGAGAGTATAGTAATGGGAGAATGGGATGGTAGACGGTATGACAGTACCCAAATTTTCAACCATCATAACAGGAAGTTACTAAAGTAAAATATAGAAACGTGAAGAAATACTGTATTAAGTATATGATTTAGAAAGGTGAAGATTAATGCATGCTAAAAACAGCTCAGAGTTAAAAGCAGATGCCTCTGTGGAGAAGGACTTGGCAGTGAGTAAGTTTAAAGTTGGGCACTAGCATTGTTTATTACAACTCCTTTAAGATCAGCATTTGAATTTTTAATCTATGTACGTAACTGTTAAAAACCTAAAATAGGTAGGCCTGAAAAGACAGTTCCATTTTGTTCTACTCCTCCTCCTCCTCCTCCTCTTCAAAAGATAAAACTTGTTAAATAATTTAGCATAAAAAATGATTTCCTAATTTGAAAAATGGCACAAATATCAAAGTAGTAAAGCATGCATTAAGCTCATTCAAATTGTGCTTTTTAAATCAATCATACAGGCATTTAAACACTTCTCTTAGGCAAACGTTTAAAGCATTTGCTACAAATAATTTAAAGAAATGTGAATGTTAGAATACCACTAAACAGATTTACAGTATAACAGATATTTTAAGCAGTCATTGCCTTCACAGACACCCACAGCCCTGTTCCACTCCATGCTAAAAAAAATGTATAATTTTGGTTTTTGATAGTAACTCTATATTACAGCTATTCTCCATGTCAGGGTATCCAACATTGCAAATTAAATGCACATAATGAAGTGATGCCTTAAAGTATTGCACTTTTAAAGTTCTCTTGGTGCATTTAGCACAGAAATGCTAGTAAGAGTCTTATCACCTCAGCCACGTACGGATTAGAATTTCAGGCCAAGTTGTTGGAGGTATCAAACAGATCAGAAGTGTTTCCCTGGGCCTGACAGCCAGAACATTTCTAAGAAATTTATTTTGAACTTGGTTCAAAAGAGAGAAAGCTCATACCTACTACACATAAATTTCTGGAAACCTTTCTAATTTGGGCTTTTTAGTACAAACGGTGTCATGACATGTTTAAAAAACATTTAGCTTTAAAAATATTAGAATGTTCTTTGAAAGCCTACTACACTTATGCTTTTAAGGTACTCTGATTTAAAGAACTGAAGTTTAGGAAAGGGAAAAATGAACATAAAAAAGTTTATTTCTAGCCCTGAAAGAACAAAATTATTGAACAGTCATCAAATACAGCAGTTAATGTAACAATTAAATAACTGAATGAGATTAAATTTAAAAAGTCAATATAAAATTTGAAGACAAAACAGAAGACAAGCTGCTTTCACTTAATTCCATTTCTATCTATCAAGAAAAAAAAGCAACACATTCCTACCAAAGATATTCAATTCCAAATATAATTCTCTGCTTTTCTTAATACAGAATGAAAATTTGTTTGACAGAATTATCATACATTTCTTTCTCCCTCTCATTTGGCAACATTCTAGAATGGTGAATGAAAAAGACTTCAGTTCTCTCAAGGCCAGGGCAGTGCTTGATTCTCCTTTGTAATTCCCACAATATCTACCACAGTGTCTTTGCCAAAGTGGTCAATAAATGTGTTGAGGAGAAAAAAAAATGTATGTGTGTCTGCATTTTTTCCTTTCTTATACACACATACACACGCACTATGGAAAAACTGATATTGTTTAAATATCTACGTGGGAGCAATAGAGACAAGGAAGACAATGTGTTTATATTACTATGAAATTTCACTACAAAAAATGAGTATTAATCTGGATTTTAGCTATATTCTATGATGATTTTTTGACACTTCACTAGATATGGATCTTAGTATATTTTAAAACTTTTAGACTAAAAAACTGATGTAAATTCTTTAAGCACCCATTTTTTTCTAACCATAGTTATTGCCTGATCAGATTTAGAATCCGTCTAGAATACAGTAGATTTAAATAAACATGTATTTATGTGACCTCTAAAAGAAATACTCATAGGTAGTTTTAAATTGCTTATTAAAGGCACAGGTTTGTTTAAGACTGGTGATAACTAGATACATTTTAAGCAGCTTAACATTTATATGTAGAAGGGAAGAGAATTTATATTATGTGCCAGGTACTCAACACATGAAGAGAGTTGTGTTAGCCTTGGTTTCTGTTGCTATCACAATCACTCTACTTGTTTACTATTCTAGGTAGGATAAAATATTCAATTTTTTCATGGTTTCCCAGTTTTAACTGTCCCTAAAAGCAGCAAAAGGAACAAGAGGAGAAGGAAACTTTAAGACCACCAGAGTCTGAAATATAATAAATAAGTACTATAGTAATATTGTCCTAACGACACAAGAGGACTACTAAGGTAACTTTCAGATTTAAATGGGCATTTTCATTCTAGAGCGATGACAAAAAGGGTGACTACAAAGGGCAGTTATTAAAAAAACATGAAATCTGGATTCAGATATAATTTTTCTTTCAACAAGACCTAAACATTTTAATTTAAAATTAATAAATCACAATTCCATATTGCTTTTAAGATTATTTTGTTTAAAAATGACACATTTCAGAATTAACCAAAGTATATTTCTATTACAAGTTAGTTTATCCAAGTAAGTAAAGAATAAACCACAGTGTAGCTCCCTTAACCTAGGAGTCAGATTTTAATGACAAAGTCCGTTGCCAGCAATGGACATGCAGGTAACCATCAAAAGTTGTAAATACAAATCCCAAACTGCTTTATAAACTGAAAAGACATTTGTTGAGTCACAGTAATTAAAAATGGGGTATTGGCACTGTATTCAATGAATATAGTCTTTGTGATTTATGTATGGAAGTGCCTTCTAGAGTGGTCATGATGATCACAGTCTTATCTAGTTGGTTTTCTATTTCATTGGTAGCATCTTCTTTATCATAATCCAGCCAGACTACTATTTACAAAGAATGTTCAAATCTGGAACTCAAGAGGCAATAATATAGCTTTCCACCAGAAATAAACCAGATTGTTTCTGTAATTAAGTAATAGCTATAGGAGGCCAACATAGTCCAGAGAAATATGAAATCAAGAATCAAATCGAAAACAGAGATCAAGTGCTCTAGAGAAAAGTTTCATTATTTTACTCATTTCTGTGAAAACCTTCCTGCGTTATCAATAAAAACACAGCCATTTCTATCCTTATACCTATATATTAACACTGGGCATGATAGGACATAAAACTATATTAGTTCCCACCTAATGTACTCCAAAACATCAAAATTGTTTTTATTCGTGATTTGTACTACTGCAGGATGGCAAGTAGGTATGATGTTAATTAGGAGAGAATGGTAGGAACATTCTCATGTTCCAAAACCAAATGCCAGAACCAAACCACAGATTTTTCTCTTTTATGTGCTCTTGGCAATGCCAGAAGGGGTGATACTGCATCCAAATGCAAAACGATAAAAAAATATGGAAAAAGAGGGGAGGAAGAAGAGAAAGGAAGGGGAGGAAAGAAAAGAGGGCACTCTATTAATTAATGCTACAGGTCGCAGACCTT
The DNA here is from genome assembly GCF_000325575.1 of Pteropus alecto. NCBI lineage: Eukaryota > Metazoa > Chordata > Mammalia > Chiroptera > Pteropodidae > Pteropus > Pteropus alecto. Next base: position 1,143,723 of record NW_006431916.1, on the reverse strand, counting down.
TTAAAATCTTTAAAATAAAAAAAGTATTGCTATCAAACTAGTACATTTCATTTTTCTTCCTTTCTCCAGTTTTTTACATGATTATTTACTTATTTGAAAAAAAAAAAATCATAAGTAACTCAACATCTCAAATGATCCAGAAATTTATCAAGTACTTTTCACTGAAGTTCTCAGACAGTAAAATGTTGGTAATGGGTTGGGAACAATGTTTCTAACAAATCTCTACAGTTTACTGGTCAGCACCTGCATCTCTATGTAACTGACATTTCTCTTTCACGAATATAATCTCACCTAATTATTTTAGAGCTCACCAAGGTTCAAGTCTCTCACTTTGTCTCTACCAGCTCCAAATATTTTTCTCCTTTAAATGGAAAAAGAGTTAACTTTTAAATTCTGAAATTCAACGACTGTTATATTATTTACCACGGGGTGGGAAGTACAGTGAGAGAGGGTTAATTAAAAAACAAACTAAAATTACAACATATACAGAAACTTATTTCCAAAATGAAGGGAAAAGCGGGGAGGGGAAAGTAGCGGCACCAACCAAAGTCATAAAGCCCAAGTTGGAACAAGAACAGATCACTTTGGTTCCAGAAGCCAAATCTGAAGAGGAAACAGTCAAAAGGGAAAAGAAAATTGTACAGATGTTTAGTCAATGGGCTTCTTTTACTGTCTCAATGATTTAGTTATAAATATAGATTAGTCTTTTCTCTATACATGTAACAAATGCCAAACACCTCACTATCATGAAATTTCTAAAACTGACGTTCACATTTGTTAAAAAAGGTAAAAATCACATACTTTTCTTCCCTTCCCCCAGTTCAAATTCTGAACTGAAATATTACATGTAACAACAGCTGGTCCTAACTTCTATACAAAGTTAAACCATATCGCTCCTTTGCCAATATAAGGAGCTACATAATTTCTATCATACTTGCCTCTAATTTAGGCCTAATAAAAACAACTCAAAAGGAGCAAGTCAAGGAAAGAGAAAGCTACAAAGGAGAGAGAGAAAAGAAGACTAGCAGATGAAATACTCTGAAAAACTCGAATCTGCCATTCAAGTATTGAAAATTCCTCAAAAGGGGCAATGAATGGTATTCTATTACAATGAAGTCAGCAAAATAAAATGCAAATCTCAAGCATAATAAATGGCCCTGATGGGCTGTCTGCTGAAAGAAGTAAGGCTAGTGATTCAGTCCACAATTCTTTTTGGACCCTAAAGAAGGGATTCAATAGAAAGTTGTCAATCTGTTTTGCAATTTTCTGTTGGTTGTCTTCAGGAAGTAGTAGTTTGCATTTTTCTTCCACGTTATGCAGACCATTTCCTTAAACCCCGAAGGAGTAATAATTTTCATATATTAAAAGGCTTCTTTTAGAAATGGAAAAAAAAATATGAGGCCATGGCAATGATGTTAACGGTTACTCTTCATTGCTTCTTTAGCTGCCATAATCAGTGGTGTCAAGCTAGATAACGGTTTGGCCAGTTTTAGGAAGGGATGCTGCCAGAAAGAGGGGAGAAAAATGTGTAAATGTCACCAGCTTAGAAGCTAAATATTTCCTTTCAATTAAAGCCTCAAATATTTTTATGGATCATAATTTACCTAATAAACACATATTTCAATACCTGCATAAAATCAACATAACCAATACATCACCTTTACAGTTGAAAGCATAGTCTTTTTAAGCTTTCTAATATAAAATCTCAGTTAAATGAGCCAGATATTCATGCCAGCAAGAAACTGGTCTGAGAATTGATAATACATAAAAATTCATATACTTATTATAGTATGATGGGTATTTTATTTCCAGCAGATGAAATTTTAAACTTTGGCAGCTGCCATACTGCTGGGGATGAATGAGTAGTGAAATTAATAACTCTATGTAAACTTTCTGTTGGTTATTCAAAAAGGTCAACTTTTTCCAAAAATATTATCATGTCCAAATTCACCTGTAGCAATTCTTTGGCTGAACCCCTCTTCTCGACGTCCATCTCCAAACATCGATTTAAGAAATCCCGAAATATTGGGGAAAGTTTCTCTGGGTTCTGAAGTTCTGGGGTTCCATTAGTTGCTATCAGGTACAAGGCCTAAAAATAGAAGAACATCACAGATATAGTTAAAGTAGCTCAACGAATTGAGAAAGCACTTTATAAAGTTTACAGTTCTTTTACGTCTTTAAAGACAATCGCCATAAACACTAAAGTGAGGTATTATTTCTATCCATTTGGATTAGACATTCCTTTATTCATTTATTAATTTTTTAATAATGTCTACAGCACCCAGTCTTCCTAGGTGGTCTCCCATCCAAATACTAACCAGGCCCAACCCTGCTTAGCTTCCAAGATCAGAGGGGACTGGGCGTGTTCAGGGTAGCATGGCCACAGACGTTCCTTTATTTTAATGTTAATTTCCCTAATATCTTTTTCAAAAAATAGCTTCATCTTTTTTTGCAGGGGGGCGGCGGAGGGGTATAAATGCAATACATATTGATAAAAGAACTGTAATACGTAAGGGTATAAAGAAAAATGACCACAACCCACCATTAACATACGGTATCCCATTTACCTTTCTCAAGTCACACATTTCAAAACAATGGAGTTTATTGACCACCTCCCCCGCTTTTAAACTAGCCATATCTATATAGCTATAGATGAAGAAGCACATAGGATTTTTAGGACAATAAAAATACTCTATACACTTATAATGATGGACACAAGTTATTTATTATACATTTGTCCAAACTCATAGAATGTACACCACCAAGCATGAACCTCAATGTAAATTATGGACAATGGGTGATAATGATGTGCCAATGTAGGTTCATGGATTATAAGAAATGTACCCTCTGGTGAGGGATACTGATAATGGGGGAGGCTATGTATGTATGGGGAAGTGGATATATAGGAAATCCCTGTAGCTTCCTCGACTTTGCGGTGAACATAAAACTGCTCTAAAAAAATAAAGTCTTAAAACCCGAAAAACAAAACTAGATATATCCCAGTCTCATTATTACTAATAACAGATTAGAGCTATAAAATTATTTTAATGGCTGGACTGACCAGCGTAATTAATTATAAGGATGTTTCATAATTTAGCCAATCCTCTTTGGAAAATCTTTTATTCTTTATGTACTTTGATTATTTTCTTTAAATTCCTAGAAATTAAATTTAAAAAAAATTAAGACTTAGAACTCCAATATACTCATCCCCTCTAGTTTCCCCTAATATCAATATCTTATATTAGTAGTGTACACTTGTTACAAGTGATGGACCAATACTGATATACTTTCATTAAACAAAAGTCTACAGTTTACATTAGGGGTCATTCTTTGTATTGTATGCGTCTATAGATTTTGATAAATGCATACATATCTCTATGTATCTATCATTATAGTATCATACAGAATAATTTTACTGCCCTAAAAAAACCCCTGTGCTCCACCAATTCATCATCCCCACAGTCCTGAGCCCCTGGCAACCACTGATCTTTTTTACTATCTATAGCTGGAATTACACAGTATGTAGCCTTCTGAGACTGGATTCTTTCACTAAGCAATATACATGTAAGATTCTTCCAAGTCTTTTTGTGGTGTGATAGCTCATTTCTTTTTATCTTTTTAATGTTATGGAATAACATTCCATGGAATATTTATATCCACTTTTAAAAATACAGTATTATTTATACATTTCACATTTTGGTTGCTTCCAATTTGGGGCAATTATGAATAAAGATACTATAAACATTTCTGTGTAGGTCTTATATGGACATAAGTTTTCAACTCAGTTTGGTAAATAATGAGCACAATTTAAAAAAAATTTTAATGTCTTATTTAATCTAAAATATTATCATTTCAACATGTAATTAACATTAAAATCATTAATAAAATATCATGTTCTTTCTTTAGGCTGTCTTTGGAAATTTGTGGATTTTACACTTATAGTCACATTTTTAAAAATTATTATTTATTATGGTAACATTGGTTAATGAAATCCAGTAAGTTTCAGGTGTACACTTTAACAGTAAGATATATATATATATATATTGCATTGTGTGTTCACCTCTCATAGATTCCTTTCTGTCACCATATTTTGAACCCCTTTACCCCATCTACTTCCCCTCTCCCCTCTGGTAACCACTAGTCTATTGTCCATGTCCATGAGTCTGTTTGTCCTGTTTGTTGCTTTTAGGTTTATATCCCACATATAAGTGATATCATGTGGTTTTCGACTTTTTCTGTCTGGCTTATTTTGCTTAGCATGATTATCTTGAGGTCCATCCATGTTGTCGCAAATAGCAGTACTTTATCTCTTCATACGGCTGAGTAAATTCCATTGTATATATGTACCACAGCTTCTTTAGCCAATCATCTATTGTAGGACACTCGGTTGCTTCCATGTCCTGGCCTCTGTGAATAATGCTATGAATGTTGGTGTGCAAATATCTTTTCAGATATATGTTTTCAAGTCTTTGGGGTAAATACCCCGTAAAGGGGATTGCTGGATCATATGGTAGATCAATTCTTAGTATTTTAAGGAACCTCCATACTGTTTTCCATAGTGGCTGTACCAGTGTGCAGTCCCATCAGCAGTATATGAGGGTTCCTTTTTCTCTGCATCCTCTTCAACACTTGTTATTACTTGTCCTATTGATAACAGCTATCCTAACAGGTGTAAGATGGTATCTCATTGTGGTTTTGATTTGCATTTCCCTAATAGCTAGCGATGTTGGGCATCTTTTCATGTTTGTCGGCCATTTGTATGTCTTCTAGGGAGAAGTGTCTGTTCAGATCCTCTGCCCATTTTTAGATTAGATCGTTTGTTTTTTTTTTTATTGTTCTTTAGTTGTATGAGTTCTTTGTATATTTGGCCCTTATTGGATGGTTGTCTCTTTACCTTGTTGACAGTTTCACTTGCTGTGCTTTTCCTTAAAAAACAAAAACAAAAACAAAACAAACAAAAAAAACTTTATAGTTTGATGTAGTCCTATTCATTTATTTTTGCTTTTACTTCCCTTGCCTTTGAGGTCAAATTCATAAAATCCTCTTTAAGTCCAAAGTCCATGAATTTAGTTCCTATGTTCTCTTCTATGCATTTTATTGATTCCAGTCTAATATTCAGGTCCTTAATCCATTTTGAGTTAATTTTGGTGTGTGGTGATAGACAACAGTCTAGTTTCATTTTTTTTGCAGATGGCTTTCTTTTTTGTCGAAAATTATTTGCCCATATAAACATGGGTTTACTTCTGGACTCTCGATTCTGGTCCACTGGTCCATGTGTCTGTTTTGCTGCCAATACCATGCTGTTTTGATTATTGTCGCTTTGAAGTATAATTTGAAGTCGGGAAGAGTGATGCCTCCAGACTTGTTCTTTCTTCTCCAGATGGCTTTGGCAACTCGGAGTCTTTTGTGTTTCCATTCAAATCTGATGATTTTTTGTTCTATTTCATTAAAAAAATGCCAATGGGATTTTGATGGGGATTGCATTAAATCTATATAATGCTTTAGATAATAAGGTAATTTAAACTATGTTGATTCTTCCAATCCAAGAACACAGAATAACTTTCTATTTCTTTGTGTCTTCTTCGATTTCTTTTAATAGGGTCTTACAGTTTTCATTATATAGGTCCTTCACATTTTTTGTTAGATTTATTCCCAAGTATGTTATTCTTTTTGTTACAATTGCAAAAGGAATTATTTTTTCCACTTCTTTTGACACTTCATTATTAGAGTATAAGAACGCTACGGATTTTTGAACATTGATTTTGCATCCAAAAACTTTACTATATTTGCTTCTTGTTTTTAGTAGTGTTCTTGTGGACTCTTCCGGGTTTTATGATTTTCTATACAGAAGATCATATCTACAAATAGTGACAATTTGACTTCGTTTCCTATTTGGATGCCTTTTATATCTTTCTCTTGCTAGGAACTCCAATGTTATATTGATTAACAGTGGGGATAGTGGACAGCCTTGTCTTGTTCCTGATCTTAGAGGGAAGGTTTTTAGTTTTTCACCATTAAGTATAATGTTGGCTGAGGGTTTGACATATATGGCTTTTACTATGTTGAGGTACTTTCCTTCTATACCAATTTTGTTGTTTTTTGATAAAAAATAGATGCTGTATCTTATCAAAGGCTAATGAGCACAATTCTGAATCATATGTTAAGAGTATGTTTAGTTTTGTAGGAAACTGCCTAATTGTCTTCCAAACTGACTCTACCATTTTGCATTCTCACCATCAATGAATGAGTTCCTATTGTTCCAAATCCTCACTGGCATTTGGTATTGTCAGTTTTTTGGATTTAAGGCCATTTGAATAGGTATGTAGTGGTATCTCGTTTTAATTGGCAGTTCCCTAATGGTATATGTTGGACATCCTTTCATCACGCTTATTTGTGTATCTTCTTTGGTGAGCTGTGTACAGATCTTTTGCTCATTTTAAAATTGGGTTGTTTATTTCCTATTGTTGAGTTTCAAGAGTTCTTTGTATATTTTGGATAACATTCTTTTATCAGATAGGTTGTTTTGCAAATATTTTCTTTTAGTTTGTGACTTGTCTTTTCTTTCTCTTAATAGTGTGTTTCTCAGAGATGATTCCAATTTTAACGAAGCCAGATTTATTCTTTCACTGGTCATGCTTTTGATGTGGCATCTAAAAACATCACCAAACGCGAGGTCACCTAGAATTTCTACTGAATTATTTAAAGTTTTGGCTATATTGCCAAAATGCCATTAAAAAAAAGGATATCAATCAACATTCTAATCATCAGTATACGAGCATGCCCATTTTCTTGTCACTTAAGTTCGCTTCTTTTTACATAACATTTACCCCCAAATTTTCATTTAAAAATTTTATTCTTTTCTAAAATAAATAAATAAATAAATAATTATCTGATAGCAATTAATTTCAAGTTGAGATGAGAATATTGTTTTAAGCTTCAATACTTCTACCAGAAAGGATTAATAGAGAACTTCATAAAAACAAGTACTCCTCTCCTCTGCAAACATTTAATCTTCTATTTTGGAATAAATCCAAGTACACTCCATCTCCACTTACGTTAGTGATTATAAACATCCCATGATTCCCATAAGTCTCTCTGCTCCACCATTCTAATGCCCATGTAACTCTGCACATTCCCCTTTCTAGCTTTAATTTTTTATATATCACTCCCTTCCCTTTCTCAAACATTCTCCATACTTTATTTACTTAGGCCTGGCTCTCCCATGAGGATTCTGCCTGATCCACAGCACTCTCTATTGGTAGCTTTTTTCTCTCTCACACTTCTGTATGGTCTTGGAGGCGAGAGTGTCCTTTTGGCTTTTCATTGCCTCCTTGAGGTCTCTATCTCCCTCTTTCTCTATAACTCTTGGGCTTTCAAACCTATCTACCTTTCCCTATTTCAAGCATCTACCAAAAACGGTTATCCTCGCTAACATTACTCATAATTCATCGTGCTTTCGATAGCTACAAAGATGCTGTTATGGCTCCTTGACTACCTCTTTTGCAATATTCTTGACCTTTAGCCTACCTTAGCCACATACACCCCCTGTCATATCCTATACCTACCAGTACCAATAACTGCAACTCTCAAATCTCAGTTGCACTCTTTCTCCTAATTTTTTCACTCCTAGCACCCTAACGCCAGCAATCCTTTGACTCCACTGGACCTAAATAAATTCCACTGATCTTCCAGTGTCCATCATTCCTTTCACATGATCATTTCTTCGAGCCTCTTATGTTTTGCAACATTCAGTTGACAAAACATAGTTAAAACGATGCCTACTCTTTGCCTGTACATATGCAACTAAGTATGATGGAAGAAAAAAATATACCCCTGCTGACCGGCATCATTAACCTCATTAAGGACCCTAAGCGCATTCACCCTAGATTTCCCGATTTCCCATCCTCCTGTTTCTGTTCCAGGATACTATACATTACGTTTATTTGTTATGTTTCCTTAGGTTCCTCTTGGCTGTGACAATTTTCTCAGATCTTCCTTTCCTTTTGATGACCCTGACAGTTTGAAGGAGTACTGGTCAAGTATTATATTATAGGATGCCCTTCTATTGAAATTCGATGTTTTTCTCAGTTAGACAGTTATGGGTTTGGGGGAGGAAGATCAGAGTTACAGTGCCATTTTCATTGCATCATATGAAAGGTACATACCATCAATATGATTTAGAATTATGTTCAACTTATCACCTGGCTGAGGTAGTGTTCGTCAGGTTTCTCTACTGTCAGTTGATTTTTTTCTCTACTTTTTTCTCCCCTTTTCACACTGTGCTCTCGAGAAGAAAGTTGCTACGAGCAGCCTACATTTAAGGAGTCAGGAGTTATGGGTGGAACACCTACATCAACTATTTGGAATTCTTCTGAATGAGAAATGTCTCTTCTGTCCCATTTATTTATTCACTTATAAGGACTTCATACTATTTTATTTTGTTGTTCAAACTGTTGCACTTTGGCCACTGAAGCTCTTTCAGTTTGGTCCCTGTGTCCCTTTGAAATACCATACCCCCCATGAGTGTGGGCTTTTTTTCCTTTAATTTGGTATTACTTATGATTCTATTTACTTCGTTAATTGAGTTTTATTAGGTGTAACTCTTTCACTATTTTAGTGGTAGCTTAACCGTTTATACAGCATACACCTTTCAGCTGTTATGACTATCACAATACTATGCCACTTCACACAGAGTATAAAGATCTCATGATTATCCCCCTTGGCCTTATGCTTTTGTTGTCATTTTACTTATACACGTTCTTTTTCTCCTTCCACTGATATTATTATTTAAAGTTTTATCTTTTAAAGATCCCTATACAACAAAAAAATCTTATATATTCACACACTTAGTTACTATTTTTAGTGCTCTTCAATCCTTCGTGTGAAGCCACACTGCTGTATTTTCTGCTTGAAATTTTTTCTTTATTATTTCTTAGAGTGTAGAACTGCTGGTGGTAAATTCTTTCAACTTTTATATGTTTGAAAAAATCTTTACTTCATCTTAGTTTTTTAAAAATATTTCTTGGCCGTAGGATTCTTAGTTGACCGATATTTCTGTCAAAACTTCATTACACGTGTATTTGGAACACTTGGAAGCTGTCTCTCAGCTCACTGTTGCTATCTCATTTTTCAAAAATTTCATTTCTTCTTCTGTGTTTCATTTTGGGTAGATTCTATTACTACGTCTGATCGTTAAATCATCAATCATTTTTTCTACAATGTACAATCTGGCATTAATCCAATTTCAAACAATATAGTTTGTATCTGTAAGTTTATTTTGTTTTTTGGTTTTTTTTTAATATACCTTTCAAATGTCTCCACTTAACTCTTTTAACATCTGGAATGCAGGTAAAAAAAATTGTTTTAATTAACTTTTACGCTAATTTTTATTTGTGTCAGTTCTGGTTCAGTTTCAATGGATGGATTTTTCTCCTCATGGGTTTTAATTTTCTTGCTCTTTTGCTTGCTTGATAAACTCTGGATATTTGAGTGCTGGATATATCTGTACTCCTATAAATATTCTTGAGCTCTGTTCTGGGACATGGTTACTTTGGAGCTGATCCCTTTGGGTCTTGTTTTTAAGATTTGTTAGGTGGGACCACAGCAGCATGTAGTCTAGGGGTAATTATTTCCTATCACCCCTATTCAATATCCTATGAATTACAATGTTTTCCACTGTGGCTGACAGAAGTAGGCACTATTCCCAGCTGTGTGAGCACCAGACACTGTTCTCTCCAATCTTAGCACAGGGTTATATTCCTGGCCTTGGGTAGATTCTTCACACAGGAGTGCCAATCTCTGTTCAATGCTCAATGGGGATTTTCCTAAAGTCTCCAGAGTCTTGTCTTTGCGAGGCTTCCTCCTCTCCTTTTTCTCTGTGTCTTGTTAACTCCAGCTGCCTTGGTTTCCCTATACTCTTAACCCATCTCCTCAACTCAAGGAGTCCACTGTGTCCCACCCTGGATTCTGCTCCCCGTGCATGACCTGGAAACTCTCATAAGATATTAAGCTGGAGAAATCATAGGGCTCACCTCATGCCTTTCCCACTTTTGGAGATCACTGTTCTTCATTGTCTGATGTCCAGTGTTTTGAAAACCACTGTTTCATATATTCTAGTAGGGGGTTAATCTAGTCCCTGTTATACTATCTTGACAGGAAGCAAAAGTTTCCACTTGTCAAGTTTTTACCAATTATATCCACACTGCCAACTCCAAATATCAAGTCTCAGTCCTCATATTACTTGACATAACTGTTTCTGACAAGCTGGTTTCTCCCTTACTTGAAGGAATCTCCCTTTTGCATGAAGATTCTGGGGCATATGTTTATTTGGTTTTTTATCTACTCCTCTGGCCATTCCTTCTCAGTCTCCTTTGCTGGTCTGCCGCATCAACTCTTAGCCATGGAATGCCTCAGGGTACAAGCTGAATCTGTTCTATTGTCTGTCTATGCCCACTTGACACAGTGATCCTATCTAGTCTCATAACTTTAAATAATTTTTATAGCTAACAAATCTCAATTTTATCTTTAGCCTGGACTTGCATACCCAACAACCTATTCAACATATCCACTTGGATGTCTTAATAGACATCTCAAACTTAATATGTCTAAACATGTTGAAATGCTATCTCTGATCTCTCAGCTGCCACCCGCACCCCCTATGCACTACCTGCAGCTTTCTCCATTTCAGTTAAGGTGAATTGTAACTTCGTCATTGCAGTTGCTTAGGTCAAACTCTTGTGTTCATTTCTCTCTCTCTCTTTCAAAATATATCTAGAATCCAACAACCTTTTCCTACTTCCACTGATACCATCCTACTCTAAGCTACCATTGCTTCTTGCCTGGATTATTGCAAGAGCCTCCTAACTGGTTTTCTTGCTTCTGCGTCTCCCTTCAGAGTCTCTTCACAACAAAGCAGACTGTAATCCTGTTAAAATATACATAAGACCATTTCACCTCTCTGCTCAAAACTGTCCAACGGTTTCCCCATTTTACCTGCATAGAAACCATAATTCTTACAAAGGCCTAATAAGGCATGACACAATCTGGCCTCACTTCTTGACTGATATACCTTTTTTTTCCTGCTGTGTGCTCACTGAATGGTAACAATTCTGCAATCTTTAATGACAATCTTTAATGATGTATTGTTAAAATACATCAAGAATGCTCCTGCTTTAGGGCCTCTGCATGTGCTGTTCCTTCTGACTGAAATCTTCTTCTCTTAGGTAAGTATCATTCTCTTATACCCTGTGTTCAAATATCAACTCACTAAAGCTCTCCCTACTCTTCTGAAACTGAACATTCTTGACTCCCTGCTTACCAGTCCCAGTACTTAGAGTTCATCATTTAATATATTACATATTATTCTTTTCTTTTCTCTTCTCTTTAATTCCGCCCCCTTCTACCCCTGACCTACGGATGTTATCGTCTCCCCTTAAGAACTGGATCTCTGAAGGCGGAGTGTCTCCTCCCACGCAATCGGGGCGCACACCCAGGGCCTGGCACACCCAGGAGGCCTAGCACAACGGGGCCTGGTGTACCCAGGGCCTGGCACTTTAGGCGCACCCGGGGGGCCTGGTGCATCTGGGGTATGGTCCGTGGCTCCATCTGGGGCGCGAACCCAGGACCTTCTGTGTGTAAAGCAGACGTGCCAACCACTACACTACGGAGCCACCCCTATTACATATTATTCTTATTCATATGATTATTTCTCTCCTCCTTCTATGAGGGCAGAAATTTTATTGGTTCTTTTATTTTTATTTTTTGTTGTTGGTTTTTTTACACAGCTCCTTGAACAGTGCCTGATACAGAGCAGATACTTGGATTGATATTTACTGAACTGAATGAAATTAGAAGGTTTAAAAAATTGTTCTGAAAAGTGTTCAAAAATTAATATCCTTTATAAAAGTACATTTAACTGCTCATTTGAACTGGGATTTTTCAAGAAGATGAAAAACATTCAGGAAAAATAGAATTAAAACTCGTGCTATCCAAATAGGGTACCTCTTACACATACTCATTACTTTGGTCTCTAGCTCATTTTATAGCATGTCCGATTTATTTTGAAAAAAATTTTTAAAAACATTTCTGGCAATAAGTCTGTAGTCTTATATAGTACTTTAAAAACTCTTTTGAAAATAATTGCTGTATTGAGATATTATGCACATACTATAAAAATCAACCTTTTCAAGTGTGCAATTCAGTGTTTAGCATATCCACAAAGTTGTATAACCATCACCACTATCTAACTTCAGAACATTTTTATCCTTCCAAAAGAACATCCATGTGCATCATTAGTTACTTCTCATTCCCACCTCTTCTCAGTCCCTGGAAACCACTAATCTCCTGTCTATTCTATAGATTTATATGCAGTCTTCATTTAGATCATTACTTGGACTCCATATATGGGAATTCATCTACTCACTAAAATTTATTTGCAACTCCAAAACTGAAACTCTCAGTGCTTTTGTGGTTATTTGTAGAGATATATGCACAGGTGAAAAGCATAGTGCTGAAGTGCTGCCTAGTGTTCCTAAATGCAAAAAGGTTGTGATGTGTCTTATGGAGAATATACAAGTGTTTGATAAGCTTCATTCAGGTATGAGTTATGGTACTGTTGGCCATGAGTTCAATGTTACTGAATCAACAAATATGTGTTAAATAAAGTATCTTTAAACAGAAACACACATAAAGCAAGACTGTATATTGATCAGTTGACAAAAATGTGATCAGAGGCTTGCAGAAACCTAATCCTGGATTTCCCCTAGAAGCAGCGATTCAGTATTAACTCGGTGTTTTCGAGTTTATAGAACCTAACTCTTACGAAAAAGAATTGAATGTAAATTAAATCATACAATATGCGATCTTTTGTGTTTGACTTCTTTCACTTAACATAATGCTTTCAAGGTTCAATGTTGTCTGTACCTATACTTCATTTCTTTTATCATGGCTAAAAACATTCCATTGTATGGATATACCACTTTTGTTTATTCATTCATCAAGTGATAGACATTTGCATTGTTTCTACTTTTGAGTATTATGAATAATACTATCAATATTTGTGTATATACAAAGCTTTTGTGTGGATATAAGCTTTTAATTCTCTTGGGTATAAACCAGCAGTGGAATTGCTAGATTATATGGTAACTCTATGTTAACTTTCACAGGAACTCTCAAATTGTTTTTCAAACACTGCATGTACCATTTTACCTTTCCACTAGCAATGCACAAGGGTTCCAATTTCTCCATATTCTCACCAACTTATTGTTTATCTTTTTGATTAGAGTAATTATTGGAGGTGTGAAATTTATCCGTATATGGTTATTTAAAAGTAGAAGTAAAAGAAAAAAGATAAACAAATAAAAGGAAGGGAGGGAGGGAAGGAAGGAGGGAAAGAAGGAAGGAGAAAGGAAGGTAAAAAGGGAGGGAGACAGGGAGGGATCCCCAACTCTCCACCCTCAGCTGCTGAATATTCAATTTTTTAAAGTCTACTGACCTCATCTGTATCTCAGGACCCTTACTCTTTTGTCTGAATACGAGCTTTAACATTGCCATCTACACAGCTTTCTCACAGATGTGATCTTGCTTTCCTCTTCTCTGTACCTGGGGGTGTACCAGAGGCCAAGGTTCAAAGTTGATAACCTGAAGGGTATATCTAGGGACCCTTAGCTCTGCAGAAAAGTGAGGAAATTCTTACTTATGTGCAAAATTAAAAACCATTCAGCTTATTTAAATCTGAAAACTCTTTACCTATCACATTCAACTCAACCCAGAAGCACATGATTTTTAGATGCAGAGTAAGAGCAGAAACCAGGTTTTATCGACTTTGCATCCTAAATTCTTGGCCCATGCTTAGCACAAGCAAGTTCTAAATAAATGTTTTAAGAAAAAATATTTTTCTTAAAGTAAAGCAGGTGTTTAATTGGTCTTACCCTCAAGGGATTTTCATTGAGGTATGGAGGCTCTCCTTCTACCATCTCAATAGCCATGATACCCAGAGACCATATGTCCACTTTAGGGCCATAAGCCTTCCGTGTAACCACCTCTGGTGCCATCCAGTATGGTGTGCCAACCATGGTACTTCGCTTGCTCTGCTCAGGGGTGATCTGGGCACAGAAACCAAAGTCAGCTAAAAAACAAAACAAAACATCTAGAGTTAATAGTGTCCATGGGTGGTTTTATGTAAGCTTTCACTTTAGATGACTTAATTAATTCCATTTCACTATTCAGCCTCTTGCTTTTTAACAGTATTAATAAAGTCAACCACAATAGGTTTACAAATAGTTTGATGATGTATTTACATACTCTCACTTGTTTGCTTTTAATTCCCAAGAGGGAAAAATTATCAAGTCTTATATTCTAAATAATTAATTCCATCCTAAAAATTTCAATAAAGTTGAAAAGGTCTGGAAAAAAGTCACCAAAGGTAGACACCAAAACTAAATGCTGTGAATCAAAGGTCAGGAAATGGTAACTACTTTTGAAGAAAATAAACAGAAGCTAGGACTATTAAGCATCTGACTTACCAGATTCTAGGAAAAAGAACACATTTAACTGCAACTGTACTTACAAGGTGCTTACCAGCATTACTCTACTCTAACTACCTCGTTTTATAACTGAGGAGCAGAATGCCTAGTTTAGTACTGTTAATTTAGTGGGAAAGTCAGAATAAGAATACAGAGTTTTTTCCCCACTTCTACTGTTAAACCCATTGTGTTCCACATGTAACTACTGTTAATATTTGGTTTGTAAAGCTTTAGGTTTTTTGCTATGTATTTACATACAAATAATATTTACAAACCACATGGTTTACTTTACCTAATTAGGATGTTTTGTAAACTGCTTTTTAAGTCAATCTATTTTTAGAGACTTTTCCATATTAATAATTGATCTATCTCATTACTACTACATAATATGACAGAATATAAAAATATCATAACTTATTTAACCATTCCCATACTACTAGACATTTAAGATAGTTTTGGTTTTTCTTTACAATGATGCAGAGAACATCTATGTACTTGTGCATATGTTCAGTAATTCTACAGGAGAAAATCCAAAAGAGCAATTGTTAAGTCAAATCATATTTATAGCTAAAATGAGTACTTATAAAAAACCAGATACTGTTCCAAGTACTTAATAAGAATTAACGTATTTAATCCTCATGATAACTCTATGAGATAGATATATTTTTATTATTATTCTTGTTTTTAAAATGGGAAAACTGAGGCATACACATATTTTTCTTTTTTAGATAACTTACCCATGATCATTCATCTAGTAAGTGAAAGAACCAGGATTAAATATTATCCAAAAAAGTCTAATTTAGTTTATATGTGCCCACTAAAAATAGATGAGAATATCCATTGCCTACTAAGATTAACATTAGTAATTTCATATTTTGACCATCTGAAGAGCCTAGACCCCTTTTCTTGTGGCTGAATAACTTTTGGAGAATATATCTTTAAAAAGAAATGTTGATAAAGGAGCCAAACTCTAGCAGAGTTCTTGATCCAGAGATGCCTTGAGTTTTGCACAGTTGGATAAACCTCAGTAGAAGTTCTTCTTAAATCCTACAAGAGGGCATGGTTGGAACTGAGACACAGCTAGAAGAGGGAAAGGAATCTAGGATTTTTTTCCATGATTCTACTATGTCTGATACAAAAGATAATTAGGAAAAGAAGTTTACATGGGTTTTCTTCCTTGTCCTTTCCAAGGTCAGGGTTATATAGCCCTCCCCTGATTAGGCCACGCTCTGCCAAATCCAAAGAAAGCTGAACAGTATGAGAAAAATCTACCCTAATAGATAGCAGAGACGAATTCAAGTTTATTGTTGGAAGAAAGTACCAACATTATGACAGTCCCAAGTACTCTTTCTCAGCATTTTCCATTTTTAATCCTCAGAAGAATTCTTTGAGATGGGTACTATTATTTTCCTTATCATACAAATTAGAAAATGGACACAAAGAGATTAAGTAATTCACCTAAAATCATTCAGCAAGTATAGCGATGTGCTATTTAAACACAAGCTGTCTAGTTGTGTTTCTCTCTCTCTCTTCATATATTGTCATACAAATATTAATAGTGGTTTTTTTTAAAAAGGCAGAAAATTATAATAAATAACAAATATATGTTATCTGTTCATTTGTGACTCACTAAGTTTAACTGATCCTTCCATCCCCAAAAGCACATTGTCACTTTTGATGTCTCTGTGGATCACTTGATTAGCATGTAAAAACTCCAATGCCTGTAAACACTGAACAGAAGAAAAATACCAATCAATGAAACAGTCTCTGAAAAGTCTAAGGGAGGTTCACATACTGTTTATATGGCCTGAACACTGCTTCTAGTATCCAAGACATGCCAACACCTACATTTATAAAGAAAAAACATACTCTCATGTATAAAGTTATAAATATAAGACACCTTAATTACTTAGATACCCTATGTCCCACCCTCTGGCCTTTCCCAGAGATAATCATTAAATTATACCTTATCTAGTCCTACCTCTGCCATGGATTATTTAAAACATTAAGAATATCTTCAGTCTTCAATGTTCTCACTTATAAAATGGGTGGGTCTATATAATTTCTAGGCCTTTTCAGGTTGAAATGCCTAAAGGTATGCAGCACTTGGTAAACATGCACAAGGCTCTCAAGAAATCATTTCAAAAGTAAAGGATAAACTTGTGATTATTCCCATATTAAGATACTCAAGTCCAATCGATGTGCCACTGAAAAATAGCTAAGATCCTGCGTGCTCTGGTTCCATCCAGCTGTTCATCAATGTGATATAAGATGTTTTCTTCACTTCTTCTTCTTCTATGGTAGATTTTACATAAAGCGATATCCACAACACAAATACCAATGATAAAGGAATAACTTTATTTTCTCTTATGCATGTTTTAGAAAGCACCGAGTCCAAAGTGAGGAAAAACTCCTTGGCTCCTATGTTTTTAAATATAAACCGAGTATAAATTGTAAACTTGGAAAATTTTTTTTACTTCTTATCTCCATCAGAGTAGAATGAAGAGAAAAGTCTGTACATTATTATAAACAAGTAAAAATCTCACTCAAAATATTCTACTATTCATTCAAGGGGAAAAAAAACAGATAAACTATATATTACACCACATTTACCAAGCATTTAAACAGATTCCTAAAAAAAACAAATACCCAGAAAAATACTTGTACAAATAAACTAAAACTTGTCACAATTAGAACTCCTAAAATAATTTTTATAACAATTATAAAAAATTATTAGAAAAACAAATGAAATAAAATAGATAAAGTCTTGTTAAGTTTTATTAGCTTTTAAGTAACCAACATTTTTTGTTAAGGGATATTATATTATTAAACTATCATGTTCATAACTATTAACAAAAGTTCAAAGGTGAAACTAATTAATTCAGAATTAAAATTTTCAAAGAATACTTTTTTAACACCTTAATAAAAGCTAAAAAAGAAAACGTCATGTGTTGTTCTTACACAAACGAAGTTTATAATTCACCTATATATCACCATAAAAATGTTGAAAGCCAAATCATAGAGAAAACAACAGTCTTAAGAACTTTTGCAATTTTGTCCTTTGTAACAATAATTCCTAGGATATTCAAAAGTAGTATCACAGTTTCAGTGACAATGAGCAAATCATTAACCTAAGTCTCATCTGTAGAAAAAGATTAGGAGGAAGAAGGAAGACTCATTTTTGGCTTAGACATAGGCAATTTGGCCGAATTTACTGGCTTAAGCAAACAGTATGTCTAGCAATTCATTAATGACTATCAAGAAACAACCAGTTTCTTCACATTCGATGATATGAATCAAGTCAGAAGCAGATCTATTAATACTTAAGGTGAGCGTGTGTCCAGCTTAGCTTGAGATAGTCCTCTTTCAACTGCTGAGTGGTGTATTTTTAATGGCTCCCCCCTTTCACTCTCGAAAGCATCCTGTTTGGATGATGAATTATAATGATCGCCCCCACTGAAATTCACTTGTGAACTGGGCTCTTCAAAGGTCCATAGTTCATCCTAGAATTATCTTACACATGAAGGAAAGCACTGAAAACTCTCATGTAGGATGAAATGGTATGGAGAAAATTTGCAGAGAATATGTACCGAGAAAGTTTTTATTATCTCACACAATAAAAATTAAACTGTGCAAAAAAACTTTCCCTTTTTTCATCTCCTGCTAATCACTCACATCATTATAACTTATCAAAAAGGGAGAACAAACTCACCTCTCTGCATACAGCAGCAATCTGTGCTTCATCCATACAGGTTTCTGTGACAACATCAGTAAGTGATCCTCCCGCAAGGTACTCCATTACTACGAACAATTCATCTCCTACCAAGTAACTAAGAAAAGAACACACAAAATACACTCACATTTCTATTTTTTCTAAACACATGGCATTCTATGATGAAAAATTCAAATGTTAGGCACCCTAATAACAAAACTAGAAAGCTGGCAGCTTTGAGAGCTAGAAAGAAAACTTGAAAGCTGCTATGTTAACAGTACAGAAAAATAACTGAGGGTCATTATGATTTTCCTGAATCACTTTATAGTTTGCCCATAATTGTAACTTGAGTGTGTACACCGATTATTCCAATTAAAATAACCCTGTAGGGTAGGAATTATTTGTCCTGCTTTATAGATGAAGAGACAGACGCTTAGAAAAGTTACTAATCCAAGGTCAAATAGCTGGTAAGTGACAGAACCAGAATCTGAAGCAAATATAACTGATTCCAAAGCTTATGGTTAATCTTAACCACCACGCTATATTGACTTAAAATATTATTTTTAAAAGCAGGGAAATGTACCTAGAAAGTTTCTTTCTGTGAACATGGTCCCATAACTAGGGCTATAGTCTAAAATGGGCTATCGTTTCCCATTCAAATCAAATTTAAATATGGAAATAAAATCACCCATAATCCTCTATCTCCAATACAATCACTATTATAATTTTCATTTATTTTCTACTATTCTTTCATTCACATGTAATTGCTTTGCAAAATGTACATAGTTGTAATATTCATAATTTTCTATTCTGGTTTTTAACAAATTCCTGAACTAACTGAGGTTTTGATAGACATACTTTTTGCTCATTAAAGCATCTAAATAAAAATTGATCTAAAAGCTTAAAAACTGTGTGGCCAATCACCTCTCAATAGAGATATGAATTACAGCCAACCTTCCCTTAATGTTTCTGCTTCTGATCATTTGTAATTAATATGAGCACAGAAGCAATGTTCTTCATTTAACTGACTTCTCTCACTTGCCAAGTGATATCTATGTAGAAAAAGAACCTGTTAAACTGTAATGCGCTATTTTTACCTCTCCTCCTCCTCAAGCTTACTTTTCAAAACTCACATCCTACTTTGGTCTAAGTGAAGTGGCTATCTCCCCAAACCATGAAACTTAAAATTTCCACATTTTTGTCCCAATGCTTTAGCAATATTCACACTTACCTGTCCAAGAAGTTAACTATGTTGGGATTCTTTAATTCTTTCATCACCAGAATCTCATTAATGATCAATTCCTTCTTTGGCTGTTTTTGTAAATTAATCTGTTTGATAGCAACCTATGATGGAAACAGAAAAACAAAATCAGAACAAGTATCTCAATTCTCTTAAAAAATTACAAATACTGATCACTTAATAATTTAATTTACTGTATACATGTTACATAATGAAATAATTTACTCATAGGTAGCACTTTTATTTCCACACTGCCTAGGCACAACACTTAGTAATACACAGAGCCCAAATATTTTTAGATTTCTCTTGAAGCTGATTAAACAAACCCAAAGTTAGCCCAGTGCCAGGAATTAATTCTTTCATTCCAAGCATGGGAAAATAATTTTTAAAATATTCGCTTATTTATGAAACAAAGCATAACTCTTTTTTCCCCCTTAACAGGGGCTAAAAAATTAGAGTGACTTTTTCAATATATTCTACTGAAAAATATTACTATTAATTATTCACAGGTTTATCTAGTTTCCTCTTATACTAAAAGCTAATAGTTAACACCCAGAAGTATGAAAAAGTAGCTACCTCTTGTCCCAATGCCACATCCGTAGCAGTGAAAACTGTTCCAGAAGCCCTGAGGGGGTGGGGGTAGATAAAACCAGATTTTTAAAGTTTCTAAATCACTGTCATTCATAACAGCCAAAGACTTTATACTTAGAACAACTATAAAAGGATTGAACATTTCAGATTTACTATCTTTAACAGGAGTAAAAAGCAAAAACAAAAGGGGAAAAAAATAAGAAAATGAGGCAATCTTTGTGGCCAAAACTTGTTAGGTTCTTGTGCGTCCTTTCCAAAGGCATCCTCCTCCTAAAAGTAAACTGTATTTGGTGTTTATTCTATATTTGATGTGCATCAGTTTCATGCATTTCTTTATACTTTAACTATAAAGGGCACAGGTGTGTATCTCTACAGGATATAGTTAACATAATTTTTAAATGTCATACAAATGGTTTCATTTTATGTATTTTTCTGCAATTTGCTTTTTTAATTCAACATTGGATTTGGGATCCCTATGGATAAATGTTATTCTTGTTCGTTCATTCATTTATTATTATTATTCAATATATACCTATTATCATGCTCAAGAATACTGATTCTTAATTTTTTGTTATTAAAATTAATGTTGCAACTGTATTTAGTTTTCAAAAAGAAACTCATAAGGAAGTTTTCAAAAAAGACTTAAATTTCCTTTCTAAATTCACATTTTCCAGAGAATAACATAAAACATTCCAGATGTTCATTTGCTCCCAAGCAACAGAAAAAAAGGGTTTAGTCAGTGTAGTTTAAAAATACAAATTATCGAACAAAATCAGAACATCAGTAGACTCAAAAATCGATACTCAATGATGTAATTAAAATGCATGTTTTTTATTGTCTCTAATCTTGTAGTAAATGTTCTATCTTTTAAATATATTTGATGGGGAATTTTCCCACCCATCTAATCTCTTACCACCAATGGAAAATAACATTTAAGAAGAAACAATGTAAAATCACTGCTAAGCAGTACAATGTTTTAATAGCATTTAGAAATAAGTGCATTAGTTATTTACACAAATACAAGGAAGGACACCAGTCATAGAATACTGTAAGTGCTCAATGTCAGCAGGCAAAAAAGATATCATGTTGTATACCTATGAAATACTGAATATTGTGGTAACACAATCACAAATACTTACCCTTGCCCAATTTTTTCATATCTTGTGTATTTTTTCTTAGGGTCACCTATGCTCACAATGGTTCCTATTTTAAACAAAAAACAACAAGTTATAAGCTCAGTCAAGCATTTTTAAATTGTAAATATTCTGATATCATTATTCCTTTTAAAAAACTCCACTGATTTTAGGACAGTGGTTTTCAAATATAACATTAAGTTTCAAAAATAATGTATGTTTCAAACACAAAACACTGAAGAATCTTAATAAAAAAAAGTATCTAGGTTAGACCTCCTAACTAATGCCTTAATTATCCTACCACTTTCTCAAAAATGATCACATTTGAAAATGTCCAACTGTAGCAGTTTGCCTAGACTGAGGAGTTTCTCAGGATGTAGAATGTTCAATCTTAAAACTGGGAAATTTCTGGGAAAAGGATGAGTTGGTCACCCTACTTTTCACGCTCCAATGAAATGTATTAAACTAATGATAGTTATGAACCTATTATCAGAATATATAAATGATATCCAAATGAATAACTCTAAATGGTTTTTCTGACTCTTCCCATGTATTTTCAACTTGACAATATATTTAAGAAACTACTTATGAATATAAAAACTACTCTAATATGAACTAATCATATATCTGTTTTAGGAAAGTTCACAAAGTTACAACCAGGAAACAGGTTTTAAAATTAGTATGTTGGACATAGAACTGTAACTTATACTTATTATCAGTAAGTAAAATCATGAGAAAAACACAAGGAATTTTCACTTGCTCAAGGTAAAAGGAGACAGGAAACTCACATAAATCCAATTTTATGTAGGTACCCAACCTGAAGTCTCTAGCAACTATGATTATAACATTTTTCCTTGATCCCTCTATATCAGCATTGTTTATAACTATAGCTGCTGTAGACTTGTGTATCTGACATTATTGCTACCCTCTCCCTGGCACTAAGTACATTATTTCCAATGCCTGATCCAGGCCAATGATAGTTGATAGATGAAAAAGGAGAAGGGAAGAAAATACATTTTATGCCTACACATAAAATTATACAGGAAGGCTATTCTGTTTAGTTATTTAGGATCATTTTGTATTCTCATACTGAGAAGCTATAAGTATGCATAAATATACATAAACTTTCTTTGATAAAGTTTCCAACAATGACCCTTAGATTTAGCCCTTCGGGAAAAAGTATTGCTCCCAAAGGCACTGACTACTGCAAAGACATTGCTTACTAGTCAACACAAAGGGTATTATTTGGCTTCACTAGACTTAAATTCAAACTATTGTTCCTAAAACAACACACTTTATGTCTTAAGCCAAAATATAGGGTATAAATTAAAATTCATCTGAGCCAAATGGTACAAGAGGTGGTAGCAATTTAAGAATAATGTAAAATGTAGGAAACATACTTAATTTTTCCATAATCTCTTCATCTGTCATTTTGGTCTTCTTTTTCTGTTTGTCAGAAGACTTGGCACCACCATCAATATTAGAATCACCAACTGGTGCAGGAATAGGGTCAATTACAGACCGCGTATAAATCTGCAGAGAGACAGTTAATTACTGAGATTTAAGGAAAAATATTTTTAGGTATTCTTACTGGTACATTATTTGGTTCTTCTGATTTTTAACCAAAACTAAGTTGTCTCCAGTGTTCTAAAGAATGAGAATAATATTTTTAGACTTGTGTTATAAAAGACTTGTAACTAAGAAGAATAAATGTGAAACATTTTTCTTTGGCACATCATGTCTAGATTTTAAGTCTTTCTAGCAAAATAGCAGATCCATGAATGAAATTTAAGTGTAACCAGATCTAAAATGATGTGCTAGCAAGTAAAAAGAAATTTAAAAACCATATTTTTACTACAAAAGAAAAATAAAGAGCAAAATAAGAGAAACCTTGATGTTAAAATAACTATTAATATCCACAAAAATTTTACACAAATATGATTTCTATCATTTCGTTTCAAACAGCCAGTTATAGGAGATAAAGAAAACAGAGCCCTCTATCAATTAGATCAGAATCCAATGGCTGTCCTAGAGCTTTACCTGTCAACTGTATCACCACTCCGTCACACTACACTGCATAGCACCTTCCCCATATTTTACTTGTATTAGTATGGGGAGAAGGACAAATCTCTTTCTGTCTCTATCTAAGGTCATAATTATTAAAATTCTCCCACATCTGGTTAGGAATTTCACTCTCCGCAGCCTCCTGAACAATATCAATGTTTTGAGAGAAATGGGAGATAAAATACATAAGATCTAAGTTTTAGACATAGTAGTTATTTGCATTGAGATAAACAGAGAAAGCCAGAGAAATAGATGAATTCTCTGGAAGAGAAAGTATAATATAGAAAGAAAAAGTAAGATAAATATTTTAACTTTTAAAAAAGCCATTCAATTTTAATTTTCAAAAATCTATTTTTTTTTTCTGAGAGCTTAGGTGAATTTTATTTGTTTTAAGAAGCTAGTTGTTTGATGAATGGTCTTTAGGTAAAGATCTCCTATTCAAATTTCCCCACACTAATATATTTTAAGCATGAGGGCATTTTAAAATTAATCATTTTAAGGCAAATACAGACTGCTGGTTTCTAAAACATACATGCACAGACACACACAGCCCAATTTACTAATCAGACACTCACCGATTTTGTATGATCCGGTCGTGGGGCAATAACAGGAGGAGTGGCCTCTTCATCATCATCGTCTTCCTCTGTTACTACTGTAGATGTTTCTGATCCCTTGGTATTCAGCTGCATTTATCACATAAGCAAAGTGAGGAAGTCAAATATAACAATACGTTAAAATATGACTATCTCTTTTAACATACTTGAAAAGCTTTTTTTAACAGTTCATTTCAAAACAACGAAAAAACCTGTCTCTAATCTAACCACTTAAAAAAAGAAAAGGTAATTCTGTAAGTAAAGTAAGTTTATGAAATAAATGTATATAATATCAAGTATTCTTAAGAGAGAATTTATGTCTTTCATATAGGGTTTAAACAAATGCTAAAAGTAAAACGAACACTTTATTTTTTAAGACCAAAACCAAAGATCTTCTAAGCTCTGTATGAGTCAGAGTCATATTCAGTTAATTAAAACAGCCAGATTCACCAGAAAAAAATGGTGACTAATGAAGCAAAAGAGGAAGACATTAACCTTTATAAAGATGTGATTATTATATGCCAGTTGTGTGCTAGGTAGGTACTTTACATGTTATACCATTTAATCTTCATATAACTCCAGGAGTGTTTCCTCCCAATTGAGGAACTGAAAATAAAATGCTGATTGTTCGATTCCTCCTAATTGAGGAACTGAAAATAAAATAGTGACTGTGCTTACATGATAACTTAAATTTCAGACAACTTTGAAGAGTGTGACAGATTTCTATTATTCAGTGTTACCGTAATCTATATTTAGTAGAATGGCGCCAGAAAATAAAGCTAGCAAGTTCTTTGTATTCCTGTTTGTATGTGGAAACATTACCAAAAGTAGCTAAACTGCTCTAAAGATCCTAAGTTTTAGTCATTCTAAGTGTCATATTGAGGAAATTTGATTTGCTTCATATGGCTTCCTCAACTAATTAAGTGGCTAGCTAAAACATGTATTAAGTAGTTATTTCTGATGGCTGTAATGTATTTTAGAAAGCAGAATAAAAACTGAGCTGTTTTAGGTATCTTAAATTAGAAAAAAAGCTACAAGTAGTAACATATTAACTTACCGCTGGTGTTCCAGAAGGGAAGCCATCTTTCTCTGAATATGAAACAGAAAATGATGCTAAATTAATAATTCAAAAAATAAAATGTCTATATAATAAAAGGAAGAAAATAGAAAGCAGAGCAAATAAAATGTTCTTAGACTGATTTCATTTTAAGATGAATTAAGTCTTGAGAAAAACGACAATATCGGTATTCAAACAATTGAGCTAACAAATCTCAAATCTTAACAGAACTCAGTAAGTTTATGAAAAATCACTGAATTGTACTCTAAATGGGTTAATTTTATAGCATTTAAATTATACCTTAATAAAGTTATTTAAAAATTTTTGAAACTATACCTGTCAATCTGTATTATTAAAACAAAAATTTATTCATAATGATACCTTCTCCAGAAAAAATGCAGATCAAGGAACTTAAAGCAACCATTCAGACAATGGCAATTGTGCAACGGACAATTCTTGACATAAATTTTGATCAATATGAAAGCAAATCTCTGAAGGTAAAACACAGTTCATGAAGACTAAATGTTAAAATATTTGAGTTTAGAACAAGAGTTGTCTTGTTTTACTTTTAAAATACTGCCCCCCAACACATGGCAAAAAGAATACACTATTTTCTAGTCAAACACTGACTTAAAAAAAGATTACTAATTTACACAGACTTACTAGTTGACACAAAAGTTCTAGGGACAAGTTTGACCTTTTGCTAAGTACTAGATATACTTAAATACTATATGTACTAGACTAAGAAAAAAAGGTCAAAATCATTTGCCAAGGGGTCTCTATTTCTTTCTACTTTGAACACATCCTTATTTCTGCAGTGATGCAACCGAATTAAGTACAATTAAAACTAAAGGTATGATTTTAGCTCAATCCTATTGTTTTTAAAAACTACTTGTATCACTTAAGGGGACAGAGAAATATTAAGTGACATCTTGGATGTAATTAGTAAAATCCATGCTGAAAGAAACATGACAAATGATCTTGTTTCTTTAAGAAATAAATTGCAAGGAAAAGAGACTATGAGAACTAGTGTAAGGGAGGAGAAACTTAAAAATTAAAAAAGATTCAAGAAATATTGCAATCGACTATAATGTATGAACTTTATTCTGATCCTGATTTAAAAACACTGTTTTTTAAAATCCACTATTTTCCAGTTCTTACTTGATATTCCAATTCGGAGGTATAAATTCTTTGAGTCTAATGCTTATCTTATGTTTACATATTTGATAAGTTTTGAGTGGACTTAAACATTTTTTACTTCAAAGTCTGTGTGTTTATATAGCTAAACGACCCTCCTCTTGTCCCACTAACAATGAATAATATATTTCTAGCATGAACATGCCTATAAATCAGCACCTTTCCCCCTTCTATTGATGGAAGTCCTTCCAAAGCAGTGAAAAGAAAACAAACAAAAGGCCAAACATCCACTTTTGGCAAAACTAAGAGATCAGTAAAATTCCCAGACTCTAAATTATAAAAAAGAGCTGCTCCAATCAGTTTACAAAAGGCAGATCTATGCGAAGAGAAAAGCAGAGACAAGAAACATAGCTTAGTTTTGTTTTGTTTTCTTAGAAGCAATCTTTTTATGTAAAAGAACTGGCTTCACAACTCTGCAATTTCATTTGAATCAGCCTTTTACCATTGACTAATGGCTTACCTGGAGGAGTAAAGCTCAGATATTTCTGTTTCACTGTGTTGGAGTCATAGAACTTTAAGACATCCAGCACAGCCTGAGGATTCTTCTTTTGCTCTAGTTTGGTGATATTGGAGGTCTGTAATAATCGAGCCCACTGTTCTGGCATTCCCTTACAAAAAGATGTTCAGAAATTAGTTATTTGGAGTTGCTCTAATAAAATCAATTTCTAGAGATGAACGACAAAATACGTAAAACAAATCAATCTACATAACTATAGGTTTGACTAAATTCTAAAAGGCCTAGTTTTCTATTATATCCATTTATTTAAATCTATTTTGCATAATTATAATAGGCTCAGCTCCCTAGGAAAAAGATACATCCAACCACAGACACTTTTAGATGAGAAAATCACTAAGAATTCGTACTTAATAATGGATAGAAAAGTAAACTTTAAACTTAATGATGAAAGGAGAAGCTTGAGCGATGATATATGAGTCCCAATTAGGTAAACTTACAGTGAATTCTCCAGTAACAGCATCAAAGCCAACATGGATGGTGTGCTCAAAATCAGATGGAGGAGAAATTTCTGGCCGTTCTTTTTCTTTCTTCTTACTTCCTAGAAGGCATTAAAAAAAGAATCAGCCTATTTAAACAAGATTAATAAAGGTACTTATATGTTTATATTTTTCCTAAAACAAATTAGGAACAAAGTTATTCTGGAAAGATTTCCCCCAAAAGACACTGACTGATAGAAAAATTAAAAATGAAGTATAGCAACCAAGCAGAGTTGGGAACAATCAGCCAGTGTCCAGATTAAAAAAGCACATGCATTGACCCAGCACCAGGCCTGAATAAAAGGGCATGGGGCTGAAGAGACAGCCCCTTTGAATACTGCTCACTCTCTCATAAATAAAAGCCTACACCTTAGATATTGAGCAATTTGGAAAACAAGTTTATCAAATCATATCTCCTTTCAGCTATATTCATCTAGGAAGAACAATTTTCTATGACTATGTAGATAATATACACTGTATATGCAAGTAGTTTACAAAGACCACATTGCCTTTCTTGCACAACTCTAACCCTTTTTATTGAAATTAGTAACTGCTACATTTTAAAGTTTCCCCATTTTTCTGTGGTTCCACTAACAATTTTTGCAACATTTCTGCCACACACCTATCATTCTCTGTATATTCTAATGCATCGGTTCCTTTTTTAACTAGCTACCTTGCTCTCAGATCACCCTGCTCTAATCTGTAATGGTTTATGCCTAGGCTTCTGGCACACCTGTTGTTTTAGGAGATTCCTTCACTTTTAACCTGTGCTAGAATCTATTTTCTGGATCCTATGTTTGCCTCTTCTTAGTATACCCCTTGATAGTTCTTGACTATATATATATATATTTTTTTAGGCTGAAAATGTTTTTCTATCTCAGAATTTCTTCCAATTTCCAGTGTTGCCATTTAGGGTAAATGCCATTTGAACCACTGTTGAAAATCAATTTTCCATATATGCATAGGTCTATTTCTGGAGTTCAACTTTGCTGCAATGCTCTTTATCTTTATGCCAATACTGGACTGGCTTGATCATTGTAGTTTTAAATAAAGCATTGAAACTACATAGTATAACCCTTGTAATTTTTTGTTTTTTTTCAAAGCTGTCTGGGTAGGTCCTTTGCATGTCTATGTGAATTTTAGAATGAGCTTGACAGTTTTACAAAAAAGCGTGCTGGGATTTTGATTGGGATTGCAATGAATCTATAGATCAATTTAGAAATAATTGATTTCTTAACAATATTCAGTCTTTTAAACCATGAAAACAGTGAGTTTTTCCATTTATTTAGTTCTTTAATTATCAGCAATGTTTTGTAGTTATCATTGTACAGATATGACCTGGCTTTTGTCAGATTTCTGCTTCGGTATATCAAAATTTCTCCAACTGCAAATGATACAGCTTTTAAAATTTTGATTTTCAATTGTTTATTGATGGCATATGGAAACACAATTGATTCTTGAATATTGATCTTATATCTTGAAACCTTACTATACGCACTTTTTAGCTCCAGTAGTATTTTTGTAGCTATCACAGTATTTCTTTTAAAAATTCAATCATGTTGTTAGTGAATAAAGATAGGTTTATGTCTTTTTTCTCACTCTGGATTCCTTTATTTATTTTTCTTGCCTTGTTGCACTGGCTAGAATCTCTAGTACACTGTTGAACAAAAGTGAGAACAGAAATTCCTGCATCCTTCCTGATCTTAGGGGAAAAGCCATTTTTGTCTTTTTGCCATTAAATTTGATGCCAGTAGCAGGTTTTACAAAGATGTTTTTTAACAGGTTATTTTACTCTATTTCATTCTATTCCAAGTTTGCTTTTATCAGAAATAGATACTAGATTTTTGTCAAATACTTTTTCTACATCTACTGAAGTGAAGATATAGTTAACCTTTTCTTTTTTGTTAATATAGTGAAACACTGGTTGATTTCCAAATGTTACACCAATCCTGCCTTCCTGAAATGAAATCCACCTGGATTCTAATTGCTAAAATCTTGCATCTATGTTCGTGAAAGATACTGGTATTATTTTCTTTTCTTATCTTTGGTTGGGGCATCACAGTAATACTATCATATAATGAACTGGGAAGTATTCCTTTCTATTCAATTTTCTGGATGTTTGTGTAGAACTGGTACTATTTCTTGCTTAAATGTTTGGTTGAATTCACCAATGGAGCCGTCTGGGTCTGAGATTTCTTTATGGGAAGGCTACAATTTCCTAAGAAATATAGGGTATTCAGGTTACCTATTTCTTCTTGTGAGCTCTGAAAGAACTTTTCTCACTTTATCTGATGTGTTAAATTCATTTGTGCATACTTATTCATAATATTACCTTATCCTTTTAACTTCTGTAAAATCTATAGGGTCGCCACCTCTCTCATTTTCAACATGGGAAATTTGTGTCTTTTTTCTTTTTCTCCCCCATGAGTCTGACTAGAGGTTTATCCATTCTACTGATATTCTCAACAAATTCATTTTTGGTTTCATTCATTTTCTGTATTGTTTTTTCTTCTATTTCATTAATCTCCACTTTGATTTTTATTATTATTTTTTCTATTTACTTGAATCTCACCTGCTCTTCCCTTTTAGTTTATTAAGATGGCTTAAGTCATTGATTTAAAATTTTTCTTTGCTTTTCTAATACAGGAATACTATAAAAAATTTCCTCTAAGTACAGCATTAGGAACATCAAATATTGTTTTAAATTTTCATTTTTATTCAGTTTAATATACTTCCTAAATATTCTTTTGCTTTCATTTACTTAGAAGTGTTTTATTTATTTTCCAAATATTTCTACATCTTTCTGTTATTGATTTCTACTTTAATTACACTGTGGTCACAGAATATACTTTGTGTGATCTGAATCCTTCTAAATTTATTAAGACTTTAAAAAATGACAATAGAATGTGCTCTATCTTGCTAAATGTTCCATGTTCAGTTAGAAAGAATGTATATTTTGTTGGGTGCAGTGTTCTGTAAGTGTTGACTGGTGAAGTGGTTGATAGTTTTAGCAGCAATTTTCTGCCTAGTTTTTCTCCTAATTATTGAGAGAAGTATATTATAATCTCCAACTATAATAGGATTTATCTACTTGAAATTCTATCCATTTTTGCTTCATGTATTTTGAAGCTCTATTATTAAGCACATGAATGTTTAGTTCTGTAGTATCATCACAATGAACTGACCCTAATATCATTATAAAATACCTATTCCTTATCCTTATTCCTTATCCCTTAAATAGCTAGGGTAGTATTTTTTTTTCTCTAAAATCTATTTTGTCTGATAATATAGCCAGTCCAGGTTAGTATCATCCCTAAAAAAAAAAAAAAAAAAAACCTATACCCATTAGCAATCACTCCCCATTGTTCCTTCTCCCTATCTCCAAGCTCTAGGCAACCACTAATCTACCTTCCATCTCCATATATTTACCTATTCTGGCCATTTCACATAAATGGGATCATACAATATGTGATCTTTCCTAAGTGGCTTTTTTCACTTAGTTTTTAAGGTTCATTCATGTGATAGCATGTTTAAGTGCTTCGTTTCTTAAAAACTTAATGGATTATCTTTTAAAGAAATTTAGGTAACTTAAAACATTTACCATTTCTAGTGATTTTCATTCTTTTATGCAGACCCACATTTCCATCTGACATCATTTTTCTTCTGCCTAAAAAATCTGGTTTAACATTTCTTGTGGTGCAGGTCTGCTGGTAGTAAATTCTTTCAGCTTTTATACATTTTAAAAAGTCTTTGTTTCCTCTTCATTTTTGAGAGATATTTCATAGGATATAGAATTCTAATTTGACATAATTTTTCTTTTAGTACTTTAAAGATGCTGTTCCTTGTCTTCTGGCTTGTATTGTTACTTAAATAAAATTTACTGTCATTTTTTGTTCCTCTACATGTGATTTGTCTTTTTTCTGGCAGGCTTTTATTTTCTGGCTTACAACAGTAAGCATTTTCTAAAAATAGACTTTAGTTTTTAGAGCAGTTGATTCGCAGAAAATTGAGCCAAAGGTTTGGAAGCTTTTAAGATTCCTCTTTATCATGGCTTTAAACAACTTGATTATATGCCTTGGTCTAGTTTTCATTATATTTCCTGTGCTTGAAATATACTGAACTTCTTTAATCTATGGGTTTATAGTTTCCATTAAGTTGGAAAATTTCTAGCCACTTTTAAAAAGTATTTTTTTAATGTCTCCCCTTCCCCTTCTTTGGAGACCCCAATTCCACTTAGTCTGCCTGAAGTTCCATAGCTGTTCACTTTTGTTTCATTTTTTTTTTTTTTAAGTTTCATTTCGGATGGTTTCTTTTGCCATTGTCTTCAAATTCACTATTCTCTTGCAATGTTTAACCTACTGTTAATTCTGTCTATTATATTTTTCAATTCTAATTTGTTTTTATTCTGATTTGTTCTTTTTATATCCTCTATTGCTGCTCCTTAATATGCTAAATCTTTCCTTTGGGTTCTTCAATATATGGGATACAGTTAAATATTTTAATGTCTTTGCCTACTATTTCTATCATTTGTGTCATTTCTAGATTGATTCCAATTGGTGGATTTTGCTCCTTATGGGTTTATGCATGGCTGGAAAATACTGATTGGATGCCAGACATTGAAATTTTTTTCCTTGTTAGGTGCGAGATATTTTTGTATTCCTATAAATACTGGTGAGCATTGTTCTGGGACATAGAAAGGTGATCCTTAGCTTTTTACTCATATAGAAGATAAACCGATTTAGAAACAGTTGATTCTGCTAGGTATTATTTTTAAGGTTTTGTTAAGCAGGACTGGAGCAGCATTTAATCTAGAGCTAATTGTGCCCCATTACTGAGGCAAGACCTTTATCCAATGTTTTCTATTCTAAATGGTGATGGGAACAGAAAATATTTTGGGCCCTGTGTGAGCTTCAAGGATTGTTCTAATTATTTCCAGTGGTCTTTTCTCCAGCTTTGGGTAGTGTCCTCACATGCATGTGCTACTGAAGACTCAAGGGGAACCCTCTGCAGATCTTTCTCTTTCTACAGCTCTTTACTCTCCAGTATTTGTACTGCAAACTAGCTGCTTTGGCATACCCCAATTCACAGCTGTTTCTCAACTCTAGGAGACTAACTAATTGCCCCTCCCTGTGCTACAGCCTGGAAATTCTCTTCAAATAGTATGCTGGTTCAGTCATAGGACTCATCTCATTGTTTCCCATTTCTTAAGAATCACTTTCCTTTATTGTCTGATATACAATGTCTTGAAAACCATTGTTTTGTATATTTTCTCCAGTGTTTTAGTTCTTTCAGGTGGAGGAGTAATCTATGTAGTCCCTGTTACTTATCTTGACTGGAAGTATAATAGGTATTGCTGTCTTATCTGTGGTATTATAAAATTTCAGGATGTGATTTGATGTGGTAGTCATTCATTCACTGTGCTGAGTACTCATTGACCCTCTTCCACCTGGAAATCATATTATTCAGATCTGTGAAGTTTTTTTCTATTTTTTTTATTTCCTATTTTTTTTTTATTAGTTATGTTATATTGGTCCATCCTGGTCTGATTTTACAACTGTTATCTTTACTCTTATACTTTCCATCTTTGTATTATTGTTTAATGATCTGGGAGAATTTTCTTAACCATCTTCCAATCTTCACCTATTGACATCTTTTGTTTCGGTAATCTTAAATGTTGATTTTCCAAGAATCATTTCTTATTGTTCCTTGATCATACTTTCTCTAAGAATACTTTTCTTGTTTCATGGATGCAATTCTTCCTCTCAATTATATAGTTTGTGTGTGTATATACTTTGGTCTTCTTCTCCCTATGTTGTTAGTTTCTTCTACATTCCTTTTTTTATCCCCTGTTGTTTTGGCCTCTCTTACG
Organism: Pteropus alecto; assembly: GCF_000325575.1. Taxonomy (NCBI): domain Eukaryota; kingdom Metazoa; phylum Chordata; class Mammalia; order Chiroptera; family Pteropodidae; genus Pteropus; species Pteropus alecto. The sequence continues at coordinate 1,110,752 of NW_006431916.1, read as the reverse complement.
TAAGCGTTTTTCTCAAATATCTGCCAATCCACTGCTGTCTACTCATATGGAAAAGTAATAGTTAACTGGATATAAGTAAGCCTTTTCATTAAAGATGGGGGTGGGGAGTGGGGTACCTAAAGTATTTTTTCAAGGGCATTCTGTTTATCCTGAGAAAAATCTTCCAATCTCTTATCTGAGGGCTCTGAGTCAAGCTATAAATGTTCTGAAAGCAGGGCAGAAGAACGAAGTTTAGTATGTTAACTTTCATTGTATCTGCTTTTTTTTATTCTGGTGCTACACCTTTTTCTGATGCTCCTGACAAAAAAAAGGGGGGACCTCTCAGGTTTAATTTATCTTCCAATAAATGTAAACATCAGTTTGTTCTTTTTTCTCCTAGAGGATGGGAGTTATATTTGCATGGGTGTATGAGGTAGAGGAGAGATCCTAAAGTTCCTATGACATTTCCTATATAGATTTTCAATTAATTCCTCTTCTTTTCAGCCTGTTTATTATGTCCTGCTCATCTCCCACCCCGACACACACAACTGTGTGCCTCTAAATCCTGAGCCTTGGAGACTGAGCTTAAGGAAAACTGGTTCACTTCTCACAAACATTCCCCTCTGTGAATGCTTAGGCTATGTCTTCCTCCACTCTGCTTAGTTGCCACTTCTCTACCACTTCAATCTTCCAAATATGTACTGAAATCTCTTGTATACTACTGTTTCCTCTCCCATTCTCTTTGCCCTTGTGATATTTTTTTTTTCTTCTTTTTTTACTGTCATTTTAGTTGGGTCTGGAGAGGGACAGTAAATAAGAGGCAATGTTTAACCAGAAGATTTTCGTAATATAAAAGAGCTAAAAGTCATGTTGTTTGATAGGTCTGCACATATAAAGTTAGAATGTTACTGTACACTATTCTTTGAATACAAAGATGCTACTGACCTAGCATTAGTAGGAAGCATTTTTTTGACTAGTGGTGACAGATTTCTGCTCAAATGTCCACTTCCTCTTTAGGTCTCCTAGGCACATATAATATCTATTTACAAGAGACTTAGTATAGTTAAGAGGGCAGGGCACACTGGTCATAAAAAAGAGCAGAGGAAAATGCAATTGTTAAGTCTAGTATAAATTTTGCTATCTTTACTGAAATGTACCATTACACCTATCATAAACTACCTTTCATTTTCCACTAGACTGTGAGTAATCTGAGGTCGCATCCTCTACTTATCTTTGTCTCCTGACTTCTAACTCGATATCCTACATAAGAGGAAAAATTTATTAACCAACCCAACCATAAGCTAATAGTTTACTTTTTACATGGCTCTGAACTGCTGACAGAAAAACTATACAATTTCATATACTATAAAAGTGCATGTTTCTTCTTTAAAAAAAAATCTGCTCGGCATCTCACTTCTGATATGCACATGGTTGAGAAAGAAGCTATTTTCGTATATGACCCTGATGACCTGTGCAAGGTAGGCATCTAATTCAAGCTAGGTCGGCTATAGTTCCCCACGCGCTCTTAGCCAGTTAGATTAGCTCAGGGGTGAATATCTAAACTAAGACAGACTTAGCACCCTGAGAATCAGTCTCTCACCAGTGAATGAAGCTATAAGAAATAAAGCCCAGGAGCTATTGCAGTCTATATTTCCTAACACAAAGAGAATAACCACTCTGAAAATAAGAAATATGATTAGGTATACAGAAAGGGGAAAGACAAGACATATGGCAAAAGAATTCTGGTTCCTGTTGTGTCTAAAGCCCAGCCATATTTCCCAATTTAGGAATGTTAAGTTGAGAAACACATATTAAAGAAAGTTTCACATATGTTAGGAGTACAGAAAAAAAAAGTTAAAGAAGTGAAAATGATTAAGCAGAACTTAAGACATATTAGTCCACTTAAAAGAAAATGACACAATATACTAAAAACCTGTTTAATTCCATGTATTTTTATATAATACACACATATATTATATATGAATAATCTTGGTATTTTAGTAGTCCTGTTAGGAGGAGAAAAGGATACTTTTAAAAGTATCTAAAATAAAAAAGATACTGAAGCATATCTCATATCAACCAATGTGCTGGAAGGATACTGCTATATAAACAGAATCATAGCTTTATAACTCTGGAATCCAAGAACTATAAAGACCAACAACAACAAAAAATCCACAATCATCTATTTAAAAGGTGTCCACCGGGCAACTGGATCACTTGATGGGAAGAAGGAAAGAAACTTCTAATAAAATGCACAAAAATTAGTATACTAGGGGGAAAAAAAGATTCTCAGAATCATTTCCTAACTTCACTAGACAATTAAACAAGCGGGCCGAGGAGAAGGGCCCCTGAGTCATGTGTTGCAAAAAGGTACTTAAAAGAATCATAAGTAGGCCACTACCACATCCTGTAAGGCCACCATCTTTTAGGCTACGTTGGAGCTAGAGTCTAAGGGGAAAAAAACAAAAACAAAAAATCATTTCTTTAAAAGAAAGACTCTTCTGTCTCTACTCTAAAAAACTAGTGATTATCCTTTTTTTTCTTTTGACCCGTAACAGCTTCAAATTGGTGAAACTAAACTTGTTCCATCACACAGAAGGGTATTTTCTAGGAAACAGGCAGAAGAGTATGGGCTGCTATTACTAGTCTTAGAATTAGATTTTAAGACCAGAAGGGATATTTACACTTCTAAATCTATCATCTTCATAACCAACCAACCAGAAGTGAAGGTGCACATAGGTTGAATAATTAGATGTGAAAATTGCTTTAGTTAATAAATAATATACCACTCAACACTAGCTAACTAAACAGCACTTTTAACAATAAGCCAAGATAATGGTCATCACCATTTTCACTATCAAAACTAGACTTGATAAGCCATTTCTCACCTGGACTACTGCAAAATCTTCCTACCTAGTTTCCAACTTCAGTCCAACAAAACCTATTTTCTATACAGCTACCAGTCTCTCCTACTTAAGACAGAAATGTGACCAGGTTTTCCTCCTGTTTAAAATTCTGTAATGGTTCCCCAGGAAACAGAATAAAATCTGAGCTCTGTAGCATGGAATACAAGGCCCTTTATGACCTGCTCCTTGTCTACCTCTTCAGCCTCTTCTACTGTCTGTAGTTTTCTTCATAAATCATGCTATAATTCTCTCTCCTGTTCTGCTTTCAAATCACACTAGACTGTGCTCAGTTCCACCATGACTGTGCTACGAGCAGTCCTGTGGCTGGGCCACTGAACCTCTTTTCTAGGTATGGAACACACTTTTTAACTATCAAAATCCTGCTATTTTCAGTTACTCATCCTTTAGTCTTCAACTCTAATGTAACTTCTTTAGGAAGCCTTCCCAGATAGGACAGACATTTTAACATTAACCCTATTATCGCTTTTCAGTTTGTAAATACGGGCTGTAGTTTTTGATTAGTGCCATGAAGTGCAGAGACACCATCTGCTTTATCACTGTATCTCTGATGATTCCCAGAATACATATGACACATATTAGCAGGGATGTGAAAAAGATTTGTTAAATTAAGTTGTCAGAAAAGGCATAATTTCTAACTTTCTTTGTTTTCTAGTGAAACTGATTAAAACCAATAACAAATAACTGAAGATACTCCAAAGTAATTCTTTTTTTTTTTAATGAAAATATTAGCTTAATGTAAATTTGTGTAGAATAAAATCATTTATTCTAGGATTATTATGTTTTTTAAAAAATAAAAATATAATTTTTTTCCCCTTATGGACTTCTGTTCCAAGATGACAGACTAAACACACACTGTAGTCCTCCCATTCTACACCAAATTTCTTTATCATGGAACGAAATCTATGAGGAATGTCCATAATTGAAAAGTAATTAGAATAAAACTAGAGAGAAACAGCAGCTCAGGATGTAGGCAAGAGGCTGCTCCTGCACAAGTGTTGGGAGTGGTTAAGCAGGTAGATTTCTGTGTTCTTATAAGCATGAATGCGCATACACACACACAGGGTTCTCTCTCATTCCTAACCCTCAAAGCTTCAGGCCATATTTGTCTCAGCTTCCGGAAAGGATTAGTTAAGTGTGAGAGGTTAGGTTAGAAATGGAGGGAAGAGCCCCAGGAAATAGGAAGAATCAAGGAGCACCCTATTCTACAAACAATCCATCTCTCTCTCTAACTGAAAACTACTGCACTCCTAAATATTCCTCCAAATAGGCTATACAAAGAAACTTTGCAGATGTTCTATTATCAGCTACAAAGCTGAATGCAATTCTCCCCAAACCTGGCCCACAAATTCAATGAAATTCTAATCAAAACATCAACAGGTTTTTTTAAAAAAAAAATACATGATACAAGCAAATTCTAAAATTTATTTAAAAAAAAAAAAAAAAAAAAAAGCTCAAAGGGCCAAAAGATCCTGAAGAACCGTGTATCAGATAGCAGATTTCTTCTATCAGGTATTAAGAATTATAAGGCAGTACAGTATTAGCTCAGATACAAATAAGCCAAATGCAATAAAAGAGAACACAGAAGCAGGCCTGGGCATACATGGAAACCTGACAGATAATGGCTACTCTTGTAGGTTAGTGGGGAAATGATAAAAGTTTCAATAAATGGTCTGGAACAATAGTTAAAAAAATAAAGTGAAAATGGAACTCTCTTTACAGATCCACAAAAATCAAGTCCACATAGTTCAAAGGTTTACATTGTAAAAGGCAAACTGTAGAATTTTTAGAAAAACCTAATAAAATATCTTTGACTCCTGGTTTGGCAAAGATTTCTTAAAACACAAAAGACTCAAACTATAAAAGAAAGGGACTGATCAATTCAACTACCAAAATTAATAACTCCTATTCATCAAAAGATATCACTGAAAGGTTAAAAAAGCAAATTATAACCTGGAAAACTATACTTAATAGCATTTAACTGACAAAGGATTAGTATCCAGACTATTAGGAATGTTTATCAATAAATAATAAAAAAAAAAAAAAAGAAAGAAAAATGGGTTAAAGAATATGTCAGACAGAACACAAATAGTAGATTAACGTGCAAATGCAAGTTAAAACCACAATGAGATACCATTTCACAACTCCCAAATCAGCAAAAATTAAAGTCCTGTAATACAAGGATTTGCAAGGATGTTTAGCAATGGGAACGTTTGTGTTCTATTTGTGTTCTATGAACATAAAACAACTTTAGAAAGCAATCTGAAAAAAAAAAAAGTCAAATCAAACATGGGAATACCCTGTAATCCAGCAATTTTACTCCTAAATATACACCTCACGGCAAACTTTAAATCTTTGTCCAGAACCTACATCAATACATTTACATCCTGGCTCAATATAGGCCAGCCTCAGAGATATTGCGGTTTGGTTCCAGACCATCACAATAAAGTGAGTATCACAATAAAGCAAATCACAAATTTTTTTGGTTTCCCAGTGCTTATAAAAGTTATGTTTACACTATTCTATAATCTATTAAGTGTGCAATAGCATTATGTCTAAAAAAACAATGTACATACCTTATTTAAAAAAATACTTTACTATTTAAAATATGCTAACCATCATCTGAGCCTTCACTGAGTTGTAATCTGTTTGCTGGTGGAGGATGTTATCTCATGTTGACGGCTGCTTGCTGATCAGGGTGGTGATTGCTGAAGGCTGGGGTGGCTGTGGCAATTTCTTAAAATAAGACAATGAAGTCCGATGCATTGATTGACTATTCCTTCCACAAATGATTTCTCTGGAGCATGTGATGCTGTTTGATAGCATTTTACTCACAGTAGAACTTCTTTCAAAATTAGAATCAATCCTCTCAAACTCTGCTGCTGCTTTATCAATTAAGTTTATGAAATATTCTAAATCTTTTGTTGTTATTTCAACAGTCTTCACAGTATCTTCACCAGGGGTAGATTCCATCTCAAGAAACCAATTTCTTTACTCATCCATAAGAAGCAACACCTTCTCCATTAGTTTTATCATGACATTGCAGTGATACAGTTACATCTTTAGGCTCCACTTCTAATTCTAGTTCTCTTGCAATTTCCACCACATCTGCCATTACCTCCTTCACTGAAGTCTTGAACTCCTCGAAGTCATCCATGAGTGTTGGAATCAACTTCTTCCAAATTCCCATTAATGTTGACGTTTTGACCTCTTTCCATGAGTCACGAATGTTCTTAACGGCCTCTAGAATGGTGAATCCTTTTCAGGTTTTCAACTTACTTTGCCCAAATCCCTAAGAGGAATCACTATCGACGGCAGCTAGAGCCTCATGAAATGTATTTCTTAAATAATAAGACATGAAAGTCAAAATAACTCCTAGATCCATGGGCTGCAGAATGGATGCTGTTGGCAGGCATGAAAACAATATTAACCTTGTTGCACAACTCCATCAGAGCTCTTGTGTTAACAAGGTGCATTGTCAATGAGCAGTGGTACTTTGAAAGGAATCTTCTTGTCTGAGCAGCAAGTCTCAAGACTGGGCTTAAAATATTCAGTAAACCATGTTGTCAACAGATGTGCTGTCATCCAGGCTTTGTTGTTAGCATTTATAGAGCAGAGGGCAGAGAAGATTTAGCATAATTCTAAGGGCCCTAGGATTTTCAGAATGGTAAATGAGCCCTGGCTTCAACTTAAAGTCCCCAGATGCATTAGCCCCTAACAAGAGAGTCAGCCTGTCTTTTGAAGCTTTGAAAGCGGAATGACTTCTATCTAGCTTTGAAAGTCCTTGATGGCATCTTCTTCCAATAAATCTGTTGTTTAGTGTAGCCACCTCATTAATTATCTAGATCTTCTGGAAAAGTTGCTGCAGCTTCTACATCAGCTGCTTCAGCTTGCACTTTTATGTTATAGAGATGCCTTCTTTACTTAAGCCTCATGAACCAACCTCTGCTAGGTTCAGACTTTTTTCCTGCACTTTCTTCACCTCTCTCAGCCTTTGAAGAATTGAAAAGAGTGAGGGTCTCATTCTCTGTTAGGCTCTGGCTTAAGGGAATGCTGTGGCTAGTTTGATCTATCCAGACCACTAAAACTTTCTCCATATCAGCAATAAGGTTGTTTTGCTTTCTTATCATTTATTTGTTCACTGGAGCAGCACTTTTAATTTCCTTCAAGAACTTTTCCTTTGTATTTACCACCTGGCTGTTTGACGTAAAAGGTCGAGTTTTTGGCTTTCGACATGCCTTCTTCATTAAGCTTAATCATTTCTTTTTTTTTTTTTTAAGGCAAGGCAACCCTTGGTTGACCTCACAGATTGCAAGGACCTTGTCAGCTTACAATCCCTTTTTTATTTTTTATGCCTACAGCATCTGGTCTTCCTACGTGGTCTCCCATCCAAGTACTAACCAGACCCACCCTGCTTAGCTTCCGAGATTGGATGGGATTGGGCCTGTTCTGGGTGGCATGCCGTTGACATAATCATTTATACCTTTTGATTTAAAGTGAAAGACAAGCACTCTTCTTCTCAATTGAACACTTAGAAGCCATTGTATATTAATTGGCTAAATTTCAATACTGTTGTGTCTCAGGAAATAGTAAGGCCCGAGGAGAGGGTGAGAGATGGCGGAATGGTTGTTAGTGGAGCAGTCAGACAAATATAACATTTATCAATTATGTTTGCCATCTTATATGGGTATGATTCATAGCGCCCCCAAACAATTACATTAGTAATATCAAAGATCACCAATCACTGATTACTATAATATATAATGTAATGTAGTATAATAGAATACAATGTAATATAGTATTTGCTGAAATATAATAACGAAAAAGTTTGAAATAGTGGGAGAGTTACCAAAATGTGACACACAGACATGAAATAAACAAATGCTGTTAGAAAAATGGCACCGATAGAGTTGTTTGATGTACAGTTGCCACAAACGTTCAATTTGTAAAAAATGCAGTAACTGGAAAGCAATAAAATGAGGTATGCCTGTACACACATAACTGAAACAGAAGTTTCATGAAACAACTCTCACTATGTGAAATCATACTGAGTTTGAGAAACCCCAGCCTAGATTCATGTTTGAGGAAGATATATTAACATGCTGATTGCTGAGTACTGCCTCAGATGCTTGTGAGAGCATTACAGAATAATGATAAAAAAACCACTACTCGGAAATCAGAAAAACTCTTAACTTCACCACACAATTGGCTCTAGGGATTTCAGATAGGACACTACATAACCATTCCTATAAAAGTAGGTCTATATAACCATTCTTATAAAAGTAGACTCTATATAACCATTCCTATAAAAGTAGGTCTTTCTCAAATATAACAAATCTCATTAATGTTGGGAAGCCAACATGGTCCAAACTCTGAAAAATGAAGGAGTATAGAAATTCATTTGACATAATGAGTAGGCTGAGCAACAACCTTAGTTTTACTCTTATCTATCACAGTTTAAAATAAACTAGACTTTCTAATAGTGCCTATATGTCACCATCAATTGTTTTCTTGGATCTGTTTATTGTTCTCATCGCATAAAAAAATCAACTTACTATGCTTTAATTGAAAAGGTATCAAAACAAGTTAACTGCGACTCTTGAAACCACTACAGCTATTTACCTTTCTCTGTGCCTGAGAATATAGAGATGATTTTATTCCTGGGCTTTTTCTCCTCTGGAACAGAAGGCAAAGGTTTCAAACTGTGATTAGCTGACAAAGGGTCTTTGCCTCCAGTGCTAAAAATGGTACTGCTCATTCTCACGGGAGGCGCTGGAGGCTTGTCTTCCAGTTCTCCGTTATCAGACATGATTCAGAATTATGATGTGGCCTGAAATAGGCAAAAACATACAGTTAATAACAAGGTAAAAAACAGTATGGACAAACACAAAACAGTAATAATCCCCTTCCCTACTCCCCTTCCCAACTTCAACTTAGAAAATGTTATCCATTTAGAGTGAAATTTGCAAAATTCATAAAACTCAACAAGAGGTGAAATTGGTTACCAATATAGGCAATCTCCCCTAACAAAGTTAGTAAATGGTTGCCTGAGGGAACGTCTGAAAAGCCATGTCTGGTTTTAAGAGGATTATGGTAGTTTTGGGAAAGCATGATGATACTAACATATCAAAAACTATGCACCTAGTCTATGACCATGCCACCCAGAACATGCCCAATTTCTTCTGAGCTCGGAAGCTAAGCAGGGTCGGGCCTGGTCAGTACTTGGATGGGAGACCACCTAGGAATACCAGGTGCTGTAGGCTTAAAAAAAAATGCACCTAATCAATTGATTCTAAGAATAAATGTTCCACTGAAAACACAGACAACATTGACTCTTAAAAAAAGAGAATTCCTAAGAGGAAGACTATGTCCTAACCAGCCAATCAAAGGATATGTCTGATATATCTCCATTTCTATAGCAGCAGTAGGACATTTGCTATTAAATATATCAACCAGCCCCCATTCCCAATCTGATCTCATGCTCACCAGCCTTGTGATTACAACTTAGCCTTCATATAAACCTTCCTAAAGGATGAGACTGTGCCACTGATGCAATATGTGGTCTCTCTGATATACTGACATCCTAACTACACATGTTGGTCCTTTCCGAATTTTGCAGACAGTGCTATAAAACTTGATCCATTTGGGAACACTGACAAAAATAAATCCAGAGCTTGACTAAAAACCAGAGTATGGCCACATCCCAAGGTTCTGTCATCCTGTGATGCCCTTTTCAGGCAGCCAAGCAACCCCTCTTACTCACATGGCTGAGTGGAAATTTAACCTTGTTACATATACATATTTTATGTCTTTAAAAAAGTGGATCATACACATTTAAAATCAGCCCTAGGCGAGGTGATGCGTAATTTACAGTTGAGTTCTGATAGACTACAAATTTTAGAAAACACATTTCCCTATTAAACTGGGTTTTGATTAGTAATTAGATCCTAATTTATTATAAAGTTATTTAATGCATGTAAGCAAACAAAACTTTGCATATGTAATGAAAAGAATGCCAACTATATTTACATAAAATTAAAAATAATTTATTTGGTTTGAATGCTAGTATGTGAACAAAAGTAGGTATAATTTGAGAGGAACCAAGGGATAAAGAGATAATTACTCCTAATTCTACTCCAAATCTTACAGCTTGTTTTCCTTGATAGGAGCATGTCACTAGCACTACTATGCATTTGATCTGCCATAATGACAGTTATTTTTCAGCCTACAAAAGATGGAGAATGAGAGAAAATAAAGGGGAAAATAAAATTTCTGGGAATAACCAGCTAGAGAAGGGCAGGGAAAAGGGAGTGAGAAAAGATTTATATCTGTGTGAGAAAGACTGCCTGAAGTAAAATTAAACTACTGGTGGTCAAAGGAAGAAATGGGAGTGAGATCTAGGAAGGTAGTGCAGGTGACATATAGTCGGATGATTCTTCCAAACCAGCTGGTCACAAAACATATTTTGTTTTGGGGTGGGATGCAAACAGGATGTGAGTGGCTATTTAAGTGTGGACTGCCAGGTGTGTATTACATGAGGGGACTTATCTATTGGTGCAAATAGAAGAAAGACAAGGCCTAGTAACAACACTTTGAAGATTATTTGATGAATTGATAAACCAAGTCTGATGTCATAACATTAAGGCAAAACAGATTAACCCTAGAGCAGCTCACTTTCATTTTAATCACCAGTGACAACAGAATCAGCAAGATCAGATTTTGGTTGCATGGTAAATGCTCCATATTTATGCATATTAAATTTAAAAATCAGAATAAAATTTCAAAATACATTTGCATGCACATATAAAAGGAAATGCATCAAAATGTTAACAGTTGTTATCCCTGGCCAGTAACTAATTTTAACTTAATTATGATCATCACAGTTGTGGTTTAAAAAAATCAATATAGAACAGTCAGTGTACAGTAATTATTTGGTGTGAACTGACTACAAATTCTGTCCTTAAGGTTGGCTCATAGATGGTACACGACCAGAAACTGCCAGTGCACCTTCAGCTGCATGTTGTCCAGTACTGTGGTAAAGAGCATGAGCTGTGAAATCAGATTGCTTTGTTTGGAATCCTGGTTCCACCATTTATTTGTGTGCTTCAGGGCTCCTTGGAGGAGTGGATGGTTCCAGGCCTGGGACAGGAAGGTAAAAGATAAGCCTAGAGCATCTTAAGTACTTAAAAAGGATTAGTGCATGTCAAAGGACTTAGGAAAGATTTCCAAAAAGCCAAGGCTAGAATGATTTGAGCAACAAAATTAATAAAGCAGTATTAGATTATAACCCAAAGTATAAAATACATATTTTATATACATACACACACACACACACACACACACACATATATATATATTTATATTGATATGATAAATATAATGGGGGAGGGAACAAATCTTCCTTACAAAAACATTCCAAATAATAAATATAGATACAACCTTTTCTAGAAGTTAAAGCTTAACTTCCCTCCATACTTGAGTGTAGGCTGGACTTAATGACGCATTTCCAAAAAATATGGAAGGGGTAAAATGACTTTGCAGTAGAAAAATCTAGTAAACACTGTGTCAACGTAAGAAATGTCCAAATCTGTAGAGAATTTCAATAAAAATTTATTTGAGCCAAAAGGAGTGGAAGCAAGATCTCAACAGACTGAAGTAAATGCTTCAGAGAATAAGTTTGCAGTTTATGCATTTGAGATTAAAGAGAGAACACAAGGAAGATTATATGAAGTTGGGAAGAAGAAACGGGATGGGATTATAGAATAGTTAAGATTATATGCTCTCTTAGGAGTGGTTACTGGTTTATTTCAAAGGTGTGTTAACCTAGATGCAAAGAAACAATGTACAGGGCTTGCTTAAGGTAAAGATAAACCTTTTACTAAAAAGTTATATGCCTGGGGTGTGACTACCCACTATGACCTGACCAGTTAGAAATTTATGATCAGGTCATTCTGTGAGGTGACTTTCCATAGAACCCCTTATTTCATTACGACTGCATTAATCAGTGATAAGTCATGTTGATATCACTCATCCCCTGATCTAATGGGATGAGTTCACTTCACCTCTGTGGTATTCTTCCTCAAAATCCATAACTCAATCTAATCATGGGAAAAACATTAGACTAACCCAAACTGAGTTCTACAAGGCTCCTGACCATTAGTCCTCAAAACTGTCAAGGACGTGTAAAACAAAAACTGAGACACTGTCACAGAGCAGAGGAGTCTAAGAAGATATGACAATGTGGTATCCTGGAACAGAAAAAGGACATTAGTGGAAAAACTGGTGAAATCCAAATAAAATCTAGAGTTTAGTTATTAGTAATGTACCAATGTAGGCTTCTTTGCTTTGACATACATTTTATGGTTTATGTAATGCTAACATTAAGGGAAGATGGGTGACCGCCATATTGAAAATCTACTCTTTGCAACTTCTCTGTAAATCTAATACAATCATTCCAAAATAAAAAGTCTATCTAAAAAATAATAAGTTCCTCCAAAAGTTAAATATAGTTACCTAACATATGACCTAGCAATTCCACTCCCAGTACACACCTAAAGGAACTAAAAACATATGTCCACACGAAAACTTGTATATAAATGTTCATAGCAGCATTATTCTTCACAGTCAAAAGGTGGAAACCACCAAAATGCCCATCAATAGGTGAACAGACAGATCATGGTATATCCACATAATGAAATATTATTCATCCATAAAAAGGAATTAAGTGATGACATATGCTACAACATTGTTGAATCTTGAAAACATAAGTGAAAAAAGCCAAATACAGGAAAGACCACATATTGTACGATTCTGTTTATATGAAATATCCAGAACACGTAAATCCATAGAGAAATTAGATTAGTAGTTGCTAGAGGGTGAGAGGAACGGGATGTGACTGCTAATGGGTATGAAGTTACTTTCAGTGGAATAAAAATGTTCTGGAATTAGACATTGATAATGGTTGCACAACCTTGTGAATATATTAAAATCAGTCACTGAATCATACACTTTAAAATGGTAAATTTCTATTATGTGAATTATATCTCAATTTTAAAAAAGAATATTTACTGCACAAAATAAAAATTAAATGCATTAATATTCAGTGTTGCTGCTACTACTATTCTATGAAAGAAGTTAGAGGACTTAGCTCTTTTCTAAGAGTGGAAAAGACCAATACATACTCACTTAAGTTAGGTCATGCATGCCCTTTATCAATATCTGATCTCAACACATGCAAATTAAAAACCAGTTTCTTCAAAGTAGCAGTTCTCAAAACATTTTGGCCTCAAGACCCCTTACACTTTTAAAAATATTTGAGATTCCCAAATAATTTTTGTTTATGTGGGTTACATCTGTCTGTATTTACTGTAAGAAATTAAAACAGGTTATTTAAATATTTATTTTATTAAAAAATAAACCCATTACATGTTAATGTAAATAACACTTGAGAAAATAAAATAAACTCGAAAAAGGTGGCATTATTTTACATTTCTGCAAATCTTTTAAATGTCTGGCTTCATAGAAGACAGTTGGATTGTCTTATCTGTTTCTGCATTCAATCCACTGTGTTATGCTTTGAAGTATATGAAGAAAATCTGGTCTACAGAGATATGTAGCTGAAAAAGAAAGTATTTTAGTAGCTTTCAAATAATTGTGGTATCCCTCAATAACTAAAAGTTAGTTATGGAATCTGAAACCACGGTAATAAATTTTTTGTACTCAAGTTACATTAAACCCATTGACTTTCCTTGCACTTTGAATGGATCGTTTACCCATGCGTGGATTTTATATGTGAGAAACTAATTATTTGGAAAATACTGGTTTACCGAATTATGAAGACATTCTAAATATTTACACATTTCTCTAAGGACTGGGAAACTGTCAAACTCAAGAAAGTAGATATAACTTTTCTAAAATTCAAATTTTCACTTGAAAGCTTAAATTTTATCGATTGCCAACATCTAAGAGAAAATGTCTGCCAAATACCTAAGTATGAACACCAGAGTTTGTGGGTCAGTTGTTCTTTCAAGTAAAAATAGTATTCCATGAAAAAGGGGATAGTTTAGTTCAATCACATAAGTAGTTTTTTGCAAGACAACCACTGATTTTTCATAAGCTCCTTATACTTCCCATTTTGCTATATACTTTAAAAGTGAACTCAAAAGTAAAAATATAAAAAGATTAATAATTTCATTGTTTCATCAAGTACATACTTAAGTAAACCTGGCTTTAAAAAAAAAAAATTACAACCCCATGGCCAATGCCTTCATTTGTGTTAAAATACAGGCAGTTTACCCACCACTGCTTTTGCTCCATCAGTGCAAATGTCAACACAGTGTAAAAGGCAAAGAACATCTTAACGTTATTATGAAAATAGGTTCTGACCTAATGGCCCCTAAAAGGTACCACAGACTACACACTTTGAGAATTACTGCTTTAAAATGTACCCCAGCTCTATATCTCACTCTCATACCTCCAATTCTTTCTGATGTTTTATTGCAGTGGCAGAAGATCCATATTTATTTCATCCCATATTCAACAGAACATATTTTTAACATGGGAAAAGGTAATCAATAGCTAGATATCCAAGCTAGGGCACAAAAACCTAGTCAAACTTTAACACAATGAATATCGATACACATACAATGGTATTTACTATATTGTTCTTCTTAACAAAAATCAGAAAGATCAGTAGGCTTTCGTGGGTGAGCCAGAGAAACTAATTGATATTTATATGAAAAACACCACTGAATTCTAAGCAAATGACAGTAAGCGGCAACTTTTAGAACACAGCCTTTCTTTATATACTTTGATTATCAAAACAAAATTCTTTACGGCTCCATTTTAATATACTGTGAAGTAACTTTTCATTTTCTGCAGAAATTCAGTCCAACAGAACTAAAGAAGAGCCAATACATTGTGTTTCAGAACTTTCTTCTTGGTGATCGTATATTATAAATGAAGTTAGATTATCTGTCTCAAGGCAAATCCCAATTAACATGACATACCCTGTAGGAAACACATGCTGAAACAAAACCCAAATTTAATACTAAACATATGAATCACAGATGTATCTAATAAAATAGCTCAATGACAATTATGGCAGCAACAACAATTCTAAGTGATATGCCACACAAGTGATTAGATCTTAGTAAATATAAGCACTACCTTTGATACAACATCGAAGACTACTCTGCCACCAGCTTAGCTACAGACTTTATCACTTCATCTCAGGGTTTCTCTAACTAGTCTCTGTGTCTTCTTCACCTACTGTTCACAAAAAGAGGTTAGAAAAAGCTCTGACTGGCTTCCTGAAGTTTCTATGCATTCAGTTACTATTCAGAGAAAGAATTGGTTAAATGCACAGCTACCCATAACCAAAAGACTGAGGACTAAACTCTGGCTAAGGCCATTTACTAGTGAATCAATCTGATCTCAAAGAATGCACCACATAAAATTCTATGCTTCATGTTCCCCAAATATATCAAAGACTTTCTTGGCCTAAATCTTTGTGAATATATTTCTTCATTCTCAAAGTTCCTTCATCCTTTTCTTTTCTAATTTTTAGTTTTCAATTAGAGTTGAATTCAATATTATTTCATATCAGTTGCAGGTGTACAACATAGTGGTTAGACATTTGTATCATTTACAAAGTGATCCCCCTGATTAGTCTAGTACCCACCTAGTACTATAGTTATTACAATATTACTGACTATATTCCCCGTGCTGTACTTTACATCCCTGTGACTATTTTGTAATTATCAATTTGGACTTCTTTATCCCTTCACCTTTTTCACCCAGTTCTCCAATTTCCCTTCACATCTGGCAATCACCAGTTTGTTCTCTATACCTATGAGTCTTCTTTATCCTTTTCTTTATCTAACCAAATCTTTTCATGCTCAATAAAAACTATTCCCTATATAAGGTCATTCTTGTGTACTTATCCCTGCTTAAAATGACCCCTCATATCTTCTGAATGTGAGTTATACAGGAAAATAAATCCAGAGAGTATTAAAGTTGGAAAGGATTAGAATTTATCTGGTTCATTTTCCCTATTTTATATATAAAGGAACTGACTCACCAAAAAGTGGTCTGCCTAAAGTGACACAAATCTAATTACTAACGAAACTAAGTTTCGAATTCAAGTTTACCAACAACCATTCTTTGGCAATGAATTATAACTGTGCACTACTAATTATAATTTTGGGTGTTTTTCCTACCCAAGGCTTCAAGCGATTTAAAGACAGGAATTATACTACTACTACCATCACCACTACTAATATACTATTTTACTATCTCCTATAATGTTTAACATAGGATATTTCAAAAACTTTCATGAGTCTTACATTTCCCAATACTTTTCTGGTGAGATCCTTGCATGTATTAGACAATAATCTTTACTGATTTATGAAATATACTGTGCCTAGATGAAATATTATTCTTCCTGAATTTATTAGTTCTCTTATCAAAGAGCATTTCACTAGAAAACCAACTATCTTGTATTAACAAAAATATCTTTGAAAAGATTTATAGTTTTCTCCTAACAACCAATTCACAGCCTTAGTCTTTGATCCTTTTCCATAAAGCAATGTATTTTTTTGTGTATTGCTTCTAATGACATTGCTGACTGCCTAAAAAGTGCTAAAAGAGGATAGACAAGGTTCTTTACATCTTATAGTCAGAAATAATAATATAAAATCAATTCATGGTAAAATACCGATTTACCTGTTTTGCTCCATCATTACTCAAGTGTTTAAAAAAAAAAAAAAAGAGTAAATAATAAGTAACGTCTCTCTCCAAATCTGTTCAAACACTTTTTACTTTTTCTACTTTTCAGTGAAAAACAAGTAGGCGAAACAAAAAGCATGCCCAAAACACACTGTACTCTTCTAACACGCCTATTGTTTAATTGTGACATGACTCAAAGACAAACAATTTCTCAATTGTCTACTGAAGGAGACTAGGGGAAGCTAAATACACAACAGAAAAAAAAAAAAAAGGAGTAGTGTCTGGAACCAGTCAGTCCGACTAGTAGAAATTACTAAACTTATTATAATCTACTCGGATCATCTATGGTACACCAAGGACAAACCACATACTATTAAAAAACATGATTTAAAAGCACAATTTTGCTTTGTATTTTTACTTATATTTTATATAAATAACAAATGGACCCTGATTTTCAATACCTTATGAATGTAATGACGCAACACTATTTGATAAGACATCTAACAATCTCTCAGTAAGCTACAAGAGCTCAACACTACTGGCCTTTTATCCCTTTCCTACTCTAAAAGCCCTTTGAGTAAAAGCATCGAAAATATCCCAAATCACTTTAAACAGACAACACACACTGTGAACAGGAAGTTCACAAATTAGAATGAAAGGAGTGTTTTCATTTGGTGTCAAATGCCCACAACATCAGGCCTATTAGCAGCAAAGCCAAAAAGGAAAAAGGAAAAAAGTGGAAGAGATGTAGAAAACACAATTAGGACACTGGTAAAGAACAAAGGAGAAAAATGAAAAGAAACTTTAATTCACACTCGAAAAAATAAAGAACTGGATAACATATCGAATCTTTAAAAATGCATGCATAAGCTAATTAAGATGAAAGGAATGTTTCCATAGAGCCCCCAAAGCAAAGTGAAACCAGGAACAAGAGAGTAAGCAATTTACTAATCCAGTTATTCTTAAAGGATTTTTGACTAAGCTCTGGAGACCATAAACTTCCACTTTGATGGCTATCACAGGGGACAGGTGATAAAACCCAGAGTCTGCCTAAATTGAAAAATCTAATAGGAATCCCTCCCACATAAGGCTAAGACTTTAAAGGCTATAATCTATAATACAGTAAACCAAGAAAAAAAATCCATCTGGGCAGAAGAAAACAAAACCTTAAGTATTTTAAGCCCAGTGATATGACAGAGCAGAAAAAAAACCTCTCAGAACTTCTAACAACAAAATGCACTATATGGTCTAAATTCATTCTACCTATGAGGTCCCCAAAAATTTCAAATATGTTTACTTGAATGTGGCAGCACTCCCTGGTACATGGCAAAACCACACATAAATATAAAGCCTGGAAGAAAACAACTTCAACACAGGTCTTAAATAATACCCAAAGATCAAATTCTAAAGAAAAGGAACAACTTATAGTGAAAATTCAGAAAATAAATAAGGGAATATGATTGAGAACTAGCCAGACTGGTGAAATAGATGTGCAATGATCTGACACAGAATATGTCTAAGAAGCACGAGAAAAAATGGCAGAAGAAAAGCAAATATGAAAAACAATCATAAAGAACTTTCTATAAGAAAAAAATACCTGAAAATTAAAACCCAACATTTTAAATAAAAAGCAGCACAGACTCAGCAGAAGACAGAATTAGTGAAGGGGGAGATCTGAAGAAAATACTTAGAATGCAGCAGAGAATCAAAGAGAAAATATGAAAGAGAAGTAAGATAAGTAGGTTGGATAGTCTAAGATACATTTATTTGGAGTTCCAGAATAAAATGATAAAATAAATGAGAGAATGGTTCACTGGGTAAATTAAAGCTGAGAAATTTCTAGAATTGATAAAGGACACTTATATGAGGTATCTAGAGTGGTCAAATTCATAGATACAGAAAGCAGAATAGAGGTCATCATGGCCTGGGAGTGGGGGTGAAATAGGGAGTTGCTGTTTAATGGGTACAGAATTTCTGTTTGGGATGACGAAAAAGTTTTAGAAATGGATAGTGGTAACGGTGCTCAACACTGTGAATATACTTAATGCCAATGAACTATACACCTAAAAGTAGTTAAAAGGGTAAATTTTAAGTTATGTACATTTTACCACACAAAACTTGCAAGATGTGATTAAAGCACTTAAGGACACTTATAGTTCTAAATTTTTACTTTAAAAAAGAACTAAAAATGAGTTAAGCATCCAACCTAAGAAGCAAAACAAAACAGCAAAATAAACCCAAAGAGCAGGAAGAAAATAGAAAATAATGAAGATACAAGCAGAAACTGCTGGATAGAAAACTATTATACAACAGAGAAGATCAATAAAGCTAAAAGTTGAGTCTTAGACAAAACTAGTAAAATTCCTCTAGTAAAATTAATCAAGAAACAAAGACAGAAAGTACATGTAACCACTAACAGAAATGAAAAGGGATTCTACCAGTATTTAGTGAACAGAGGTCACAGGTACCAATGTTCTGCAATGTACTAGCAAGTCCTCACAACTCTTGCACATTCCATCATGCACTGACTTATAATTAATATATATATAATTATCTGAACCTAGAGCATAGTTATATTTTGTATATAAAAGATATTTTTTACACAGTTTTAACACACTGAATTTTCCAAGTATGCAACCAGCATGAAGCCAAGAGGAGCTTATACTCATTTTGTTCGGTTTTACTAAGGAGTTTATTCACCATCTGGAATACCATGTCACTGAAAGCAGTGTGCTCATGCTGGCTGAGTCATCAATGGCAGCATGCGACTGCACGGTGGCCAAGTCTGTTATAAATATAGGCCAATGATCACTTCATTCTGACTGTTAGAGTAGTTGTGATCAAGTATTTACATATAGAAATAACTATTTTATTGTAGTTTTCCTTTTTTCTTATATTTTCCATTATCTTAATTTCACTCCTAGAAACTGATTTAGGGAACTCAGGGCATTACATTTGTTTTTTCCCCAGACAGGAGGACAAGTTAAATAATGTATGATTTTTATTTCGAAGGAAAGCAGTATACCAGTGTTAAAGAGTACAGACCCAGATATCCCATTTCTAGAAATCTATCCCAAAGAAACACTGGCAAAAATACAAATAGATATATACACTAGGCTGTTAACTGTAGTATTACCTGAAACAGCAAAAGACTGGAAGTATCTCAAATGACCATAAACAGGGAAATGGTTGGATTAGCTATGGCATATTACACACTGAAGTATCATGAAGCTATAAAAATGTTTGAGGAAATCATTCTATATATATGTACTGCCATGGAGTGATCTCATGATATACTACTAATGAAAATGGGGGGAAATACATGTATGGTGTGCTACCACTTACCTAAGGGATGGGGCAG
Source organism: Pteropus alecto (assembly GCF_000325575.1). NCBI lineage: Eukaryota > Metazoa > Chordata > Mammalia > Chiroptera > Pteropodidae > Pteropus > Pteropus alecto. Next base: position 1,090,760 of record NW_006431916.1, on the reverse strand, counting down.
GGAGTATATCAATATGCACTTTTTTTTTTAATGGAAGGATAAACCACAATTTTTAAAATTGTTATTTGGTGGGGGGGGAGGTACAAAATGGAGGGAAAAGTTAAAAGTTAGACTTCTCTTGCTTTGCATATTTCATTTTAGAACTTTATAAATTACATAAAATCACCAGCAAAAGGAAAATGAATACTGCTGGTGATAAATATCATAGAGACCTAATTAACAATTCATTGTCCATAAAAATATCCCTGTATATTTAATTTTGCAGACAATACACGAACCTTATCTAGTTTTATAATTAAACTAAACAAATACCAAAATACTGACCATGACTACAAGTAAATTAGCAGTGGCTGAAAATTAGCATTTTCTTCTATTCTTACATCTTTAGGGATTACGACAGCTACAATAGGAACTTTCTACATTATTCTGTGTATTACACATTTAGCAAATACTCACGAACCAGATTATGACACTACCTCTATTACTATCTATTATGATGTATCTTACATCCTCTACTGAACTCTACTCTTTGTGAGATGGTACTAATTTTATATCTCTTTTTATTCTCCAACAGCATCTAGCAAAGTGTTATATACATTATAAAACTCAAAACGTGTTTTGTAAATAAACAAACAATGTTAGTCAGTTTAGGCGAATAAACTACCACTAATCAAGTTGTATACTGAAAGCCAAAACCACTCATCTTTTTGGTCTCTTGATTCAATCACCTATAAAATGGAATACCTGAATTACTAAAATCACAGCAAGTAGGGATAGAAGACAGCAGGATGAAAGGTGCTTGAAAAATATTATCTGAATTTATTACCATCACTTTTTCTCCATTGTTTTGCTGTATTAGAAGAAACAAATGCCATTAATTGCAAATAACAGGATTGCCTACAAAATGCAAACAAAACTACAATAAATTAGAATAAACACACATTTAGCAAATTTGCAGAATAAAGAGGAATATACAAAATTCAACTGCATTTTTGTATACTAAACGGAAAATGAAATGGGAGGGGGGGGAAATACCATTTATAATATCATAAATATGAAGTTCCTAGGATAGAAGTTACTGAACTTACTTTTCTTACTATCCCAGTAATTATTCCACAGTGCCCCAGGCCAAAAGAAAGTTCTGACAATTTCACTTATTTAGTAGTTAAGTATTAGTATTCATGTCCTAAAAACTTAATAACTATTTGAAAAAAAATACACGTACATTTTAAAAATTAATACTTTTATTTATCATTTACGAATGGGAAATATTCACCTAATGGGTACATATTTTCTAATAATGTATATTCTTAACAATGTAAAGATACTGCACAACTTCTGAAATCTCAGACCCTGCCCACCCTCATTTCCTGTTCCACACTGATTTTCGACTTTTAATTTTAGCCAACTGCTTCACGAAGATAAACATCATCAAATGTATCACTATCTAATGCTGCAACTGTGGGACTTCCCAGAGCTAGAAGTTCACACGCTGTGTCCAATAGATGTTAATCACTGTTTCTAAAATTTAAAATATGCTGTGGTGTTGTCTGAGCTTAGAGGGGCACACTTAGGCGCCTTGCAAAGTTTGAGAACCATGGACCTAGAACCTTTTATAAAGGGGGAAAATGTACTGAAGATATTAAGAAGATCTAAATAAATGGAGAGAGATACTAACATTCATGAATTTAAAGACTTAAAATTGTACAGATGCCCAATTTCCTCAAACTAATCTATAAATTCAATGTGATCCTAATCAAAATTCCAAAAGGGTTTTGTGAAAAATTGGACAGCTAATTCTAAAATTTACATGAAGCAGAGGCCTAGGAATAGCAAAGACACTCCTGAAGAATAATAATGTGAAGGGATTTGCCCTAAAATGAATTTTTTTATTAAAAAATTTGAATCTTGTACCAGATACCAAACCACTCATGCTTCTGAGCCTCTAAGCCTTCCTTACCGGTCCCTTGTTCAAGCTGATACTCCAGCAAACAGTTCTATACTGGGTGTGGCCAACTTTCTCATGCAGGCACACCTCACTTCATGCCTGAGCTGTACATTGCCATGGAATATTGTGGCACCCACACATGCAACCTGGTAGTACAGGGGAGTTTACTCTGACCAATGGTGATGGGAACACATAGACCCCATCTCATCAGATAGATACTTCTTCTCATCCTGTGTTGGATGATCCTGTAGACTGACTTTATATAACTTACTGGAGGAGAATACAGTGGGTCTGAGAAAGCAGTTGCACTTGCATACTGGCTACCATTCACTCTGTGCTTCACTCCCTTTTCTCACACTTCTGCTCCCTGAAAATGTACTTCCTAATAATGTAAAGACACATAAGCCTTCTGCGTCAAGCTCTAACTTCTGGGGAATCCAGGTGAAGAAAGATCTTTTCCTTACATCATACCAAAAAAGTTTCAGATGAATTAAAGATTTACTGTGAAAGGCAAAATTCTAACTTTTAGAAGATTACACAGGAGAATACCTTACATAGGAGAATATCTTTTATGATATAGCACTCTAAAGGAAAAGACTAATAAATATGGCTACATTCTATACCATAGAACAGACAAGCTACAAAACCAGGAGATATCTGCAACAAAAAGTAACTAAAAAACTTGTATCCAGAATATATAAGGAATTCCTATAAAGAAATAAGTATAAGACAAACAACCCAATAAATAATGACCAAATGACTGAAACAAGCATATCAGAGAAGACTACTAATCGTGAATAAATACACGAGAACATGCCCAACCTCAAAAGAAAATGTGGATACATAAGTTAAGGTCATTAACAGATACCATTTATATCTACTATATTGGCAATACTTAAGAAGGCTGACCAAAATCAAGTGTTAAGCAAGAATGTAGAGTAGAGAATTCTCATACACTGTTACTAGCAAGAGAGTAAATTGCTAAAACTATTTCAGAAAACAATTTGGTATTAGCTTATAAAGTTGATCATCTGTCGGTATATTCTGCAACTCAGCAATTTTACTCCTGGATATATATCCGAGAAACTCTTTACACGTGTGCAAATTATAAGAATATTCATAGCAGCATTTGTTGTAATAGCAAATGACTGAAAACAACCCCATATTAGGCTATGTACGCTTTGGTAACAAACATATCCTGAAACCTCAATGGTTTAACACAACAAAGGTTTATTTTTAGTGGACACTAAGTGTGAGGAAGTTAGCTCTTCTTCTTAAGGAGATTTAGGAATCTGGGGTGCTGCCATCTTAAAGTTACACCATCTTAACAAGTTACCCCCCAAATGGAAGAGACTGAGGGGGAATGTGGGCTCTTAACTGTCTCAGTCCACAAGTGACGCGCCTCACTTCCCCTCAGAGTTCAACAGAGCTTGGACGTGGAAGGCAACCAAGAAATATCTGTTCAATGAACGCATGAGTACAGAGGAGTAGGAGATCACTTCTACCACTTCAAAATGACTCATGAAAGAGCATGACTATGACTTGATAAATGACATAAAGGATAGTTTCCATGGATAAAATGTGGGGAAAGGATACTCCAGATACTACAGGTCACAAAGAGCAACCAGGCTTCACCTCACAGAACTACTCTGAATGATCCCAAATGGCTGACTGCCACATCATCCTGTATGCTGTTATGGGAAGAATTCTAAGGCTGCATTCCACTTATGGGAGGGTATGAAATAAAATAATCCAGCAAAGACAGTGGTGGGGGGGGGACCCTCTTCTTACTTTAAGAAAAGTGTTTTTTAAAAATTGAGAAGTTTTTTAAACAGTATTTCCAAACAGTATCAAACTGCATATAGGTTTCAAAAAATGTGAACATTTAAGTTTCCCTTTACCCTCACCCTCTCTTTCTCTTAATCCCAACTAGATTAAATGGCTAATAACAGAAATTATGCTTTATTAATCTTTGTACTCCCATCACATTGTACAGAGTCTGCCTAATGTGCTCAAGAAATGCTTACTAAAATGAACCGTAGTTATAGATATCTATTTCTATAGTTATAGAAACAGACATCAAAGGGGGATACACATTTTTTAAAAGATACCTTAAAAGAATGGATCTCGATAAAATTTTAGTAATTACATCAGTGATGTGGGGGCGGGGGAAGTATCAAATTAAGATACATTGGGAAAATGGAGTGCTATATCATGTAGACAAGACAACCCAGAATGGGAATTTGCTCTTAATATCTACAAATTGTCTTCTTTACAACAGTTTTCTTATGAACACAGCGTTTTATAAACTGTGCTATTAAAATTAAATAAAAATAAAATTGTTTCTTAGTCACACGAGTTGTATTTCAAGTGCCCAGCAATCACATGTACTAGTGCCTACCATATTGGACAGCACCGTTCTAAACCTATTTCACACAGAGTCAGAGGAAGAGTGGTTATTTTCTAAGTCAAAGATTACATCTAAAAGGTTTAAAAACTAAACTTATACTGAAGTTTTAATTTTTTCCTTAAATTTGTCAAAAATAGAAAAGCAAACAATTCACTTCTGTACTAACTTGGTTAAAAAGCTGACAAGTTAACAGGTACTAGTCTGAATTTAGTAGCAGTATATTTCTCTGAAAAGAGGCCTAACATTTTGTGTCCTAACCATTTATATGAAGCCAGCTGTGGGTTAATACCAAAGGATTTTGTTTTCATCCTCTAGAATTACTGCCCAATTTTTAAAGTGTAAACTACAATAAACAGTGACACAGTATTATAATCTTTCGCTTTCATAAGAATTCTGCAGTTTTTGATATCTGGGGGGAGATCAGTCCTATACCTCAACAATAGCAAGATTCAGTTTTCAATTTGTTTTCCTAAATGGAGTATGCTATAACCCTGTTCCTAAAAGGGGCATTCATGTGAAAATCTTAGAGCAAAGGATAGAAAAGCATAATGGACTCCTAAGACACATTTCATCAGTGTGATTAAAACAGAAAACTCTTTCCTAATAGTCACTTAAAGACCCCCAAAATATCTAGTGATTGTCTGACAAGCTTCTTTAAAAAGTTATGTAAATAAATTTCATATAAATGCCAAAGACAGAAAGTTCCTCAAAATGCTAGTTTGTATCATTTAGCATTATTACATCTCAAAGTCAATTTTTTTGTACACAAATATTCAAAAGCAGCAGTAAGCACCATCACAACAAGTTTTCCCTCCCGATTATATCCACTACCTAGCAATATTTTATCAAGCAATTAACACTAGTTCTCTTCATGGGTAATAAAGCTGAGTGCTCTTTCTTTCTTTCTAGAACATAAACAATAGACAAAAATACTTATCTATAGTCTAATTTTAATAAAATTAACAGGTGCTGTTTTTGTAATGAGTAAAAACAGTAATCTTCAATTAAAAAGACTCTTTTTACAAGAGCTTTTTCAAATACCACTTCTTCCTTAACTGTCATAACCTGATATAATCTCTACTTCTCCGAGTTCCTATGGCACTAATACCATTCCCATGCCATATACTGATTTAGTGTCTCTCAATTCCAAATTCATCCTTTTTGCCTACTCTGTAAAAGGATCCGGGATCTTTAAGCATTTTTCCTTTGCCAGCTGACATGATGTTAAACTTTATCAGTAGAGGGCGCAGGAGAGACACTGCAGGAGAAAAGTTTTGCTTCCTGGATCTGGTGTTTGCTCACCAGGCCGCTCCACAACAGGCTTCTACAAGGTAAGGTGGCCAGCAGCATACCAGGCAAACAGGGGCTCCCCTCTGCTCTCTTCTTGAGATTTTGTAGCAGAGTTAACACTGCCCTGTGAACAGCTTTCCCTGGCACCCTAGAGGGCAGCTGTCCAGCACAGCTCACCAACACAGCACCACAACTCCTCTTGCCATTTAGTGATCCACATCCACGCTCTTGCCCACAAGGTCTGAATTTCAGCTCTGGGGGAAGGAGAGCTCTTCCGTGAGTGCTAATTCAGCTCTAGGGATAGCAGCTACTCCTTATTTCTGCTATTCCTATGTTCTTTAAGTTCTACTTACTTCTAGGTTACTAGCTAATCACTCATTATTCTATTCTCATATTATAGTCAATATTCTTTCCATGTTCAAATTACTGTGTGGTTTCTCACCCGATTAGACCTAAAGTGTTACAGTCTCATCCATTAATATGACACATAATTCCTTGAGCTTCAGTCACCTAGATTCTAACTTTATATCTCTTTCTACAAGATTATAAACACCTGGCTGGCACAGGATACCTTTCATACCTTTATGTATCTACCTGGCACTAACTAACATAATTCTTTTAACATAGAGATACCAACAAATGTTTGAATTCACACTTCAAATGATTCATATTCTATACTAGTTTAAGGCTACTACTATAAATAACACATTTTCTAATAACCCATTTTATTTCAGAATTTTCACCAAAAGCATAAATAATTAGGATAACATAAGAAAGCATTCTTCAGTGTCCACAGACTCCATTTCAAAGTCAGGACTGGTCTGCATGCCTAGACTTCCTAGACCTGGTAAGACAGAAGACAATGAACTGCCCATATTTACAGACATGGCTACAGGGTCATAATGGAGCTGAGCAGAAGTGACGTTTATTTTTGCATAAATGTGAACAATGAAGTAAGAAATTATGCTCAGAACAAGATGTTACAGCCAAGTGACAAATTATTTTACAAATAAGATAATTATGTTGGAGTTTCAGGGTGACATGGTTGGAAGTATAGGAGGCTTTATACTAAGCCTCTTCTCTGTGCTTCTGAAAACTGAGCAGAAAGCCCCCTTTCAACAAGCACAATATCATCAATACTAAGGGTATCTTTTATGAGGAAAACTGGGAGAGGTTCAGAAAGCTACCTTCATTGGCCCCAAGCCCAATTGCCTTGTTAACCTTTTGCTGAAACTCTACCCTACAGTTTATCTCAATAAAATGTAACTAGCTTGTGTAAAATCTGTACAAAGTAGTACTTGTTTTCATCAAGTCTCAAAACCAGCCCTCTGTGGATTATCTCAATAGCAAATTAGAATTGGGAGCCATAGCTGGAAGTGCAGAAAATACAAGAATCAAGCAATTGCCATGAGCTCAAACATGGAAAAAGTTACACTACTTTTCAAATGCCTTATAGTAATCTATAGCAGTAACACACTCAGAGTTTTATGTGAATTGGCTATTTATTACCAGTATTTGATGAAATACAAAAATTGAGAAAAAGCTTTTAGAAACTTTTAGAACAATTTGGCAATAATTTGCTGTTGACTCTAACAGTAACAAATGGGGCTTGTATTTTACATATCTGGTTTTCTTTCATTTCTACTTCATGGTATTTTACAAAAGTTATTAGTCCATTACAGAAAGTTTCTAAGAAGCACTGATCTAAAAGCACTCAATTTTAAACATACAATGTTTTCCCAAAGGATCTAAATATACATTTCTTCAAAGACATACAAATGCCCAACAAGAAAAGATACTCAACATCAATAGCTACCAGGGAAATGCAAAGTAAAACTACAGTAAGATACCATTTCACACCCTCTAGGGTAGCTATAATTAAACAAACAAAAACACACACACACACACACACACACACACACACACACACACACACAAGAAAAGAAAAGAAAAGGAAAAGAAAAGAAAAGTGTCAGTGAGGATATGGAGAAATCAGAATCCTCAGACACTTGGTGGAATTGCAAAATGGTACAGTAGCATTAGAAAACAGTCTGGTAGCTCCTCCTCAAAAGGTTAAACACAGAATTATCATACAACTCAGCAATTCTACTCCTATGTATATACTCAAAAGAAATAAAAAGAAATCCACATAAAAACCTACGTACAAATATTCACAGGAGCACTATTCATAACAGTCAAAAAGTGAAAGCAACTCAAATTTCCATTAACTGATGAATGGACAAATAAAATCTGGTATATCTATACAAGGGAATATTATTTGGCCATAAAAAGGAATGAAGTACTCATACATATTACAATATGGATAAACCTTGAAAATATTGTGCTAAGTGAAAGAAACCAGTCACAAAAGACCGCATATTATATGAATACACTTATGGAATCCACTTTTATGTCCAGAATTAGACAAATTTATAGAGACAGAAAATAGATTAGTGATTGCCTGGGGCAAGGGGGTGCAATGTGGTATATAATGAATAACTGTTGTTGGGAGCAAGATTTCTTTTTGGGGTAATACAAGTATTCTGGAATTAGTGGTGATGGTTGCACAATCTCGTGAATCAGTTTTAGAAAAACACTTAAACCCTTTTAGGGGTAAATTTTATCATATATGAATTCTCTCTCTCTTTTTTTTTTTTTTTAAGAGAAAAAAAAACCACAACAGAGTAGATGTAGATGCAGAGAGCAAGAAGGACTGATGGCAATAGGCAGAGACAGGATGAAGGGTTTGCCTCTGGTGAAAAAGATACTCTAAAGAATATGCTGCAATCGCCTGGAGTAATTCAAAGAGAAGAGTTTTAAAAAATTATCTGAAGAATGGAAGCATCACTGGCATAATCACATAGCCTTTCAACAGGACTACTAAGAAGGTGACAAAACTATTTAGTTTTTGCTTTGTTCAGAAAAAGAATCACTTGTGTGACTTCACAGCCAAGCCTTAACATTCTATGCTGCTGTTCATATCTGAAAAAAGTTGTTATCACTTAAAAACAAACAAGCAAACAAAAAAACCTCTGCTGTCTGCTAGTGAAATTTCTATCTGGTAACAGAAAACATGCGAGTAAAAATGTTTGCTTTTTTCGTTTTAAAGAAATTAACATTCTTGGAGGAAAACAAATTTTTAAAAAATCATTTGTTTCTCGCTTTCTCACCTCTATCATAATACCCCAATTCTCAAAATTATCCACGCTTCCCAAAACAGCTTCCTCAAAGCTTCTAAGTCACCACAGCCTGTGACTTATTGTTATTAATTATTCCCAAATCCACTTAGGCCCTCCCAGTCTATTCTTCACAGTGCAGAGAGCAACCTTGAAATATATGAAACTTCATCACTTCAGTCTCCTACTTAAATCCTTTAAGTAGGATGCATAAACCTTAAGATAAAGCCCAACAGTACTTCCATGATCAGGCCCCTAACATTTCAGACTCATTTTTTTGTAGTCTTTTCCTCCACATGCTTTAACTATTATCCATTCTTTCATTTTCTGTAACAGCCATCTCAGGCCTCATGCATGACCTTCCTGGAAGGGTTTCTGTTCAGTGACCAATGATCCCATTTGCCTGAGACTTAGGGAGTTTTCCTGAGAAACAGGAATTGAGTTAGTCATTCTACTTTCTGTCCACCACCTCCACCTATCAAACACCTAGTTATTGGTCTAAATGTCACTTTCTCAGGAAACCTACTCTGACACCTCCTCACCCCCAGCCTACACACATTAATTTATTCCCTTCTGTCTTAACATTCATCACATTGAACTTGCTTTTTAAATGTCTGTCTTTCCTTACTACATTATAAACTCCAAAGTATGGATCCAGTATTTTGTTGACCATTACATCACTAACACCAAGAACTATGTCTAGTTTATGTGTCTAGGAAACGAGTAATTATTTGTGGAATGAATAAATCAATCAGTAAAAAAGGTTCATCTGTGATGGCATCAGAGTCGAGTAGTTTTTTCTTCTTCTTTAGGCTAAGGGAGACCCAGGAAAATTTGACGATACATTCACTATTCAATCTTCTTTAAGGTCTCTAATCTAGAAAGCTAAGACAATTAAATGCTCATTCATCCACCATATATTCAGGATAAGACTGGGAAGACATTAAACAGTCTAAATTCTAGTCAATCCCTATTACAAATATTCCTCTAGATAATATTCCTACCCAGAAGAGGGGATTCTAGGTAACAGGAACAATAAGTATGATCTAGTTTATGAGAAACAAGGAGACAGGAGGGAATATATTAACAAGTAGTGGGGGGAAAGCCTGTTGAGTGGGGCCAGAAAGACCCAGATGTTGGGCAATATGGAGCACCTGGAAGTTAAAGAGTTTTCACCTTAATGGGTTTTTTAATTCTCATAAAAGTAGTAATGATCATTACAAAAAAAAAACAAAAAACAAATAAACAAAAAAACTTCAAACCAGAATAAAAATCTAAACTAAAAAAAAAAAAAAATCCATAATTCCACTTCCCAGAAGAATCTTTTATATTTTCACACTATACACAGGGAAATGACATAGTTGAAGGGAAAAAAAAATTCTTAATAAGTTTCCAATTCAAATATTTATTTAGTGTCTATGATGTGTCAAATGCTAGAAATCAAGGATACTATAAGGTTTAGTCTCCACATCCATGAGTAGGAAAATAGAGATGAGTGGAATGCAATGAAAAAAAGGACCCAGAGCTCCTATTTACATGACAGTAATAAGGCAAAGAAATCAAAATTGGCTTTTAAAGGATGAGAAGAAATTTGTCAGGCAAAGAAAGAGAGGAAGATCTCTGTGTATTAGAGGAACCAGTGTGTGTAAAGAAACTTTGTAATCTAAATGTGATCCTTTTCTTCTTCTTCCCTCTTGGCCTCCACCCAATCACTACACTAAACAAGTGAAAGGATGACCAAGCACAAGACCGAGAAAATGCTTTAAAACTGACTGTAAAGTAGGGAATGTGGAAGCAAGGAACAAGAAAAAGAAAGACCAAAGATTATTATTAAAAGAAAAAAAAGGAGTAAGAAGAAATGAGTTCAACAATATGAAGTCTAACTTTCCAAGTTTGGTCACAAACCCCCAATGGCAATTCAAAACGAAACAGTGTGGGTAGGAGTAATAAATATATTAAAAGTGTTCAACTTTAACAGACATCAAAGAGAGCAAACTGGAACAAGATAACATTTTCCTACTATTAAAGTGGTAATCTATTAATCTAAGACCTTTTACTGAAAGATGAAGATCAACAGCAGACTGATTACTTGCTTACTTTAAGTGGTCATCTAAATTTTAAAAAGTCAGAACCAGCTTATGGTAAAAAAAAAAAAAAAAAAGTGTCAAATCAGAAGTCACCCATGTAGTTTGTCCCAAATTGCCATTAAGAAAATTTCTATCAGATCTTTGAAAGATTTCCAATAGCTAGCTATGAAGAAAAGATTCATGACCCAGCCATGCTCTACTTCATAAAAGGGAGTTCAACCATCTGCCTAAAAGAAGATATAAAAATACTTTGTCCCTCTCCTTTTATTTAGAAACCCAGAGTCTGCCTCAAAGAAACTAGTTAGTTTGCCCTTGCTAAGCCATTTCATTCTATGCAGAGGCGGGTTTTGTGGCAGCTAGTTCCTTACCCTCCCCTTCTCTCATCCTTCTACAAACCATTAAGAGACCACCATGTACTACAAAAGCAAGGAAGCATCTATCCACATACTGTGTGCATGTAAGGTTCAGGTGGAGCTGTATACAAGCAGAAAAACCTGGATTGGCACATGGCTTCCTGGGAAGTGTAGTCATACAAGCAAAGTGTTGTGTTATGGGTACAAGGCTAGAATCAGGAAGTGCCCTAACAGTAGCACATGCTAGAAACCTGGCTAGGATAAGATCCCACCACCCTAGCCCAGAATCATCTTATTAGAGTAATGTCTATTAGCCACTGGAACTCAGGCTAGGAGCTTTGTATTTATCTACCCACAATACACCTAAGAAGAGGTTTCACTCACAATCTCAGTCAACCATAGAGGCAAGGACAACACAAAAAAGTTTCTGACAAATGTGTATCAGGTTATATCAGTTATCATTCAAAGGTAATAAGCAGAAATAATGCAGTACAAGGAAGAGTGAAAATTACTCTTCCCATATAAGCACAGTCTGACTGAGAAAGTATATTACACTTCAGGACAGAGAACTGACTTCCAAACACTGTCTGGCAAACTCTATGAAATAGGCATATAGAAAGAGAAAAGACCAAGATCAAATAAGAGTAATTTAAAAGAAAAAGGAGCAGGGTTAAGTTTTTAAAAGATGCAAAGAATCTAAAATTTCAACAGTAGAAATAAAGCCTAATGGGAGATGGTAAAGGAAAATCAGATGAGTTATGATAAGGACAAACATGTGAGCAGCTCACAAAAAGGACAGAAATGATAAGCCAGCCTAACTATTATAAGTGTTTCCAAGGAAGAAAATAAACTAAAGCAAAATAACCAAATAGTTCTGGAAATGAAAAAAAAGAACCAAGTTTGAAGACTGTAAGAAGCTAATGTATCAGGCAACATCAAAATACATGTACAAAAGATGATCTGTCAAAAATATTTCGATAAAATAAAAAAAAGAATTCCTACTACTATCAGGCATAGGAAGCTCTGAAACAAACTGATTAATACAAGATGACATCAAATGATATCTACAGAATTTCTAAGGACATTAATGATCTGGTAATTACTAAATGTCTTCCAGTTACTCCTACTAAAAAATATTAGCTGAAAATGTATGCTAGCTAACATACATGAATTAACTTAAAAGTTAAGACTGAGAAAAATGTCATTGAGCACCAAATCTATCTCAATAAAGTTTTTAAAATTCGTGTTAACACTGAATGTAATTACTAAGATAAGTTTTGAAAGAAAATAAAGTTAAAAATTAAGTTAAACACATGACATGGGTAAAAAATATACTAACAATATTCTGAGGTCTCAAGCTCACCATGAAGGAGAAAAGAGAATAAAGTGAGTGAGGGTGGGTTAAGAGAAAATCATAGTCTTCAGATATAGGGTGAGTCAAAGTATAATTTTCTTTTTCAAGCTGACAAATCAGAAAATTTTACTTTTAAAATTTAGATTTACACTTGAATTGATTTAAACTATAAATTAATGGACTTGGAAAACAAAATGTATACATTCAAAATATCTGAGATAAAAGCAAACCAAGTATAAATAGCACAAAAAGAAAACACTAACAGATAACTGGAAAAGAAAATGTGATCTATACATACCATTAATGGAGTATCACTCAGTCTTAAAACGAAATGCTACAACATGGAAGAACCCTGAATACACGCTACATGAAACAAGCCAAACACAAAAGGCAAATATTGTATGATTCCACATACATGGATCACTTAGAACAGGCAAAATCATGAAACCGAAAGTAGATTAGAAATAGGTTACTAGAGGCTGGGGTAGGGAAGAATGGGGAGTTAGTGCTTGATGAGTACAGAGGTTCACCTGGGGAAGATGAAAAAGTTCTGGAGATCGGTAATGGTGATGGTTGTACAACATGAAACTGCATTTAATGCCAAGGGATTGTATACTTAAAAGTGGTTAGGATGGTAATTTTATGCCATGTGTATTTTATAATTAAAGAAATCATGAAGAATCATTAAAAAACAGTAAGCATTAAATGAGAGAGACATACCCAATAGAATTCATTATGCCAATAAACATAAATGTTTTAAACATTCATTTTGGATTAACAAAAATAAACTACACGTAATTTAAAAGAGACACAACTAAAACAAAAAGACATGGAAAGACAAAGCTGGATAATAATTTATTGAACAAAGAAATATAGTACGGATAGGAATTTAAAATAAGAAAAGTACTAGGTTAAAAATGATTAAATATAACAATAATTTTTATTGATGAGGTGGAATCTATAATGAAGATCTTTACCAGTATAGAATTTACACATGCACCAAATAATACTGTATCAAAACACATGATAAAATTCACTAGTCATGAGAACGAAACACCAGCCACACAGATGGGGAGAAAATAATTGCAAAAGAAATATCTGATAGAAAAGACTGTTACCCAAAATATAAAAAGAACTCTTAAAACTCAACAATAGGAAAATGAACCACCCAATTAAAAAAACAGGCAAAAAATTTGAAGAGATACCTCACCAAAGATGACATATGTACAACAGATGGCAAAGAATCATTTCAAAAGAGGCTTAACATCATACACCATTAAAAAATTACAAATTAAAACAATGAGGTACCCCTACACACCTATTAGAATAGCTAAAATTCAAAACACTGACAAAATCAAATGCTAGTAGGATGTTGAACAACAGAAACTCTCATTCACTGCTGGTGAGAAAGCAAAATGGTACAGCCACCTTGAAAGACAATTTAGCAGTTTCTAAAAATAAATATACTCTTACCATTCAATCCAACAATCAGTCCTTGGTATTTTCCCAAATCAGCTGAAAACTTAAGCCCGCACAAAACCTAAACACAAATGTTAATAGCAGCTTTATTTCATAACTGCCGAATGAAGAAGCGACCATGATATACTTTTGTAGGTGAATGGATAAACAAACTGTGGTACACTCGGACACTGAAATATTATTCAGTGCTAAAAAGGAATTAGCTATCAAGCCATGAAATGATATGGAGGAAACAAACACATATTGCTAAGTGAAAGAAGTCAAGTTGAGAAGGTTACATACTGTGTGATTCCAACCATATGACATTCTGGAAAAGGCAAAACTATGAAGAGAATAAAAGCATCAGTGGCTGTCAGAAATTTGAGTGAGGAGGGGAAGAGATGAATAGGGAGCACAGGACGTTTTTAGGGTTGCAAAATTATTCTGTATGAATAATTTAGACACATGTCCACATTTGTCCACACCTGTAGAATATAAAACACCAAGAGTGAACCCAATATAAACAAGACTTTGGTTGACAATAATGTATCAATGTTGGTTCATCAATTATAATAAATTAAAAGAAAATGAAGTTGCCACACACTGCAAGATGCTGATGATAGGAGAGGCTGGGGTCGGGGAGGGCGGAGCTCAGGATGTAAAGGAACTCTCTACTTTGTGCCCAAGTTTGCTGTGAACCTAAAACTGCTGTATAAAATCAAGTATATTAAGAATTTTTAAATTTCTAGAAATAGAAGAAACTGACACTTTTACTCAATCAGCACATACTTACTGTATACCTTCCCGTCCCAAGCTATAAATAGAATAGCAAAGAAATAAACAAGTAAATGAAAAAAAATAACTTCTGATGGAAGTGCTGTAAAAAAAAAAAAAAACCCAAACAAAAAGAAGGGCAAGAAGTTAAATATTGAGCAGGGTGGGGTGGGGGAGGAGGGTAGGTGGAGGCTATTTTAGATGGCTGATCAGGAAAGCCCTCTTCAAAAGTTATATATGAAGGAGAAGATAATATTCAGGCAGAATAAACAAAAATGTAAATTACTGATGTGAGAACAAGCTTCTCAGAAACAATGCTATTGCATAGTCTGACAGATTGAGATTAAAAAATTAGGATTAAGTCATATACTTAATAAGAACTATTAATAGGGAATAATAAATCAAACAAGATAACTTGAATAAAGTTTAACATATATGTATATGTAACTGTACCCTGCAAACAGAAAATTTTCTTCTTAAGTTTCTGGAGAACACTTACCAAATTGGATTATGTCTTATCACAAAGAAACCCTCAATAAATTTAAAAGATATTTTAAAAGACCATAGTCACTAAAAGCAAGTAAACAGTTAATAGAATGACCTTAAATATCTCTTAATAAAGAAATTAACCTAGAACTACCAACTATTTGTAAAGTAATAAATATAAGAATATCATTCATGTAAATTATAGTGCAGCCAAAGCTGTACTCAGAGGTAAATTAAGAGCACCAAATGTTTTCATTATTTTAAAAAAAGGAACCAAGAATTTACTGAGTTAGAAAAAGTATAATAAAAAACGAAAGGAAAGTAGGAAGAACAAAGTAAAGAGAATAGGAGAAATCAGGGAATCCAATAACTGAGAGAATAAATCTCAAATCTGGTTATAAAAAACTGCTAAGCAAACATTTGGCAAATCGAATCAAGAAAAATGATAAAATTACTCTTAAAGATAGAAATGAATACTAGCTTTTAATTATAAGAAAATATTACATACACTTATATAATAAATTTGAAAATCTTAATATATGATCTATGGAAATACAAATTATTAGAACTGACTCATGAATAAGATTCCTCAGTAGACTATAGAATTCACTACAGAGGTTATCAGATGACCAGTATACTCTTATTAAACTAAATTTCTATGAAATTCTCTATATTCAATAAATTCTCTATACTTGACTTAACATGAGTAGGGTTTTGCTTCCTCACAATATATGCCTTAGGGTATCTTTGGATATTAGCAAATTTATTATATAATCTTATCAATAGTTAAAAGACAAAAAACCTTATCATCTTTTAAAAAAGTGTTAACAAAAACATTTGATAAAATTCAGAAGCCATTCCTATTTTTTGTAAAGTAGGAACAAAAGAAAATCATAAAGAATCACTCTCTAAAACCAACAGCTGCCCTCAACCTTAACTGTAAAAATACCAGAGATATTCCAACACAATTATCGCCTCTCTTATTTAACCATGTCTTAGAGATTCTGCCCAATGTGATAAAGAACTAAAACAGAAATATTGTGACTATTGGAAAACAGGCAAAAGTTATTATTATTTTTGGAGACAACCTGGAAAACATAAGTAAATAAAATTTTATTGAAGTGTGGGAAATTAATAAAAATAACAGTGAACACAAAAATCTAGTTACTTACTTCTATGTGCTTATCAGAAATAATGGAAATAAATCAAATTAACAAAAATGAAATTTGTTATAAGTTAAATAAGAAATGCAAATTAACATGTATTTTTTATTTGCCTAGCTATACGAAAATTCTATTAATTTCATTAAGAATGATGATTGTTTCAATGAGGACAGCAATAAAATGAGATTTGCATTGCTAGTAATGGTACACATCAAACCTTTCTGAAGAGTAATTTAAGACTTTTAAATGCTATTCCTTTATATTCAATAATTCCACTTCTAGGAAAATATTCTAAAGAATCAACAGAAAGATATTCACCATAGCATTATTTATATAAAATATTGGAAATAAGTTGCACATTCAGCAATAAGAAAATAGTGAAACTAAGGCACAACTCTATAATGATAATAGGCAAATATTAAAAAATCATTCAAAAAAATTTTGAGAAATGAAAACTTTCAAGTAAAAAAAAGCAAGATAGCAAATTATACAGAATATGATTCTAATTTCATAAAACTACATACACAGAGATTAACATACAAAACAAGTACTATAAGGAAACATACCAAAATATCAACAGTCGATACCCATAGGTAACAGAATAAGGAGTAGTAAAAACAAACAAACAAACAAAAAAAAACACACACTTTATTCTTTTCCAGTATTTAGTCAGAAAGGTGGAAAAAAGTTTAGGAAAAATTTACAACTGAGATACTTTATCAAATATCTGGCTATATTTCCAGTATTGAATCTGCCAATGTAACTTCTTATTCTTTAATAATGTGCTCTTTAGAACATCTAAAATTTTATCTAAATGCTTTACCCCATCTCGATGCTCATGTGTTTATTATATAACAATTGTGCTTATTCACAAGCCTATAAATTACTAAATAATCTCAAAATTAAAAGGAATAGTTTTAAAAGCTAAGATTATATCTTAAAATATACCTTGTTCATATGAAATAAATTCTAAATGAATGCTT
This sequence comes from Pteropus alecto, assembly GCF_000325575.1. Taxonomy (NCBI): domain Eukaryota; kingdom Metazoa; phylum Chordata; class Mammalia; order Chiroptera; family Pteropodidae; genus Pteropus; species Pteropus alecto. Next base: position 1,073,278 of record NW_006431916.1, on the reverse strand, counting down.
CTATCTTTCCAGAACCTATTAAACATTTATATGAAAAAAAAAAAAATCAATGTAACAGTCTGATCAGAAAGGTGTAACAAAAACTTCAGTAACGTTAGTTAAAAGTACCCTGTATATATGGATCATTTTTAACCCAGATGACTGAGTTCTTCTTGCACCTCCTCCCTCCTTGATTAGTTTCAACTGGCAAAAACTGAGAAATAACTATTTCTAGATGAATAATTCAAGTTTACAGCACACTGCAAATAAAGGTTATCGATTAACACATTAATATATAGGAACGGTAAGAATATCTAAATCATAATGAAGCTCAGGAAAGACTCAAAGAAAGCGGACTCAAAGGCTGAGATTTGAAGGATGAGAATCAATTAAGCAAATAGGGGTCAAAGAGGGGCATTATCTTCCTTTTCGGAAGTGATGCTTAAAATAAAACCATTACAGTATTACTCTCTGAATTCCTATAATGTAACTAATTTTCACACCAACCTCAAGCTCCTAAAAACATTTTTATATCTGTATATTATATCGGTAGCCAAAATATTTTATTTTTAAAACTCTTTACTTCCCCTTACCACAAACAAAAAAAAAGTCCAGAAGAATTAAGATTAAAATACAATTATTAAAAGTACAAGACAATATAGAAAGTTTTTTGATAATGGTGAAATGGGGAAGATCTTAAACAGAAAGCTTCTACAATTCAATAAGGAATTATAGGTAAATATAGATTGGTACAGCTTTTTAGAAAGGCAATTTGGCATCTACTGAAATTTAAAATGAACACTTAAGAATCCTTTTTATAGAAATACATACATATACATGTGCATAAAGATGTAAGGAGTTCATTAAGGCTTAAAGTTTAATTGCTCAAAATTGAAAATAACAATGACCATGAATAATTAAAGCATGACCATAAAATGGAATACCTGATGACTGTTGAAAAGATGAGCTACAACTATATGTACTAACATGGAAAATAATATATAACGATCAATTTTTTATTTTAAAAAATTAAGGTAAAAACTACACACATGGCACTTATTTCTAATTGCATAAGTAAAAAAAAAAAAAAAAACAAACAGTAGGTAACTCAAAGAATGGGACTAGAAAGTGAGGAAGAGTAATCTTCACTTTTTACTCTAAATAACTGACTTGCCTGAACCTTTCATAACAAGCATGTTCCTCTTTTGGAATGTAATTTTAAAATAAGGAAAAGAAATCTACTCTGGTCTTTACGATGCTTATCTTTGAGGGCTGAGACTAAAGTGATTTTTGTCCTGTTCTTTAGTCATTTTCACTGTTTTCCAAATTTTCAATGAGAAATATGCATACTTTTTTTTTTTATTTTTATTTTTTAGGCGAGGCAACCCTTGGTTGACCTCACAGATTGCAAGGAAACTGTCAGCTTACAATTCCTTTTTTTTTAATTTTTATTTTTTACACCTATAGCATCTGGTCTTCCTAGGTGGTCTCCCATCCAAGTACTAACCAGGCCTGACCCTGCTTAGCTTCTGAGATCAGATGGGATCGGGCTTGTTCAGGGTAGCAGGGCTGTAGCCAAGAAATATGTATACTTTTTAAATCTGAAAAGCCTATATTCAAAAAATCTGTACTTAATTTCAGTGGTGAAAGTATTTTTTTCCTGAAAAATAATTTTTAATTTAACAGTTATGGTCTCAGAAACTTGGTCCTGAGATTCCAACCTCTTTCACAAAGTAGTTTTAAATTTGTTTAGAACAGAACATTTGTTGTAGAAGTAATTAAAAGTAAAATCTATTTTAGAATGGAGTATTAACTGTTTATTAAGCACTTAAGCACTGCATATACTAAGTACTTTATCTGCATTATTTTATTTGCTCTAAATAGCCCTATGAAATTTGTATTATAATATTATTATTCCCATTTTACATATGAAAAATCAAGCCTTGAAAAGAATGCATATCTTGTCCAGGATCAAGTAAAGGAGTCAGGATTCAAATCTAGATCCCCAGCTCCTAACCACTTGGGATATATGGCTAAGTACTAACGAATCTCAGAGATAATAAGCTAGAATGCAAATCCTGCATGAGTGTTCAGAATGACTACTCTTAATCAGGTTAGTGACCCTGAAATGAAGTAGTGAAATTCAATTTTGATCACAGAAGGAAACGATCAGTATTTTTTCAAGGCAATAGAAGCTATTTTTCCTTCTTTCTGCTTCTTTCAAAGTACAAGAAGGATACAAGAGACAACTCAGATTTATGAGTAATTTAACACCTTCCCTCTGATTAGTCTGAAATTAGCCCTCTAACTAACTGGAAACAAACTGATCAGAACGCTGAAGCCTTAAACAAGGCCGAGATTCAAGTTTTCATCAAAAGTATAAAATTTAGAAAGCCAAACGAAACGTTATACTTGAATATCAGAATAATCAATATTGACAGATAGGAAGGATTTAACAGTACCTACTTATTTTATCCTTAGCTATTTGAACAAGTTCTCTTTTTAAACAAGTATAATGAAAGTTTATCCTTAACTACCTGAACAAGTTCTAAGTTTCCTCTTTTAAAAAGAATAATTGAAAAGAAATATACACTACTGTTAACCATGTCTTGGAAACAGGCCTATCCTAAACATCAGAGAAATACAGGAATCCCTTTTCATCTGTTAAGTAGATATACTCCAACTACAAACTTACTGTAACTTTATGAATTTGGGTTCGCAAGGTTAGACTTCAATGTCACAAGGTCTGGAAGAATAGCTCTTCCTTTTAATAATTGGTAAACCAGGAATCAAGATCCTAAGGGAAACAGAATACCCAGGAGCTCTTCCTTAGTTAAAGTATCTGCTTACAGAAAGTAATGGCAGAGAGGCTGACATCATCCACCAAGTTTCACAGGCCAACATTTCTATACCTTAACCCCTTAGGCCAACAACACCTCCTATTAAGTTAAGGACAAGTGACACTACCAAATGATGTCAGTATTGAAGCTCAGTACTATGTCATTTAGGTAACAATGGACTACCTAGTGAAAACACAAATTCGGGTTAATTTAGATTAACCTCTTTCACCAAAACCTGAAAAGTGGGTTTAAGACCCACATTTTGATGTTCACTTTTCACAACGTCATTCAGTGTTCTTGCCTAATAGCTAGAAAGGTTTAAAAGCCAAGGATGAAAGAACTGCCTTAAATCAATATCCTTAAGAGAACATGAATGAGGTTTTTCACTTATGTATTTTTTTGTACAAATACATACATACGTACATACATACATATATATATATATGTGTGTGTGAATGAGTTTTATACATGCCTCAGAGCTTCTAGAAAAGTTGGCAAGTTCTAACCTGCTTTAAAAATTACTATTCACTGCTTTCATCCCAATCTAACTTCATTTAATGTTATTCTTTTGGATAACTCTACGAAAACAAAAACCCCAGAGAAAATTCTTGTACATTTCAATATCCTGCCTACTTATAAGAGCGGAAGAGTCAAACAGAGCAGGGGAAAAAACGTGACGTGCACAACCTTGATCCAAAACACAGCTCGTCGTAGTCTAATTTTAGGCCTAACCATTTTATCTTTTTACAGAGGTTAAAAAAGAAAACTATAGATCACTTGTAAAGTAAAACTGAGATAACTCTATCAATGGGAGTTGGTATTCTTTATCAAGGAGGAAACAAATCACGCTCACACTGCCCAGAATATTCCCATTAAAATTAAGATACAAGAATGTGTACAACCTCATATCAAGTGACAATGCAATTACTTTTCAAACTTCAGTTGAATAACTTCATCTTTAAAGAATTAGTCAAAAGGTTGAGCCCACAGAGGAATCTGTGAGAACGTTGTGTGTGTGTGTGTGTGTGTGTGTGTTGTTCTAAAGAAAGCCAAACATGGTTAAAAGGCAATCTTCACCTAAATTACCAAAGAAGCAAAGAAGCAAATATTCACCTCCTGGCTGAAGATCAAACAGGAATCACAAGAAGATCCGAAAGTTCTGTTCTTAAGCAGAAGCTCTCAAACCCCCGGAAAACTATGTTTTTACGAATGAGGAATATAGAAGAGATTACAGATTACAGTTTAGAAAGAGTAAAGGTGCTCGAGACAATATATGCCTGAGTAATGAAACCGGGATGAACAGAGAGGGTAGTAAGGAGGGGCTGGGACTCAGTAAGAGAGTAAAAATCAAGGAATAAAACTTGAGACATCTGGTCAAACACTAAAGTAAATGGAGGAAAGGAAGAGGTTGAAACGCGAGAGAAAGGAGAAAGGGCAGAGCCCGTGGCTCGACACAGTTCAGGGCAGGGCTGGGTCCAAGAAGAGTTAGCCCTCACCTGCCCGGCAAGCTTCCCATTTCGAGCTAAAGCCGGAGATGAAAACAGCCCTAGGGAGTAGACAATGAGCCACCGCCCCAGGAGCCGCGGCTGCAGGCACACAGGTGGTGGCTGCCCCGGCCCGGCGCGCGGCAGGTCTGCTGCCCCGGGCCGCTCGCGCCTGCCAGGCCGCAGAGAAGGAAGAAGGAAGGGGAGCGACTGCCCGCGTCCTGGCCCGTCCGCACACTTACCCCAGGCGAGGAAAGGTCCCCGCCCCAGCGAGGCGCCTCCGACCGAGCTCCCGGCAGGCTCCGGAGCCGCCCCGGGCAAGCGCGCGACTCAGGGCGGGGAGGGGACGGAAGGGGAAGCGGGACAGGAAGAGGAGCCGCGCAATAGCACAGTCGCTGCTACCGCTAGGCCGAGCAGCACCCGAGCCCTGCGGGCGCCGGGAGGGGAGGGCAGGGAGCCTTCGGCAATGGCGACGGCCGGGGCCAGAGGGGAAGCGGAACAACCGCCGCCGCTGCGCGTGGCCACAACCCTAGGGGCGGGCAACGACGGGGAGCGGGGAGGGGCGGAGCCAAGACCCCTCCCCTCCCGGTCCCAAGCCTGGAGCTCCACGGGGCGGAGAACGGCACCGCTTCCCAATGGGCGGGCTCGCGTGGGGGTTCCTGGGAGTTGTAGTTTAGAGATGTGTGCTGCTTCCCTCTCCCTTTCTCTGGGTATTCTTTATATTGAGACAGCAGTCCTTCATTTAACTCAGCATTGTCTCCAGTCAGGTCTGTACCGATCGAAGATGCTGACAGACAATTGCTGTTATATGAATCTGCTATATGTTTCTGGGAATTCATTATCTATTTTGCTATTTACCTACAAACTTACTATATTTTGCAACTAAATTTAGTCCCACTTCTTTGCAAATTAAAGCGTGTTTTATCTTTGGAGGAGTTATCAACATATTCACTCATCCTACAAATATATGAGTTAGTCTAATATGTACCAGAGACTGTTAAAGTATTCAGAGATACAAAGGTGAACATGAGTCACTTTGCCTTTGTGGAGCTTACAAATATTAAAACACAATAATTAAAATAATGCTATCTAGTATGAGGGAAAAACTGGGGAGGTTACTTTGGAGAGGGTGACTAGAGAGGCATCTTTAAGGAGGTAACATTTAAGCTGAGAACAGAAAGAGCGAGCCACGAGAAGCACCCAGGAGAAAGCACTACAAACAGAAAGAGGACAGAAGGGCTTGCTAAAGTCAGTTAAGGAGGCCTTAAAAAAAAAAAAAAGAAAAAGAAGGCCTGTGTGGCTGGAGCTTAGGGCATTAGAGTAATTAAAACATTAGAGTAAATAAGATTCAAGTCAAGAGGATCTTGAATGCCATGGTAAGGAGTTTGGACTTTATTCCAAGAGGCTATTAAATAGTTTTAAGCAGGTAAGTGATGTTATCTGGTTTACACTTTAAAATCACTAGACTGCTATGTGGAAAATGGAGTATAGAGATACAAGAACAGAACTAGGGAGGCAGTAATTATGACTGTCTCTAGGGAGAAAGGTAGTCAGATTGTGCTTATCTATAGAAGTAAAGCAAAACTTAATTGACATGGAGTACAAGAGAAAGTAATCAAGAAGCAATATGACACTATTAGATAACCTGAAAAAGTCTTCATTATTAAACATATGGAAATTCTGGATAAAAAAGAACATTTTTTCAAAGGCATAACTAAGCTTTCAAGAAAGAGAGAGGAATGCCTCTGATGTCTTTCAAAGTCCACACTCAACCCAAAGTGGAAGCAAGAAACCAGAGTGGTAATCAGGACAATGAAGCCATGGTGGTGTTGAGGATATCTACTTATCTCAGAAATCTCTATGGTTTTACTGGTTGCACAGGAGAGAGGAGATCAAAGACAAAGCCTTAGCCTATATATGGAGTTAGGACTGTGATCCTGCATAAGGCTGGGAAACTTGAAGGGCTACACCATCCAAGAAGAGAATGGAGAGAAAAAAAAAACACCTCCCTATAGAAACACCAACCCAAGGAAACAAGCAGACATTTCTGTTTTAGCCTAGATTTGGCATGAAGGGGAAAAAATTTTCCCTTTATAATTCATAACCACAGTTTCCTTTACATGGGTTTTAAAGTTCAAATTTATAGTTCCCACAATGTCCAGGAAATCTCTGAAAAGGAACCAAATAGAACTTCAAGAAATAAAAAATATAATAATTGAAACCAAAGTCAATGTTTGGGATAAACAGCAGATTACATACAGTTGAAGAGAGAATTAGTAAACTGGAATACAGAACTAAAGAAATTACTGAGAGCGGCCCAAAGAGGAAATATGGAAGATAAAGAGACATGGGGATAGATTGTGAAGGGCTGCCATAGGCTTAATGAGAACTCCAGGAGAGAGGAGAAAGAAAAAAAAAGGAGGCACTGTAAGATACTGCTAAGAATTTTCCAAAATTGATTAAATACAAGAGCATTCAGACTCAGGAAACAAAGCAAGTCCCAATCAGGACAAGTAAAAGAAATCTCAAAGTAAAACTGCAGAATACCAAAAATAAAATGACCAGAAAAAAAACATAAAAACATATAAACAACTATTAAGTCTACTACAGATCTCTCAATTGCAACAATGGGTGCCAGTTGATAATGGAAAAATATTTTCAAAGTACCAAGAGAAAATAACCAAACTTAGAAATGTACACATAGCTAAATTATCAGTCATATGAGTGAGGGTGAAATAAAAATATCATCAAACAAAAACAAAGATGTTACCAATGACAGAGACCTACTAAAGAAACTACTTAAAAAGATATACTTCAGGAAGAAAGTAGTTTCATTAGTAAGGTGAGATGCAAGAAATCAAGCAGATAGCTAAATCTACCATCCTATCACTGTTTAGGACAATCCTGAAGAGCATACTTAGTCTATATTATTTCATTCTCTCACAGCCTACCAAATCTTACAGTCAACTTCCTGCCAATAGCATATTTTGTAAGTTTGAAGGATGATACAGATAGGTGTTGGTCACCTCACTCTAATTTATCTCCATATCATATCAATCAGCATCAATTACCAAAATATAGATGAGTACTTTGAAATGAACAGAATACATCTGACTAGGATAATCCTTAAGCTCATTATATTCTGAAAAAATTAAAGCTGCAATAGGTTTTTCCACTTCCCAAGTATGTATGTATGTACCATCCTCTGTGAAATCTAGCTAAAATGTCTAAGTTCCTGGTAGAGTGAAACTAACTCTCTCTCTCTCTCTTTCTCTCTCTCTCTCTCTTTCAGGTCTCATCACACACACACACAAACACACACACACACACACACACACACACACCCTCTGTCCCCCACAACCCTTAGCTGAGGTAACTTGCATCTCTGTTCTTTTCATCCAAAAGAATATAACACAATACTTTAAGAAAAAGATCATAGAATACTGGAACACAATAACCAAGAGAACCAAGACCATGCACAGAATTACAAAACTGATTTTAAAAAAATAAAGTGCTTAGTCATTTTTTAAGTCCAAAGAAGATAATATAAAGAGTTCAAAATCAGAATTGTTCTGTTCTATCAAAAGTGATGTCATTTGTAATCATTTATCAGGCAAGAATGATCATATCAAAATATTCTTCACTCACATTCACAATATTTTACCCTACTGAATACCTGTATAAATGAGTAAATGGCTGAATCATGTTCTGAGCCACAATCTCAAATATTGCCTTGAAAACTTGTTTAAACATTGATGAAATTGGTTCTGATGTGCAAAAGAAAATAAAGATTCCCTCTCCCCTCCCTCCCTCTCTCTATCTCTATCTCTCTCTCTCTCTCTCTCTCTCTCTCTCTCTCTCTCTCTCTCTCTCTCTCTCTCAGTGGTTAAATAGTACCATGTTAACCCCACCTGTCTAACCAAGTTCTAAAATGTTGTCTGTTGATTTTACTGAATCTTAACTGACACATAATTCTATTTAGATGCCATTATATTATTCTATTGTGACAGAAATGCTTGTAAAACATGGAATTCTTTCTTGTAGAAATCACTAAAGATATAAAACTAGATTGGGTTGAAATTTTAGTTATTTTAGAGATGTCTAGTATTTCTGCTTTATGGCATTGGTAGCCTCTTTCAATATTTAAGTTCTCAAACACATCTTCAAAAAGAACTGTTATGACTAATCAAGCCATATATGTCAAGTTATAAAAGGTTTATTCCCATAAAAACACCAGAATGTTTTAGGAAATTAAGCAGTGATAACATATATAAACATATATCACATCCCATTACTCTATTTAAAACAATTGCATTGCAACATACCCTGGATTTTTAGCTTCTGTTTTGGAACATGCCTGGTCCAAATAAATTGCCCTGAACAAATATAATGGTAAATTTGCCTTTTTATTTTTTAATTACCTTATGGCACTTATTTTATTTTCTACTTTTTTTCCAAAGAACAACAGTAAATCAAGAACTTTTGTTTACGAAGATTTTTTTGTAAATGGCCAACTTAATATACTCTTTAAAATGACAATCTGAATTGTCTTCCTGACAAATTAAGTATGAAATCAGAACTAAATATTAGTATTAGTGTTTCATCAAGCTCTTTGTTAATTCATAGATTCAAAAGCAGTATAAAATATAGGAGAATGGAAATGTTTTAAGAAATAATCAATTTTCATATTAATAATTTCTTACTGTTCTACTTTAATGATTTTCTTTGACACTCTGCATAAATAACTTCAATGTTCTCATAAAATTAACATTTAAGTCAACTCTGATTCATTCAAATTATTTTTATTTATAATGATTTTCTCAATGTTTAGCTTAAATATAAATGTTTCTTTCACCAAATGAGAGTAATTTGTCTCTAATACATAAAAAACTCATTTTTCTAACCCAAATGGAGATATCACAAAATAAATAGTAATTTAACAGAATTAAGTTTCCTCTTGTCACTTGATGCTTGAGGATTATCAAAGGCCTACACAACAGAGCACTAAATTTTGGAATTAGCTGAGAATGGCCCAAAATTTCCTCTAGTAAACATAATTTTAGCTAAAAATGAAGACAAAAGACAAAAGTAGTGATATAATTCTAGAAGAACACTTCTAGTCACAAATGAATAGGTCTTATTTAGACTTATAAGCAGCATTTAACTGCATAAAACTTATAGGGAGAAATGGCCATATTTGAAAACAGCAACGAGGATCAAAGTAGAACACAGGATGGTAATAAGCAAAGTCACAGAACATACTAAAGAGGTATGTATAGTTAGTCCCACTGGAACCTGCAGAGTCACATTCTTATATACCTATGGAGAGAGATCGATAGAGAAGTTAGAGACATTGAAAATGAATGTCCTAAGTGATACCACTATTTATTTTTAATTTTTTTCTTTTAAATATCTTTCAGCCAATGCTACACTACATGTAACAGGTTTGAATGATTCTTTTGGATGCAACGTTTAATGTAAACAAATCAAAATCAAGTCCTATAATAATTCTGAAATTCTAATTACTTTTGACTTTTCTATCTCTTACATTGAGTTGAGCATATTCTTTAAAAAAAAATGTTGGCTATATGCCAATAAACATTTACTTCCTCTATGTTTCATATTAGAATACAGAATTCTAAGTTGAAACCATAAAAAACATTAAAACAGCACTAAAACTAAAATATTTGTTTGTTTTGCTGTTTCCCCCAAACAGCTATTTAAAGTTTGTTTGTTCACAAATTTCAAAACTGAATGTATCCTTTACTGTTAACATCAACTTACTAGTGATACTGATTAGCAATAATAAAATTCTCCTATATTCAACTTAGTTTTTATTTTCTATCTGGTTTTGAAGATAAAGAGTTCAATTAGAAACTCTGGGAAATTTCATGGTTTAAAAATAGGTTTTAAAAACATTAAAATTAGGTAACTTGGGATTTTTTTTTCATTTTTTTGTCTATTGAAATATAATAGACAATTAGTTGCTTGTATTTACATTGTACAATTCAATGAGTTTTTATCCACTTACAGTTGGCATACAATAATATACCAGATTCAGCTGTATAGCATAGTGATCAGGAATCCACATAACTCGCAGAGTGATCACCCCATTAAATCTAGTACCCTGCTTCCCCCTTACATATTTATTACATTGTTAACCATCTTCCCCATGCTACACTCTACATCTTCATGTCTATTTTGCAACTATCCATTTGTACCTCTTAATCTCTTTGCTTTTTTTTTGCCGTCCACCAATGCCCCTCCTATCTAGTAGCCCTCTAAATATTCTCTGTATCTATGAGTTTATTTCCTTCTGTTGTTGTTGTTGTTGATTTTGTTCTTTAGATTCTACATGTACCTGAAATGATGCGATATTTGTCTTTCTCTATCCGACCCATTTCATTCAGTACAGTACCTTCTAGGTCCATCAAAGCAATATCTTTTTTCATCCCCTTCCTTTTAGTCTGTGTGTGTCTTTTAATCTGAAATGAGTCTTTTGTAGGCAGCATACGTAGGAGTCTTTTTTTATCCATTTAGCCACTCTTTCTTTTGGTTGAAGCATTTAATTCTTTTCCATTTGAGGTACTTGTTGATAGGAATGTAGTCATTACCATTCTTTATTCCTGTTTTTGACACATGCCTTTCCTTCTTAAAAAAGTCCCTCCAACATTTCCTGTAATATTGGCTTGGTAATGATAAATTCCTTTAGCTTATTTTTGTCTGGGAAGCTCTTTATCTGTCCTTTGACTCTGAATAATAGCTTTATGGATAAAGTATTCTCGGTTGTAGATCCTGGGTCTTTATCACGTCGAATATTTTTTCCCAAGCCCTTCTGTCCTGCATAGTAGTACCTTTTGAGAAATCAGTTGTGTCTTACAGTAGTACCTTTTGAGAAATCAGTTGTGTCTCCCTTATAGGTAACTGATTTTTTCTTGCTGCTTTAAGATTCTTTGTATGTAACCTTTGGAATATTAATAATGATGAGTCTTGGTGGGGCCTCATTGGATTCTTGGTTTCAGGGATTCTCTGAGCTTCCTGGGGTTGTATGTCTATTTCCTTTACCAGATTAAGGAAGTTTTCCATCATTATTTCTTCAAATATATATTCAACATGTTGTTCTCCTTCTTCAGTTACCCTTATGACACAGATATTTTTACCTTTAATAGGGTCCCATAGGCTCCTTAAATTACTTTTATAAATGCCTTAGCATCTGATCTCTTGCCATTCTGATTGTGTGTCCCTGGCTTTCCCATCATCCAAATAGGGCATTTGATCCTTTTCTTTATTCACTTTGTTTATTCCGTTTAATATATTTCTCATCTCAGATAATGTGTTCTTCATTTCAGACTGGTTCCCTTTCGTAATTTACATTTTTGTTTTTTATCTCTTTGTTGAAGTTCTCACTGAATTTATCTACACTTCCCCAAAGTTCATTGAGCATCTTTATAACCAGTGTTTTGAACTCTGCATCTGTTACATTGCTTGACTCTATTATATCTGGATCTCTGTTCTGTTCTCTCATATGGTTCTGCTTCTTTGTCTTCCCATTTTGGCTGCCTTTCTGTGTCTGTTTCTATGTACTACACAAAGCTCCTAAGTCTCCCAGTCTTATTAGTGTGGCTTTGTGAAGTAGATGTCCAGTGGCACGGTCCTGAGAGGAGTTTAGCTGCAGGCCAAATTTAGGCCAAGCCTGTGCCCCTCTGGGGCCACCTGTTAAGATTCAGCAAGCAATCCACAGATGCTGTGCTTACAGTTGCCTCAAAAGGCCACACCATAAACCAAGGCAAGCTGCCTGCAGTGTGAGTCTAGGCGCTGTTCAGCAAGGAGCACCTGACTTGCTGAGGATATACTTGGATGTGGCTTGGGTGGGACCACAAGTTGGGGGAGGTGGGATTTCAGGGGAATCCTCTGGGCAGAGCAACCTCTGTTATCCTGTTTGATGACATTTGGGCTATGGCAGCACTGAGTCTGCACACTGGGAGGGAGTCAGGCTCAACAGAAGAATAATGGATACCGCTGGCACTTCTGTACAAAGCAAGTCTCGCCTCGGCCCTCACTCTGACAACTCAATGTCTCCCTGTAGGTCCCTGGTGCCCCCTGTGCACAGCACTGGTGCTGAGAGCGAGCAGGTCCGTCATTGCAAAAGTCTGCTTGTGAGTATGGCCCCTTTAAGAGGCATCTGCCACTGCCACAGACACTCGGGACCCAGCAGCCTCACATCCTCGTCCCATCCTACCTTCTGCCATTGCAGGGTGATTTCTTAGTTCTCTCCCTAGTTGTATGCCTTGTTCATCTAGATCCCAGGCGATTTTTCCTTGCTATTTGCTCCTTGTTTCCGTCACAACTTTGATTTGGTCGCCAGAGGAATGAACAGAGCCTCTATCAACTACGCCATATTTTTTCCTCTTGAACTTGAGAATTTTTATTTTTGGTGTCCTTTTATAAATATCTAGATTATAATTTCACATCCCCCCAAAAAACATATTACCAACACAATCTGTAATAAAGGGGTATTTGAAAATTATCTTTCAAAAATTGGCATCTTAAACAATCTCTGGTATAGATCACCACCTTAGCAATGGTCACCTATTTTTCTGGTATATATAAACAAGATATATAACACAAAGGAAAAAGAATAAAACTGCTTAATTACGACCTCCCTTTTTAAGTTACATGGTCTTAAAGAGAACTGAATTCAAAATGTTTTAATAAAATATTTATTTTGTAGCAATGCACACTATCAATTTTTATAACCAATAAATCATAAACACTAACCATACTCTTCACTTACATAAGAAAATCAAATGCAATTCTCCATATGTATTTTAGAGTTTGGAAAAGAATTCAGATACCATATATGTGATATTATGATTTATAATAATACATATTTGGTTTTCATTCACCTTTCTGGATCTTGGCTTCCAAAATCCTTGGAATTTCCTAAGTGTTGACTGTGAGCCAGATATCTTTTGTTATCTTGATGAAGTGATTTTGGAAAGCACCTAAGGATGAGGGCTGGTTGCAAATGGAGCCAAACATGTAATTAGAGGGTCAGAACTTTCATTCCCACCTCCTGACCTTCAGAGAGAGAAGAGGGGCTAGCGGCATTGTACAGAGACCACTCCCAAGAGAGGAAAGAAGTAGACTATGTTAACTATAAGAGGTAAGAAGAAAACAGTAGACTCCTTAGACAAAGCCAGTGTTAATGAAGTATTAATAGTTACCTAATAACAAAACAAGTTGGGAGGTCAAAAGTATAAAAATGGTCTTAAACAGCCTAGTTAGAGATATAATAGCAATAAAACTGTCTAAAAACTAGCACAGCTAAATTTTATTTTGCTTTTTTCACTTGTTTGGTGAAATATAATAAATTTTGTTGTTCAAAAATTAAAAATTTTTAAATAAAATAAAGTTTTAACTAGATGGACATACTAGTTTTTCTCTGCCATTCCACACCTTTAAAAAAGCATATCAGAGGGGAAAAAAATGGCGTAGATGATCCAGGCTCTGTTTTTCCCTCTGGCAACCAAATCAAAGTTGTGATGGAAGCAAGGAGCAGCAGCAAGGAAAAATCGTCAGGGATCTAGAGGAACAAGCAATACAACGGCAAAAGGTAGGACGCGGCACTGCTGGGTCTCGAGAAGCTGAGTGAGGCGGAGGCTATAGCAGTGGCGGATGCCTATTAAAGGGACCACATCAGAGAGCGGATTTTCGTGGTGAAGGACCTGCTCGCTCTAAGCACCAATGCCAATTTTGCTTGTGCGCAAGGGGCACCAGGGACTTACAGGGAGACATTGTCGGAGTGAGGGCCAAGGTGAGATTCGCTCTGTATAGAACTGCCAGCAGTACCCATTGTTCCCTGTTGAGCCCTCTCCACTATCTGCTCCACTGATAGCTCGGCCATAGCTGAGACTTCATCAAACTGGATAAGAGGTAGCTCCACCCTCTAAAACCCCGCCTCCCCCAACTCGCAGCCCCACCCAAGCCACATTCAGGTATATCCTCAGAAAGTCAGATGCGTGTTGCTGAGCAGCACCTAGACTCACACTGCAGGTAGCTGGCCTTGGTTTCTGGTTTCTTGGTTTGAGGCAACTGTAAGCACAGCATCTGTGGATTGCTTGCTGAATCTCAACAGGTGGCCCGGAGGGGTAGAGGTTTGGACTAAACTTGGCCTGCAGCTGAACCCCTCTCAGGACTGTGCCACTAGACACCTACTTCACAAAGCCACACTAATAAGACCGGGAGACTTAGGAGCTTTGTGTAGTACATAGAAACAGACACAGAAAGGCAGCCAAAACGGGAAGACAAAGAAGCAGAAACCATATGAGAGAACAGAACAGAGATCCAG
>NW_006431916.1:1048094-1058034 GCF_000325575.1 Pteropus alecto | reverse complement strand
CGTCTCAGACAAAAATAAGCTAAAAGAATTTATCACCACCGAGCCAGTATTATAGGAAATATTGGAGGGGCTTCTTTAAGAATTAAAAACAGGAATAAAGAATGGTAACAACTACATTCCTATCAATAAGTACCTCTAATGGAAACGAATTAATTGCTCCAACTAAAAGACTGAATGGATGAAAGGAAAGAAAAACAAGACCCCTACATGTTGCCTATAAGAGACTCACTTCAGATTAAAAGACATACAGAGACTAAAAGGAAGGGGATGGAAAAAGATATTGCTCTGATGGACCTAGAAGGTATTTAAGTCAGACAGAGAAAGATAAACACTATATGATTTCACTTACATGCGGAATCTAAGGAATAAAAAGAACAAAGTAAACAAAAACAGACTCACAAATATAGTGGACAATTTGGTGACGTACAGAGGGGTGGGGGGTGGGGCCTGGGAGAATGAGATGAAGGGTAAAAGAAGTACAAATTAGCTGATGGATGGTCATCGGGACAGCACGGAAAATGCAGTAAGCATTAATATGTTGGCTAGGTGGAGGGTCAGGGGAGGGAGGGAACGATTGGGGAGATCGTTTTACGAACTATACAGATGTCTAACAAATGTAGTGTATACTTGAAACTAATTAAAATAAATAAATTTAGGAATAAAAAAAAGCATATCAGCTATACTTAAGCTCTGGACTAATGAGGCATGGTACTAACCTGAATCTCAGCCCCCAGATTAAATAAATGATTCTACGACTCTGTATAAATGAGGAACCACTGTTGCCATCAGTGGCAAAGAAACATTAAAAATATATATTTTTTAAAAAAAGCTATCTATAATAGAATAGAAAATTCTAGTCCCTTAAATGTGGTAGAAACATAAAAAGTTTTAAATGAGGGCACGATCTAAAAACATAAAATATTAACTCACTGATTTATATTTCATATTGTTCCATTGGCAAATATCCTTAGTCTTCAAAGCACAAGGAGCTGCCACTTCTGACTGAGCCCAGCATTTCAGAATTGGAAACTCTGAAAAAAGTGTTAGAAGATCATATCAGAAAACCTGTACTGGACTACAGGCTAGGTCAGTCTTTCATCCTGTGATATGAATATGCAAACATTTTAATACACAATATGTAATTATAAAATTACAAAGACTGTGCAGAAGTTGAGCATGAGTTCTTAACAAATCCCATCATACTAGGCGCCACTTTGAAAATTCTTTAAACTTTTTTTGAAGTATAACATATATTCAGAACAGTAAACAGATCCTAAACACAAGATAAATTGCCATTGAGTAAAAACACCCACATAAAGAGCACACGTACCAAAATTTTATATTCTATTATAGCTTTTTCTTTTCAAGATTTCTTTGCTTCTGATGGCAACATGGACCAAAAAAAAAAAGAAACAATACCAGATCACTCTCTCAAGAGGTGGCACTTTTTCAAACCTTATTTAGGCTAAGTAAAAAGTATCACTAATAGAAACAAATTAGGTTGGGTGAAGAAAGCTAACATAGTTGAACACTTTTTCATTTTCTCATCATGAAATATATGATGACAGCAAACGTACGGACTAAAAACTTCATATCTGCTAGTTTTCAGTAACAGTGTTATTGACTTTTGCAACCAGCCCAAAGAACCAAAATCTGAAAGGGTTTCTCCAAGTCTTGATTCTAGAAAGACTGAAAATGGTGAAAGCATCGTTTTAAAAAATTTATGCAAATTCCCACATAAAAACAGAAAGAACAATTACACACAAAACCAAAAACTCGAGGACAACATTCAAACAAAACTAGGTGATAAGGTATTCCTTCAAACACCAAAATACATGCAAGTGGGGACAAAAGACCAACATTCACAATTCCTGCAATATCAGCATGAATAAACAGCAGCAAAGGGGCAATGAGGATCAATGGCTGAAAAAGGAAACACAACAGACATTATAAATCTACTCATAAAAGAACATAGCACCACCTATAGTCTTGTCAAAAAGAAACCTGAATCTGATCACATCTCTGGAGCCAGCTGCCAATTTCTAGGAAATAAAGAGGTCATATGAACTGTGTGAGTACAACCACCAAATCCCCAACTCTGAGAAACTCTACAAGTCAAATGACCCAAATTCTTCAACAGTTAAATTTTAAGAAAACAGATAGAAGGAACAGAGGGGAGATAAATTAAGAAGTTAATGGAAATAACAAAAAATTTTTAAATGGGCAACACTAAGCTCTAGTGTCTAAGAATGCCCCTTGGGTGATAAAAGTATAAAGAAAGATAAGGTAGTGATTAAAAGTCAGATAGTCTGAGAGGAAAAGAGGAGGCTATAATTGGGACAGGATACACAGAGCTGCTGCTAGGGTGGGTGGCAGAGTTTCTTGACCTGGATCTTAGTTACAAGAATATCTGCCTTATAATAATTCACTAAACTATGTATTTGTGAAGTTTTTCTATATTTATGCTTTATCTTTATAATCAAAAAGTTAAAAAGAAAGGGAAAAACATCCTTTTGTTATCCCTTGACTTCAGACTTGACACTATACTTTTATTTTTATTTTCAACTCTCAGAAAAGACTTGCAATCCTCACCTTGGTCACAATACATCAACAAATCAGGGTTATTGACTACAATAAAAGTTTCTCCATCTTTACTATGTGGCCGATGATAGCGGTAGTGTACAGGCAAAAAAGCTTGGAAACAATCAATGCACTGTGAATCTTGTCTGGCATAAATGAGAACTTCAGATTCCTTGGACAAATAGTTGGGAGCTTCTATATTAAAATTTTCTGAAACCATCACTGCCTGTCAAAAAGAAAACAAATATTAATCCAGAAGAAATAAATTAGGAAAATTCTAAAAAAGAAAAATAAAACCAGAAGACTGCTATTAGAGGAAAAATAATGTCAAATTCATCATCCTTCTAATTTCCATTCTCCTTCCATCCTCAATTAAAAAAAAAAAAAAGATGTGATCTATGTTTAATAAAAATTTGTTTACTAAAAGCAAACTGAGGAAATTATACTCCAAGGTGTAAAATTTTCCCATAATAAAAATTATTTCTATGTAATTTCCTTAACTTTTGTTCAAGTGATAAAACAGGTACCAAGAGAAATTTTGTGAATAAATATAGCATTATTCGATAAGTATGAAAACTATGACAAAAGATAGTTAACCCAGTGTTGGGTTAAAATGATTGGTATCATTCTAGGAATATTTTGTTCTTCAGAGAAGCAAGTATCCAGCCACTGCTTAAATATTTTCAATGACTGGAAGAGTCATCTCAATTTACCCACTGTTAAAAGGTTATTCCTTTTCTATGAGTTGAAACTTGATGCTCTGGCCCATAACATTCTCCCATTGTTCTTGCTTACAATATCTGCAATAAATCTATTCCTTAATTCACTAAAGGTCCTCAAACATCAGAAGGAAATCATGCTGCCTCCACTAAGTTTTCTCCTCCCCAAAGAAATATGCACTGTTCTCTCAGTTTATGACATGATTTCCAAACTATTCATCATATTAGTTGCCTTTGGAAATACACAGGGACTATAGCAGCAGTATGACTTTCTTTAGTTACAAATTATATTAGCTTTTAGCAGCCTTATTTCAGTATGATATCTATCTACCTACCTACCTATCTCATTCTTTAAAAAAAAAAAAGTAATACTTTACTTTTTAGAGCAGTTTTAGGTTTACAGAAAAAATGAGCAGAAAATACAATCTCCATATACCCCTTTAACAGCCCTTGCAACACTCAGTTTTCGCCATTATTAACATTAACGTGACACAATTCTTAAAATTGATAAGCCAATATTGACACATTATTATTAACTAAAGTCCATAGTTTAAGTTAGGGTTCCCTTTTTATTTTGTAGATTGTATGCATTTTGATAAATGTAAAATGTCACGAATCTACCATTATAGTATCATATAGAATAATTTCACTGACCCTGTGCACTACCTATTCATCCCTACATTTTTCATTTGAATTTTTTGAAGAAAACTTTAACTCTCATCCTATTTTTTTTCTAGTTGACTTTTTACTAATTAAATGCAGGAATTGAGATTTATTTCTATTAAATTTTATCTTTCTGGCCACAGTCCATTTATTTCTAGGCTGACGAGATTTGATTAAAATCTTAATCAGTCAACCAACATTTATGTAACATTTATGAATTTGATAACTATGTCTTCTGTATTTTCATCTAAGGAAAAAAAATGTTGACCAGGAGGATCAAAGAGCAAAGTTCTAAGAAATTACTAGACACTTCCCAATAGAAATTTATTAATGAACTCTTTTTGGGTACAACTAGGTGCAAATCAAAATAACATATAGTCCAAATTTTTCTATCTTGTCCAGGATGTATATATGACCTGATAATAATAAAGGTATTTTTCTTTGAGTACTTCCTACGTTGCTAGGTATTTCAAAGTTTATGTACATTATCTCCTTTAATTTTCACAAGAATCTTATCAGGCATGAACTATTAGCTCCATTATTTGTGTGATATGTGCCAATGAGCTGACTCCAAATCTTGGTGACCTTGTGAATAAGTGACAACCAAAATGTCCTGTCCTCAACTGTCCTGTGTAGTCCTGTAGAGTCATGCCTATGGCTTCTTTTATGGAGTCAATCCATCTCACATTTGGCCTTTTTCTTTTCCTTCTGCCTTATCCTTTTCCCAACACTAGTGTCTTTTCCAAAGAACCCTGCCTTCTCATAATGTGCCCAAAGAATGAGAGGTTCAGTTTTGTCATTTTTGCCCCAATGATGTTTCAGACTTAATTTGCTCTAGGACCCATTTGTTCACCTTTCTGGCAATCCAAGATATATGTAGAGCTCTCCTCCAACACCTTTTTTCTAATGAACCAAATTTTTTCTTATGAGCCTTTTTCACTGTCCAATTTTTGCATTCACAATGACCCTCAACAGAGACCCAGATCCTTTTTAAACCAAAACCAATTAAGAACCAGTGGAAGCTAATCCACAAACAACAACTTGAGGTCTTGGAGCTAGCTGACTTAGGTGTTTCGGCTCAGAGTTTCTTTGGAACCTAGTTACAATAGAGAAAAAATTGTACAAGTTGGTACATCAATTGACAGGTGATCAAAAACTCAGACATTTGGAGGTGTGTATATCACTTTAGATTCAAAACAACAGAAAAACATTTTTGGAGCTGAGTTGAGACTGTGGCTCAAGGGGAAATCAAAAGTAATCTGGACAATGACCTGATACTGGTAAATCTCCCAAACGTGGCCAAAACCATAAATGCAACCCCAAAAAGTACATAGTCATTGTACTTTTTGGGGTTGCATTTATGGTTTTTCTGCAAAAATCAGAATTATTCCGTTTTTGCCACAGATAAAACAATAGCATGTTATCAAGAAATTTAAATTATGCATCAAAATTAATCCTAAAGCATCATGCATTGGTTAACAGACATGGACCTATACTTTTTCATGAGGACCCTCAACCACATATGTCACAAACCACCACAGCAAAGCTAAATGAATTAAACTATGAAATAATGCCATATTTATAACATTAGTCTCAGCTTTCTCTCATGGACTAGAACTCCAAAAAAAAATTTTCCCCAATTAAGACATAGTAATTGGTGCCTCTGAACAACTTATATAATCTAAAAATGTAAAACTTTATAAAAATGAAAAATATTATACTTTTCTGACACTGGGATGTTAATTCTTGGTTGTTTCAAGTGGGAGAGTACATCTGGTCCCTGCTTTCCAAGTTGGTCATAGCAGAAATCCTAACACTACATATTTTGAGTAAATAAAATTTATGATTTAAAAAACATAGTATTTCCATTTTGATCTACAAAACAGCAGTTTCATGTTTCAATCTAATATAATACCATTTTCAAAAACTGTTAGAGATTTTGATTAAATATATCTTACAGCCCTACCTAAAAATGAAATGAGTTTTATTTGATGTGCCTTATCCATAGTGAATCTATTTAAGGATTTATTTTCAAATTGCTCACAAATCATCATAAGCTTTTTATAAAATATTTTGTTGCCATATCACCCAATGATTAAGACCCACTGTTCCATATGCTGCAGCCAAAAATTTTATGTCATGGAACAGGGTCAAGATCACAATCTAAACATATACGCATCAGTCATTCCCTACATATAAATTCCCTTCTATCCAGTTAAATTCTTCATATAATGCCACCTCTCATGACAAAGTTCCTCCTTGGGCTACAGTGTCAACTCAGCTAGGCGGAAGGAAATAGCATCTAATCAAGAAATCAACTTGCAATTATCTCTATATGTCACAAATGAGACATCTATTTTTCTAAAAATTTCCAAAATGAAAAAGTAAATTTACTTAAAAGGCTTATAATTAGGAGTTAGAAGATTTAGAAGCAAAAAATCAAGCAAAAGAGAAACTTGTCAAGCAATCTATAACTGGTACCCTTTACCCACCCCATTTTCTTATTATAGTTGAACTGCACACACCCCAGTCTCATCCCAACCAAAGCGTAGGCATCTGACCTCTTTCTGGGCAAAAAAATTTCACCTAGGCAAAAAAATTTCATTTTCTTAAAACATGGTAGGCAATTTCATTAAATAGATTTGAAAATGATTCCAATCCATGTCATTACAAGCCAAAACCTGCATTTAAATTTAAAAGCTATTATTTGAAATTTTAAAAGTCTCTTTCAGAATTCATGACTCAGTGAAGAAAAGAAACAAATGAGAAAAGCAATGAGATCTTTCCACATGTGTATATGTATCTAAACTGCCATATATGTGAACATGTGTATCAAAACTGCCATATATACACAAAAAACAGAACATATAAAGAAATTTGGTGACTGGGGGTTGAAATAGGTGGAAGCTTATCATTGTGTACCTTTTCTCATCTCTTGAATATTTGAACCATGAAAATGTAATTACCTATTCAAAAATAAATTTAAATAATAAAAAAGGTGAGGAAATTGGCCTAAACCACAATTAGAAATAAACTGCCATCATGAATGACTCCAAGTGTATCTATTTTGCCTTTTTAAAATTCATATGCAAATTATAATCTTACAATCAGAGACAGTATTTCCCAAAATTTCTTAATCAACTGAGTCATTAAAAGCAGATTTTGGGGTCCAATCCAAATTTATTGAATTAAGATGTCCCAGGAAGCCAATAATCTACAGTATAAGTACCCCTAGGTGATTCTTATTAAAGTTAGGAAAACCCTTAACTAAGGAGTAAGATTCATCTCTGGAAAGAGCAACAACTTTGCAATTAGACAACCCTGGAATCATTTCTTGGCTCTTCCTTTTAACTATGTGATCTTGGATAAGTAACATGGCCTCTTGGTGCCTCTGTATGCTTATCTATAAAATGAAGATAATACTTCCAGGGTTATTATAAAGATTAATCTATGTAAAGGTTATGGGACTTAATCTTCCTTTAATGCTTGCTTTCTTTTTTTAAAAAAAAAATTAAAGATATCTGGCATATAGAGAGCCAATAAATATTAATTTCCTTTCCTCCCATACCCAAATTATACAAATGTTGGGGTATATCTAATTTGACAAAATTGCTGTTGAAACTGTATTTATTATTATTATTCTCAAACACATATAATTTTCTTAGTCATTAAACCAGTCACCATCCTGCCAAAAGGCATTTAACTATCTTGGTTTAATGGCTTACTACTGACAAGTATGACAAGAATCACTCACTTGTTAAAGAATACTCCTATACTATCTAAAAAATGCTACTTTATACACTTTAACAAAATAAAAAATACTACAATGTTTTCTCCCTACTATTTTGCCTTAATCCAAATTATAGCATCACAAAATAATTTCTCTTAAAAAACACCGTGTAAAAGTTGTACCTTTGGGGAAAAAAAAAAAGAGTTGTACTGTACCTCTGTTATGTTTCTCTCTCGTAATGAAGCCAACTCATATGGATCCACAAAAAGTCCTGTCGGGATGTATTGTTTAATTAAGAGTCGGCAGGTCTGCAAGTCCTCGATGCTTTCTCCAAATTTCACTTTTATTAAAAGGTCTCTGTAAAACAAATATGTTTAAAGTAAATTTCTTTGTTAATGAGATACCATTACATTACATTCAAATTAGTGGAAGCACAATATTTCAAACTAGTTTTTCAAAAGATTATAAAGTCAAATGAAATTTATATCACGTCCAAAACACCCATTAGATCTTTCATAAATTCATGCTGTAAGCCACAGTATTGCATTACTATGGAACTAGACAAAGATCGATGGAAAGGGATAGCGTCCAAAAACACACACACATTTTCCATAAAGGTGACAACATAATTAGATGGGGAAAGAATAGTCTTTTCAATAAATGGGATTAAAACAACTAGATACCTATATAGAAAAAAATGAACCCTGACCTCTACCTCATACCATACACAAAAATTAATTTGAAATAGACTATAAATCTATATGTATAATTGTCCCAGTTTTCTGTCTGGAGGCACATTTTGGACCAAGTTCAGGGAAGAAGATCCAAAGCTCAGCACGGTAGTTCTGCTTGGGTGAGAAAATAGAGATAGAAGTTAAGAAAGGCTGAAGTGGCTGGAAGATACAGCACTAAGTTCCAGAGAGGAGGAAACTATGTAGAAAGAGCTTTAGAAATCTGAACTGGATGCACTCTGAGTTTTTGCAGAATGCTAAGATAAGCATGAGTAAGGTGTAACTCCACAAGATTCTGCAAAGAATGACCAGGGAACTGAAAGATAAGATATTCTAAAATTTCACATTTAGGGAGATATTTGCATTCCAACCAATCAACAAACAGAGACCAAAACTTTCAGTGGAGATCGCAATTGGGTAAAGCTTTAGTAGCTAAACTAAATGCAATAATGGCCACTTTAACTTTAGACCTATACAAAAAAAAGATTAAAAAGATCACGTTGATAACCAAATAACTGTTAACAGAAAACAACAAGCCCAAAACTCTTTAAAAGATAAAATCCACACATTCAAAAATTTTCATATGTACACCATTCACAATATTCACCATCCAATCAAAAGTTATTAGATATGCAAAGAAGCAGGAATATGTGACCAATAACCAAGAAAAATATCATTCAATAGAAGCAAACATGGAAATAACATAAGTGACAAAATTGGTAAAGGACATTAAAAGTAATTATAAATATGGCTAACATGTTCAAGGATTTAAAGAAAAACATGAACATTATGAGAGAAAGTTTTACATGTATATAGAATTGAATGCAAGTTCAAGAAGAAAAACACAATTTCTGAAATAAAATGATTAAAAACAATTAGGCAATACAAAAGAAAAAATCAATGACTTGGAGACAAAGCAACAGAAACTAACCAAACTAAAGCATATTGAGGAAAAAAAATGGGGAGAGGAACAGTTTCGATGATCATTAAACAATATCAAGAGGATATATATATTTTATATACATTACTTTACAGTCATATCTCCTCTTTGACTAAAACTGTATGGCCCAGCTTGATCATCTATCTCATTAATAATTACAGCTAACATTTCCTGGGTATGTACTATGTGACAGGCACTGCATTAAGGGGCCTTTCTTATGTTTTCTGATTTAATTCTCACAACCCTAATGAGGAAATATTATGATTATCCAATTTTACTGATAAGGTAATAAAGACTTAAGTAACTCGATTAAGGCCATACAGATACTGATTGCTTGCTGAATCTTAATAGGCGGCCCAGAAGGGTAGAGGCTAGTGCTAAACTTGGCCTGCAGCTGAACCCCTCTCAGGACTGTGCCACTAGACACCTACTTCACAAAGCCACACTAATAAGACCGGGAGACTTAGGAGCTTTGTGTAGTACATAGAAACAGACACAGAAAGGCAGCCAAAACGGGAAGACAAAGAAGCAGAAACCATATGAGAGAACAGAACAGAGATCCAGATATAATAGAGTC
>NW_006431916.1:1016506-1047072 GCF_000325575.1 Pteropus alecto | reverse complement strand
TCGCGGGTAGAATGAGATGAAGTGTAAAAGAAGGACAAATTAGCTGATGGATGGTCATCGGGACAGCACGGAAAATGCAGTAAGCATTAATATGTTGGCTAGGTGGAGGGTCAGGAGAGGGAGGGAACGATTGGGGAGATCGTTTTACGAACTATATATATGTCTAACCAAAGTACTGTATACTTGAAACTAATTAAAATAAATTAAATAAATAAATAAATAAATAAATAAATAAATAAATGTATCAGAATTTATAAATCAAATATCTGAGAATTATGACCAATTAATCACTTGAGAAGTTTTAAAGTTTGGGAAGTTTTCTTATGGAACAGTTTCCACAACTTTTTACCAGTCTTTTAAATACTTTCAGTACTGGCAAATATTCATCGTTGAGGATAATTCCTGTTTAGAAACAGCTTGGTCATTTGGAACCAAGTTTTGTAAATCAGAAATAGTGATTTAGGGTGGTATAATATTTAATACTTGAGAACATGGCTTTGGAGTATGAGAGTCATAAATTTAAGTCAGAGCTCTACCACCCTAACCTCTACTAAATTTAAATTTTTCAAGATATGGAATCAACCGAAGTGTCCTACAACAGATGACTGAATAAAGATGTGATACATAAATACAATGGAATATTACTCAGCTATAAGAAGAGATGAAATACCGCCATTTGCAACAACATAGATGGATCTTGAGATAATCATGCTAAGCGAAATAAGCCGGACAGAAAATGTTGAAAACCACAGGATATCACTTATATGTGGGATATAAATCTAAAAACAACAAACAAACATGACAAATAGAGACTCATGTACATGGGCAACAGGCTAGTGGTTACCAGAGGATTGGGGGTAGGGAGAGTTAGATGGGGTAAAAGAGGTCAAATATGTTGTGACAGAAAGAAATCTAACTATAGGCGATGAACATACAACACAAAATATAGATGATTTACTGCTGAATTGTACACTTGAAACTTATTGGATTAAGTTAACCAATGTCACCAAAGTAAATCTATAAACAAACAAACAAACAAATAAATAAAATAAATTCTCTGAGCCCTAGTACACTCATCTGAAAAACAAGAAAGGTATCATTTGTCTCACAACCATTGTGAAGGCTAAGTGAAATACTGTATATGTAACTTCTAGATATATATATATACACATACACATATAATATATGCATGGTAAATAATAAACATTTTCTTTTCTCTACTTATTTTAATGATTTTTTCAAACAGTAGCCATACATACTAAATCTGTCATTTATAACTTGAAGAAAGCAAGGAAATTTTTCAGTTTATGCATTCTTCAATTATTAAGTTTTTGCTCTAAGTTATATGAAACAGTATTTTGATGTAAGTATGTCAATGGGCAACTCACCTGTGAAAACCATCTTTTAAAATTTCTTGCCTCAAAATAATTTCAGAACAAGTAGCCCTTATGCCTATAAAAACCAAAAGATTTTTTTTAAGTAAAATAAGCACTCAAAGAATAAATAATTAGAATATAATTGTTTAAATAGGCTTTTCTTACCTGGAAAATCTAGCTAACCTAAAAATAAAACAAAAGCTTTGAAAACTTAAATAAGTTGAACTACATATAAATCTACTTCTAGTATAGCATAAGGGTTAAGAACATTGAAGTTATATTGCCTCATTTCAAATCCCAGTCTGTCACTAGTTATGTGACTCTGATAAAAATAGTTTATCTCTCTACTAGTTGTCATTAGAACTTAATATACATAGAAGCACTTAGAACAGGGCCTACCATACAATAAGTGTTCTTTATAAGTGTTTGTTATTAATATCACTTTATTCAAGGGATCCCAGGACACTAAAAAAAAAAAAAAAAAAATAGAATGGCTAAAGAGCCAGGAAATCTGTTTTAATGCCAGCTCACTGAAACTGTGTATGAGATACATAGTTGCAACTTCCATATTCTACCATCCACACCTATAAAACCGAGAAGATGGTACATTTATGCCTTGTGGAGAAGTTGGGATGGTTTAAAGAAAGGACCTGGAGGCTTTTCAAAGGTTCAAAAGTTTCCTTAAAAACTTAGAATAACCAGAAATCTCACTATTCTGACCCCATGCAGAATTCAAACAGCAAAATTATTACTCTGTATCGGTATCATAAAATTAGAAATTCAGTTACTAATGATCACCAACTCTGCCAGGCACCTTGTTACATAACTTTATTTCATTTTCAAAAGCTGAAAGTGTGTAGGAAGAACATTAAAACAAACACACAGCAAACTATATACTATTGTATTTTGCTAAATACATTAGCTGTATTTCTGAAAAGATGCATGGAAACAAAATGACGTGGAGATGAAATATACAAAGAAGAAAAAAATAGCATTTATTAAATAATATCTATATGATAGATCATCTACTTGGGGCTTTTTCATGTGTTTTAACTATTGTGTGTTTAAACAGGCAGCCAAAATTGCCATTTGTACAAAGGAGGAAACTGACATAGCTACTAACTGGCTCTGGGTCTTATAACTGACTGATTAGAAGCAAGATTTGCCTGACACTTAAAGCCTAAGATATTTCCACTCTCCTAACTATTTAAAGAAATCCTTATTTGCTTTGGAGAAGCATATCTAATCTTTTCCCAAATAACTTAGATATCTCTTGTACAAATCCAGATGTTTCTTCATCATGTTTAATTTTAATGGGGGTGGGGTGGGGCGAGGAGTAAAGGTTTATATCAACATATTAAAGTAGAAAAATGTCAGATTATTACATTTTTTAAATCAATTGGGATATACACTAGAGAGTAGCAAATCACATTCATCTTGTGATGGTAAAGTCTAATTTATAAACGGTATAGCAAATACTAGACTATGATTTTGAAAAAAGTACAAAAGTACATTCAAAATAAATGTGTTGTATCTGAATTCACCTTCAAGATCTTTTCCTCTTAAATACTGCTTTATTTGATTATTGTGGCCTGTACTGGCTCTGGAATTGACCCCTTTTAATCAGAAAATGCCAGTGCCGGAAGAGTCTTTAGAGATCACCAAGTCCAGTTTTTAAAAAATTCTTTTTGGCCTCATCATTTCTTCAAATAAACTTGGAAACCTAATATGTAAACACACAAAAGCAGAACTGCATTGACAGATACTAGTCTAATATTCTCATTTTACAGGCGGAGAAACTTACCTGGTTTATACTGACTTTCCCTATCAAACGTTATCATTTACCCTATTACCTCTGCACGAATCTGTCTCCCCCACTACACTGAAAGCATCATGAGGGTTGGGGCCATGTACAGTTCAGGGCTGGATCCACAGCACCTAGCACAGCATTCCAGGAAAAGGAATGGGACCCAAAGAAATGAATCGACCCGCTTGCCCAGCCCAGAATCATAAAGAAACCCGAGACCAAACCACTGTATCATCAAAAATGTTTGTAAGAAAAAAATTAGTCCTCCTCTTCCCACACCCCCCACCCTCCGACCCCGGTGTCCCTGTATTCTGGATTGGGATTCTCACTCCACATGGGGCATTGAGGCCATGTTGGCCCCTCGGTGGTTAGAAGCTTCATGCATCCCAAGACGCTTCATCCTCATTTTAGTAGTGTGGCCAGTCTCGCCTCAGAACCACAAATCCCCACTCTGCAGAGACCCAGGAGCGGCCAGAGCTATGCAGGGAACGTGAGGAGTTGGGGGGCGGGGGGACAGAGAGAGAGACAGAACGAGAGAGAGACAGAGAGAGGGAGGGGGAGAAAGAGAAAGAGAGAGTGTGAGTGAGTGAGTGAGTGTGTATGTGTGTGTGTGTGTGAGTCCACGTGGCCTTTGTTTTTAACCTCCTCTTGCTCACCATACAATTCTAGGGTCGCGAGCCAGAGTACAATGAAGTACCTTTGCAAACCGCGCAAGGCAGAGGACCCGGGAGTCCCGCCAGGCTCCCACCCACTCGGCCCTCAAACCCCGCCCTCACTCCCACAACCCCGCCCCTCTCTTTACCGGCGACCGCAGGGGAGGCAGTGAGGGCTGCGACGGGTGTGCAGGTGAGCCCAGCTGCCTCCCAGAGAAGCAGCCAGGCCACCACTCGGACGGCCACGGCCCGGGCAGCCAGGACGCCGGAAAACGAGCGCCGGAGAAGAGCGCGCCTGGATGAAATGCGGACGGAGGAGCCTGCGTACGCTTCCAGCCGCTCCTAGGGCGCGCTACCACAGATTTAGTGACCGGGACGGAAACCTCGCTGCGCGCACGCTTTCGGTCCCGCCGTTCCCCGGCTCCCCAGAGCCCCGGCCCACTAAAGTTCCGACGTCGCGGGAGGGCGCCGTCAGGGCCCCCTTGTCGCTCCGCCCCACGCCCTCCGAGTCGGGGGCGGGGCGAGGAGTGGCGCAAGCGCCCTGAGTGCACCAGGGTTGTTGCTGTGGGAACGCCTCCGTGGGCCCCCTGCCCTACCCTCAACTCCGCACGCTGCCCTGGGAGCCCGTTGGCTCAGCTCCCGGTCTCCACCTCTACTTCCAGGTATTTGTGGATTCGGGACTCCTGCCAGAGAGATCATCCACAGTCACGTCTGCAGGCCTGTGGCGGTCGCCTCTTCCTGCAACTCCAGGCGACGCCCGGCCTCAAAAGTGCTGCCCTGTGCATTGCAGTTGGGTGGAAATAGCCCCCTCATGGAGGTTGTAGACGTTGGCCTGCCGGGGAAGATATACTTTCAGTACTTCGCTAAGGGTAAAAAAGTCTTGCGCTAATGGGGACGTGAGTAGGGAAATGATCGTCTGCCCGTTGGCGAAATCCGTACACTTTTAGGTGCTGTGGAGGATGCTTGGCTAGATTATGGCATTAACTGATCCCTGGCGGGTGGGGGGGGGGGGGGAAGTATTCATGTCTAGGAAGAAGAGTTGGATAAATGTGTCGTCCGTCTTCATGAATTGAGTTGAATCTGTAAGTAGGCCTAGAGAATATCCATTGCCGATTGGAGCAAAACGGAGGGCTCTAGAATAAATGTCTCAAAGAGGAAAGATGTCAGAAGATACTAAAACTGAAAGTAGCAGCTTGCTATTAAGAAATGTGGAGATAAATTTTAGAAGAAATGGTTGAAAGAATTAAAACTGGTAGCCTATGGAGAGGGGAGGGCAGAGGACAATAGTTATTTATTATAAGCTACTTATAAATAAGTAGAATTATTTTACACTTTAAACAGAATACAAACAGTAAAAATAAAAGTTTAATTTAAAAAATAAAAATGTCTTGTCAAACAAATATATTATTTAGTATCAATTGCACACACCCTTCATAAGTACAACCATTTGCTTGAGTGTGGAATTTATATTGTGATCAGTAGGATCTCTTAGAAAGTTTGCTAATAGACCAAATTTTTATTGAGGCGAACTGGGAGTAGTATTTGTTGTCTTGTTTTGTTTTAATATTTTTGTTTTGCAAGTCTAAATTTTTATTTTTTATTTTTTTAATTTTTCAATTACAGTCGACATTCAATATTATATTAGTTTCAGCATAGTGTACAGCATAGTGGTTAGACATTTATATACTTTACGAAGTGATTGCCTCCATAATTCTAGTACCCACCTAACACCATACATAGTTACTACAATATTATTGATTATATTCCCGATGCTGTACTTTACATCTCCATGACTGTTTTGTAACTACCAATTAGTACTTCTTAATCCCTTCACCTTTTTCATCCAGCCCCAATATTTGTTAAAAGAAGAAGGTGGCGAAGGGGGAGAAGCAGAAGAGAAGGGGTGGGATCAGATTATTGCATCAGGTCAGAAGCAGAACACAGAAATTTGAAAAAGCAGTTCTTTATAAATGATTAATTTCCTAAGAGTAAAAATGTTTACATCCAACGATAAGAGGTGAATAATATAGAATGTGGTATATCCATAGTATAAACATTTGGCAGTCATATAAAAATTTGTATTTTAGAAGAACATTTTATGACAAAATCACGTAGGTTGTTTAAAAGGCAGGAAACTGTATAATATAAAAAAAATAACTATAATTTTAAAAAATAAAACTATATGCCTAGGAAAAAGACTAGAAGGTATCAAAGGTGATTATTTTATGTTCCTTCCTACCCCTGTCCCACCTCTACTCCCAGTTTTCTATAGTGAACATGTATTAGATAACATGTTCCTATAGAGATTTGCTAACAGAACTGAATTTATGAAGATATCATTACCCTATGCTGCTTTACTTTTAGATTCCTTAATATTTGCAAATCTTCCAGAGAATAATATATAGTCACATCTAAAGCAGTCCCTATAATTCAGTTACTTTGGCATTGGGAGCAGGGGAGGGAAGAGGGAATATAAAGTATTAGCCTACAATATAGCTGTGTTTCTTGTAACTGAAAAAAAAATAATGAGACAGGTTAAACTAAAAGTCATGTAAACTTTATTGCCTTGGATAGGAGAGGGTGATTCTGTATTGGTCTACCTTTTTGATCAGACTTCTAGACTCTAAAAACTTAGAGAATATACAGACGCTGTGTTCTAATACACTGAATTAAACGAGTATGTATGGAATACCTACTACATTCCAGGTATTGTGCTGGGATGTTGTGGTAAACAGTGGATATGTTCCCTGTGCACATAGAGCATATAAAATAGAAGAGAAGATAAATGATTAAATGAGTAATTACAAAAAACTTGGTGGGTAAACTGATTGGGAAAGTACAAAGGAGACCAATCTGGTCTGGTGAACCTCTCAGGACATAATGTTTAAAGTTGAAAAACTCAGTACCCTGACACAGAGGGTGCTTGTACATACTTGTTAAATTGGTAAATAAAAAAGATCCTGGAAGTCGATTCTTGGGCTGACTCACAGGTTCATAAACCTTTCATAAACAGATTCATCTTTGGTTAAGAGTACAGTATACTAAGAGATCCAAACTGAACTGCATTTCTAGGCTCGTGTAAACAAACTTACACCCCTCAATGAATCAGGGATTGAACAATACAAGGAGAACCTAGGGCTGAACTGAACTTTTAGGATAGCTCTGGAAATATTGAACTGATAGACTGAGCATACATCTCTAGAACTGGACTAGAAACAGATCTGCTGGGGAGGAGTGCGATATATCCCAACACTTAATTCCCTCTCCCTTTTTGCAGGAAGTCATTATGTGTTAGTCACATAATGTGTGTACAGATTTCCTCTGATTTACCCTGAAGTGTATGTGAAAATGATGTGTACTGCCAAGAAATGTGGAATTAGGTTCCAGCCTCCAGCTATTATCCTAATCTATGAGAATGAAATGAAGGGGAAAAGTCGCCAGCGCATCATGCCGGTTCGAAACTTTTCAAAGTTTTCAGGTACCTCATGTTTTATCTTGCCTCTTTTCTTAAAAATTCTCTAAATCACTTAATAAGAACTATTTGAGTCTTATGTAATAGCATGACATGGCCTTCAGAGTTATACAAACCTAAGTTCAAGGTAGATGGGTGACCCTGGTTAAGTTACTTACTCACAGTGAGCCTCAGTTTCCTAATCTGTAAAAAGGAATTGATAATCCCACTCTTTCAGAATTGCAGTGTGGGTTAAATGAGATAGCATTATTCAATAATATTAATTCCCTTCTTTCCCTCCGAATGTTTTCTATTTGTAGTCTTGATATTTTCTTAATACAAATACTAATATCTAAAGCTGTAATATTACATTTTCTCCAGTTGAAAGTGTTTAATATCGCCTCAAAATGATTTTAAGTTAAGGAACTCAAAAATACATCCCTCCTCCCACCACAGTCAAAGCTCTATATAAAGGAATAGTTCTCCAGAATAACTCATTCCAAAAAAGCCATTTAACTACTTGACTATAATGGCAGATAATGCTTTCAGTAGTTTGTGGTGCACCAAAACATTGTGGTGTGTATGTTGTGTGTGGTATATAGTTTTGTTTCTCCCTCGTAGATTGCAACAGAGCTGCTGAACAATTAAAGAATAATCCACGACACAAGAGTTACCTGGAACAAGTGTCCCTGAGGCAACTAGAGAAGTTGTTCAGTTTTTTACGAGGTTACTTGTCGGGGCAGAGTTTGGCAGAAACAATGGAACAAATTCGAAAGGAAACAACCATTGATCCTGAGGAAGACCTGAACAAACTAGATGACAAGGAACTTGCCAAAAAGAAGAGCATCATGGATGAACTTTTTGAGAAAAATCAGAAGAAGAAGGATGATCCAAATTTTGTTTATGACATTGAAGTTGAGTTCCCACAGGATGAACAACTGCAGTCCTGTGGCTGGGACACAGAGTCAGCTGACGAGTTCTGATACCAAAAACAAAAAAAAACTATTGGGCTAGCAGAAAATCCATGTTTATACAGAGAACATAGATTGGTTTAGAAAAATCTGTAAAGAACACTAAATGTACATGTTGGGTCATATTTGGATTGACCGTGTTACTTTTCAAAACTAGGACGTGTAGGGCATCTACTATGTAGGTGCACAAGAAATATAGAAAAAACAGAATATAGGAATCTGCCTTTAAGGAGCTTACAATCTAATTGGCAGATAAGTCAAAAACTTGTGGAAAGCTAATTAACAGTATTAGGCAGCAAAAAAGATTAAAGCCAAGTTCTTACTAAAAGCTAAAGAAAGCAGAGCGTAGATTACTATAGAATGGAATAATCAGAGCATACTTTGTCCTTTAATGGTGAGATGAGATTTTGCCTGGCCCTTCAAATGGTTGTATTTAGCTAGAAGCTTATATAGAATTCCAGATGAGAGAAACTGGGGGGAAAAAAAGGGAAGGATAGTAAAGAGATAGGAATTAGAACATTTAAATTGAGGAACAGTAAGTAAATTATAGTTTGGTAAGATTGGAAGGCATATATGGTTACCAGGGGATTATCCTGTGTGCTTTATGTCTTTATATGTATTTAACTCTGTTTTATATATAACTCTGGAATAGAAGAGTACCCCCACAGAGTGTCCCAGAGCTGCAAGTGCATGTCATTTGATGGACAGCTGGGGAATTCTACCCCTCTGGTATCAGGAAATTTAAACCAAAGACATTCTAAACCCCTAAACCTCTTCCCATAAGTGAGAGGTTTGTTTGTAAAATGGGAAATCTACCCATAATAAACAGTAGGTACTGCCAGTTTAGGCCTATTCATGAGTTCGAATCTACAAAGAGAAGACCTTTATTGGACAAGATTATGTATGTATAGATACATCTTTCTTCTTATTAGATTATTATTTAATTGGTAGAAATCCTGTGTTTTCTGCAAGGAAATTAATACTCATTAAATAAAACTATGAGTTATTTTTCCCATCTGTCTATCCCTACTCTCTTTACCACTAAAAGCCCCATTAAAGGGATCATTCTTACAGTGATGATAGTCATGTCTCAAATGTATATTTGCCAAAGGTAGCAAAAGAATTTTCAGCATTGGAGATCCTTTCATATCTGCATAGTATTCCCTTATATAGATGTAGATGATATATTTTAAAAATTGACCTCAGTTTGTTTTCCCCTTTCACTATTACAAATAATGCCACAGCAAATAACTTTGTATATTCTCTATTTTGCACATGTGCACAACTATAAATAATGCCTAGAGGGTAATTGCTGGGTATGTGCATTCTAAACTTGGATATTGCTATGTTCTCCTCCGAAGAGGTTCATTCATTCATTTGTATGCTGGGGATGCAGCAGTATATACAGCAAAGTCCTTTCCTTTACAAGGTTTACAGTCTGGTTGGAGAGGAGAGACAAACCTAAATGCATACAGTAATGTCATATGGTAAGTGCTTAGAATTAACAATTGTGTAAAAAGAGAACTATGGAGGGGTTGGGAGCCACTGATTTTGATAGGGTTATCAGAGAAGGCCTCACTTAAAGAGGTGACATTTGAACAAAGGCCTGAAGGAGGTAAGGAAAAATTGATGTGCCTTTCAGAGGTAGTGGAGAAAGATAAGTGCATAGGCCCTGGAGCTGCAGTGTGCTTGGCATATTTGAGGGAGTGAGGGGGCCAATGTGGCTAATACTGATTGAGCAAGAGAAAAATGGTAGGAAATGAGGTTGGAGTATATTTTACCAAGGCATAGTACTTACCATAAAGGTTGTACCAACTTAAACTGTCAGCAATACATGAGAGTACCTGTTTTCCCCACATACTTATCAATAGAGAACATTAAGAAACTTGTAGATCTTTGCCCTTTTTATAACTTAAAAGTGGGATCTCATTTCTTTTATTATGAGTGAGACTGAGTATAAAAGGTATTTTTAATGAAATAACATGTCCTTTGCTCACTTTTCTATTGGTTTACTGGTCTTCTCCTTACTAATTTGTAAAAAGTTCTTTATTAAGGAAAATAGTCCTTGGTCTATGATATGAGTGCAGATATTTCTACCTTGTTATTTTTTTTTAACTTGTTCATGATATTCTTTACAGGCAGATATTTTTCAAGTCAGATTGATCAGTATTTTTTCTATGGTTCTGCATTTGTGTCATATATAGAGGCATTTCTCACTCCAATACTTTTTTTAATCCTATGATTTTTTTTCTGCATAGAAAAAAAATTTTATACCACATTTTGGTATAAAATGTGAGGTGTAATTCCAACTTTACTTTTTTCCAGGTTCCCATGCAATACCACTATCTATTGAATTAACTATCTTTTCCTCTTTTGATTTGAAATGCATCTTTTATCATATGCTAAGTTCCCGTATGTGTCAAAATTAGTTATCTTTTGATTATGTTAATGCCATCTGCAACACACTTCCCAATCCATGTTTTTTTTTACGTTTACTGCGCACATCTCATTTGTTCATTAAATTAAAGATGCAAAATGGCCCACAGCTTTTGCCTTTGAGATGTTAACAACTTAGCCACCAAAGCAACTACACTGGCATATAAGATAGAAGTACTGACTACATATAGCTAGAGCAGAAGGTGGAGATCATGTGAGTTGAGCAGTTGTAGGGGTGTTTTTTCTCCATATATCTTGTCCAAAGTTAATTCTGCTGAGCTCTTTTAAATTTTTTTCCATTATAAAATTAAAACATATCCAATATTCATTATTTTTAAAATTTAGACAAATACTGAGTATAAAAATGAAACGAGAAAATTCTCCCTTCATCTTCTTCCCTCAATTCTCACTCTACAGAGAAATTGGTTTCCCTAGAGGACTCCGGATTCCATCATCTTTTCTGGACTTGCTTCATCAATTATTCTCTTCCTCTGCCCCTATCTTTCTCATTTCAGCTTCATTCTCTGCAATCTGTAGGACCTTGCCATATTAAAAAAAAACAAAACAAAACACTTGATATCACTTTGTCTTTTTTTTTTTTTTAGCTAATTATCTAATCAAATTTTATCTCATCTAGTTGTGAAATAAATCTACCCCACCCCTCTGCTGCCACTCACCCACCCAGAGCAGATCTGGCTCTCATCCAGTTCTAGATAGAAATGGATGCTCAGCCTACAAGCTCAGTACTTTAAGAGCTGTCTTGAAAATTCAGTTTGGCCCTGGGTTATCATGAGTCTGTTGGATTCTTAAGAACCTCCTGAGTCTGTTGGATCCTTAAGAACTGAGTAGGTTTGTTTGCATGTGAACTTGGGAATGAAATTCATTTTAGAACTCTTAGTGTACTGTACTCTAAACCAAAGATTGTATATAAATCCCTAGGTCAGCCCAAGAATTGACCTAAGGGGCTTTTCTATCTACCAATTAAGCAAGTTTGTATCAAGTACCCTCTATGTCAAGGTACTGTGAGTGATCACCTTAAATATGTCTTGAGAGGTTCACCATATCTATCTCTCTTATACTTTTGTGGTTATTTTGCTCACAAAGTTTTTCGTAAGTATTTAATCATCTATCTAATATTTGGACAAGAGTAGTGGGTGAAAGGAAAGGCCATTGGATTCGGCAACTAGGTCTCTGTTAATATTCAAGAATGAAGTTTGAAGGGAGCAATTAGGATAGGAATTATTGGATATTTAAAAAGTGAAATAATCAGAGTCCTAAATGATAAAGCTAAAACTGCACAACTTTTAGAAGAAAATAAAGGAGAAAATTTTCATGATCTTGCTGCCTAGCTCAGGCTGCTACAACAAAATACCATAAACTAGGTGGCTTATAAATAACAGAAATTTATTTCTTACAGTTCTGGAGACTGGAAGTTCGAGATCAGGGTGCCAGCCTGGTCAGTTTCTAGTGAGAGACCTCTTCCAGGTTATAGACTTTCAACTTTTGTAGTATCCTCACATTATGGAAAACAGAACAGAGCAGGCAAGCTCTCCCATGATTTTAAAGGGCACTAATCCCATGCATGAGAAGTCCACCCTTACGATTTACCTAAACCTAATTACTTCCCAAAGGCCTTTCCTCCTAATATCATGTCGGCGGTTCAGGGCCTCAACATATGAATTCTGGGAGGACGTTCAGTCCATAACACTTGAGTTAGGCAAAGAGGCCTTAGAATTGAAATTAAAATCATGATCTATAAAAGAAAAAAACTGATATGTTGGACTTCACCAAAATATTTAAATTTTGTACTTCAAAGACAACATTGAGAACATAAAAAGATAATCCATAGTGAGAAAATATCTGCGGATATATATCTGAAAAAGAATTTGTATCCAGTATATACAAAGAACTATTACAAATCAATAATATGAAGAGAACGAACCCAATTTAAAAATGAGCAAAAGATTTGCAGACATTTCACCAAAGACATGCAAATGATTAATAAGCACATGAAAAGATGCTCAATATTATCAGCTATTAGGGAAATGCAAATTAGAACTACAATGAGATACTACTACATACCTACTAGAATGTCTATAATTTAAAAAGATAACAAGGGTTAGGATGTGGAGAAATTGGAATGCTCATATATTGCTGGTAGGAATGTAAAATGGTACAACCACTTTGGAAAACTTTGGGAAAAAAGTTTGTCGGATTCTTAAAAAGTTACACATAAACTTATTATCCTACCCAGCAATTCTACCCAGGAATCTACACAAGAGAAGTGAAAACGTTTGTCTATCCTAAGACATATACTTGAATGTTCATAACAGTATTATTCATAATAGCCTAAAAGTGGAAACACTGCAAGTATCCATCAAACAAAATGAAACAAAATGAAAATGGGGAAACAAAATGAGTAACATCCATACACTAGAACACTATTCGGCAATAAAACATTTTACTAAGTAAAAGAAGCCAGACACAAAAGACTACATATCGTATGATCCACTTATATAAAATAGCCCAAAAAATTAACTCTATAGAGACAGAGAGCAAATTAGTGGTAGCCTGGGGCTGGGACTGAGGAAGGGGGATTGACTGCAAATGGGCATGAGAGATATTTTTGAGGTGATGGAAACACTCTAAAGTGAATTGTGTGATGTTTGCACAATTCTGTAAATTCACTGAAAAATCATTGATTTGTACACTTAAAAGCAGGTGAATTTTATGAATATATATATATTGAAGTATATGTTATACTTCAATAAAGATATTTTTAAAATAGGAAACAAATAAAATCAACGTCTACAGATCATTTGTTCTAAGAATCAACAAGAAGATCAAAGGTATGTGTGAAACCTTTTTGAACCCACATAGAGATAGAGACTGAAAAAAAGGTGGGAGAAGGGATGGAATAAATATATTCATTCAGTAAACACTTTTTGAGTATTTACTCTATGGGAACTCCCCAGGACATCTCAAAAGGGAGAGCTTTAAAGGAAATGGAAGAATAGGAGAGAAGACATATAAACCACTCATGCCAAGGGCGGGTTGAGGTTTATGATTTTGGTCTTCTCAATGAACCAGGCAGAGCCATCTCATTACAGTGAGACTGAAGAGGAGCTAGGGGCAAGAGTAAGGAATTAGTGAAAATGAGAGGTAAGTAGGACCTTTGTTCAGACAGAATGGTGAGGTTGGATGTGTTCAACACAGATGAAGAAAGTAGACTGGGGGTCAAGTGAAAGTCTACAATCTAGGAGTTACGCACTAAAAAAGATCTCCCCCCATCCTCACCTCCTCTTTGTGTAGAAACAAATTAACAAAAGAACTTCCCGTGGTCAAACTTACAAGCTCAAAAACTTTAGCTTTTATGGCTTAAAGTCCTCTCCATGGCTCACCGTTTCACACGATAGCAGGTACTGTTGATTACCTAACCAACATCCTCTTTCCTTTCACTGCCTGCAGAGGCCCAATATTTTCTGTTCGGGTATAACTCCTCCCACATAAGTCTCAGATCCAGAGGCAAATCCTGATTGGTCTCAATAAATCCCAGTGGTCCCATTTCATTGTCTATGATTGGTTTAGAGATGGGTGTGTACCCATTTCTAGCCAACAAGATGTGAAGGACTTGTGAAAAAAATGTTCTCTATTTGTTGGAGAAAAGAAAAATCTCCTCTATTTCTCTGGACATAGTTGTATCTATATGTGACACCTGGAAATACTGTAGTCATTTTGTGGCCAGCCTGAGGATGTGCTAATCATTAATGAGGGCAGAACAAAGAAATAGAAAGATGGAGCCACAGCCCTGGCATACTGCACCTGGAGTATGCCCCGCCTTTGAACATTTTGTTATATGAAATAACAAATTTCCCCATTTTTAAAGCCAATTTAAATTGATGTTTTTCTGTTTTTGTAGCCCAAAAAACTCCTGTTAACAAAGGAACAAGCCTCTTCCATTGGTCTCTTCTATTTCTGGACCTAATATGGCCCATCTGTGTTTCAAGGATAAGCTCAGAGACCTCTGGGAAGAGATTGATAGCAGGGACAGAGCAAAGCATAAGGCACTGAAGAAGGCCAGACAACTGTCAAGGGCAGCACAAAGCAGTGAACCTAAAGCCAGATGGAGCCCTATGGAGCCAGGAGGAAGCTGAGTCAAATGGGAGGGACTGAGCAATGAAAAGTACTGGAAAGGGTGGCACCAGAAGGCAGGTCTGGCAAGTTGTGACCAGTGAGCTTGGGAGAAAGCAGTAAAGCAACTTGATCAGAGAAGGAAAATGCTGAGTTAAGAGATCTCAGAAGTTTAGCAAGTCCTGGTGCTGCTGACATCTAGCTTCGGAACTTTCCAGACCAAGGCTGATAGAGAAAGGGAAGTCCATAAAACCAAAAAAAAAAGTTGTGGAATCTTGAGATTAAGTAGTCTGGATGAGCAATAGCTCAAATATTGAAAGACCTGGAACACTAAGGAAGGGCAAAGGGGAGGAGAAAATCAGCCAGATTCTAAAGTCTTTTGGGTAGGTGTAAAATGCTTACTATGGTTTTGGGCAATTGCATCAATAATTTGAAAAAGAAAATATAGAAGGATGGAATTAATAATAGATGTTTAGAAAGAGGGAGAGGAAAAGTACAGAGTGAGAAAAATGAGAAAAGGTTAGAGGGCTATTTTCTTTAGGTCAGAAAAATTTTTATATGTACTCCACACAAGTAAAAACACAGAGAGAGAGAGAGAGAGAGAGAGAGAGGGAAACCCAAAACTGATAGAACATTTTCAGGACAGACAGGATATTCTTTAAATTGAATAAATGCTCCTTGTCCCTAACCAAAATGTGAATAGCCTAATGAATGATTATAGATACAGGAACCTTTCAGTTTCTGGTAGGAATTCAGGTTAGGGCTGCGTTCTTGACCTTGACCTTGTTAATAGTAGCCTCATGTAGCTGGGACAGCAAAATTAACATATGCCTCAATACTTAAAAGGAAATTTTAATCAGAGCCAAGCATCTGTCATCGCTACTATTAGATATTTGCTGATTTTATTTTCCCTTTTCCCTGTTATTAAATATAGGCTTCTATATAATTTCTACATATTTGGTTCAACGCATTCTCTACCAACAAGAAACTTAGAGGTATTTGTTGTTTCTGGTAATGAATCACAGAAATGAAATGGATTAATTAAAATCCTAATTGTAATCACCTATAGGCCAAGTTTAGCCCCAGCCTGTGACTATAGTTGCCTCAAAAGGCCACACCAGAAACCGAAGCCAGCTGCCTCCAGTGTGAGTCTAGGCACTGCTCGGCAAGGACCTAACTTTCTGAGTATACACCTGGATGTGGTTTGGGTAGGGCTGTGAGTTGGGAGAGGCGGAGTTTCAGGGAATCCTCTGGGCAAAGCAACCTCTGTTATCCAGTCTGACGACATCTCGGCTATGGAGATGCTGCATCAGCACACTAGGAGGGGGAAGGGCTCAACAGAGAAATAATGGATACTGCCAGCACTTCCATCTGGGAGACACCCTAGCCTCTGGCCCTCCCTCCAACAACTCAGTGTCCCCCTGTAAGTCCCTGGTGACCCCTGTGCAGCCAAAACAGTGCTGGTGCTCAGAGAGAGCAGATCCGTCACCGCAAAAGTCTGCTCGTGAAGATGGCCCCTTAAATTGGCATCTGCAGCTGCCACTGCCGCTGCTGCAACCTCTGTCCCACTCTGACGCTTGGGACCTGGCAGCCTCATGTCCTCACCCTGTCCTACCTTCTGCCGTTACAGGGTGATTTCTTATTTCTTCCTTAGTTGTAGGGCTTGTTCATCTAGATCCCAAGAGATTTTTCCTTGCTGTTTGCTCCTTGTTTCTGTCACAACTTTGACTTGGTCACCAGAGGGATAAACAGAGTCTCTATCGTCTATGCCATTTTTTTTTTCTCCTTTTAAGAAAAATTATCCAACATTTACAATTAAGGCAAAAGATGAGGGCTATATGTTTTTAATTTTATACTGCAACATTGTTTAAAAAATTACCCAAGGATTACTTAATTTTCTGGCACAATATATTTGTGTTTGACTTTGTTGCTTACTATTTGATTAGAAACTGGGCACTGTGAAGCTATATGTTAACTTGAAATTTTCTATCTAGTAGAAAAGATAACCTACAGGTTTATTTACCTATAAGATACTAACCACGTTTTTTTTTTTTTTTCCATTCAATTCTTTTTTTTTAATTAAAAATTATTGGGGTAACATTGATCAACAAAATCCAATAAGTGTCACGTGTACAGTTCAACAGTATGGTGTATATATATTGCATTGTTTGTTCACCACCCCCAGTTAGATTTCTTTCTGTCATCACATATTTGACCCCTTTTACCCCATCTACCCCGCACCTTGCTTCCCTCTGGTAACCACTAGTCCACTGTCCATGTCCATGAGTCTCTGTTTGTTAGTCATGTTTATTTGTTGCTTTTAGATTTATATCCCACATATAAGTATCATCATACGGTTTTCAATTTTTTCTGTCTGGCTTATTTCACTCAGCATGTTTATCTCAAGATTCATCCATGTTGTTGTGAACAACAGTATTTCATCTATTCTTATAGCTGAGTAATATTCCTTTGTATATATGTACCATATCTTCTTTATCCAATCATCTATCATAAGACACTTCTGTTGCTTCCATGTCCTGGCCATCATGAATAATACTGCTATGAATATCAGTGTGTATATATCTTTTCAGATAAGTGTTTTCAACTCTATTGGGTAAACACCCAATAGAGGGATTGCTAGATCATGTGCTAGATCAATTCTTAGTTTTCTGAGAAACCTACATGCTGTTTTCTATAGTGGTTGTACCAATTTTCAGAGACACTAACCACTTTTGTGTCTAACCTAGCAATCTTATTCTAACATTCCTTTGTGAAAACCTACTTTCTTCAAAATACTTTTTGAACCAGCATTATCATTTTATTGGCCCCCTTCATCGTTGAGTTAATACGTCTTAGACATGTGTTCATTTTATATTGTATAAGAGTTATGTTTCTTAATTTTCGAAATTATACTTCAACACCTGATAGCCCATGTGATGAAAGGATTAACATCTTTTTAGTCTTTGGTATGTTTTTGATATAATAGGCTTACATATTTCAAACTTTCAACTTTTGACATTTCCCTCTCTGAAAGGAGCTGAGAACAGGAAACAGGAGAGAGCAGAAAGCTTGAGGCAAAAGAGAAAGAGACCAAATTGAAAAGTCAGACAAATAAAGGACAATTGCCACAAACCAAAGAGCAACCCCTCTTTGGTTTCTAGCTGGCTGAAGCAAGCAAGCTGTGTCACTATCTTCCTGATGTCCACTCTGGGCAGGCTCACCGTAGCACTGCTAAGTTAACAGTGGGACTTCAGAATAAGAGGGCTGGGAACTGCGCTCTGG
The DNA here is from genome assembly GCF_000325575.1 of Pteropus alecto. Classification (NCBI taxonomy): domain Eukaryota; kingdom Metazoa; phylum Chordata; class Mammalia; order Chiroptera; family Pteropodidae; genus Pteropus; species Pteropus alecto. Next base: position 1,028,965 of record NW_006431916.1, on the reverse strand, counting down.
TAGGGAAGTTTGGGAGTAAGGGTAATAGCTAGGAAAATGGTCTTGAATATATATAACAAGCACATTGTGCATCTTAAAGTCCCTACCAGGCTGCCATTACCCACAGCCATAGTTCCATCTTAATAAAACGAGGACTGTCCAATTATTGCTGCTAAAATTTAAAAGAAAAAAAAAACCCATTACCATCAGAGGGCAGTATTTGTTTTTTAATTTATCAAAAGATAGCTCTGGCTTGGCACTAAAAGGATATTAGTAATACTTCCTTAAAATTTAAACAATGTGCCTATATCTACATCCAACGTGAGTGCTGGGGTGACCCTTGCTTAGCCTTTATATTGTTTTTAAACAACCTTTTTAAAATGCTAGGTCTTCTGTGTCATGCTTAGATTCATTCATTTTAAGTACTTTATATGAGCCAAGCACTATTCTAGGTAAGAGGGATATAGAGGAGAACAAGAAGGGACCCCGCCTTCACTTTTCGGTGGGGATAAATAAGTAAATAAGGAAAATATCATATAATCATACATATTGCGCCAATCAATTTAAGTAGAGTAATATGGAGTGAATTCTTCACTTAATCATCATTCCCTCCTGTAGAATCTGAAAAGGAAGACAAGGAAAAACATTCTATCAGCCTGATAAAGCCACAAATGCAAACTCCAAGATCATGTAACTAAATTATCTGTATGACCAAATCACATTTTATAGCATTATATGCCCAATTAGTTTTATTCTTAAAATCCAACTTTATATTTTTCTAGCTGTTTTCAATTTTTGTCCATTCCTATACTTCGTTTTCTTCAAAAGCCTGATGAAATGTCACTCTACGGAAAAAGAGCCAGGACTTACTTGTTCTGCTCTCCCCTCTCCTTTTGGTCCAAGTCTTTCAGCCACAGCTGAGCATGAACCTTCCTTTCCTACCATGGAGTGAAGCTTACACAGCTCATGTGCATAGGAGCATCTGTATGCTCAGTCGTTCCTGAGACTGGTGGCTGAGAAAGATCCCTCAGAGAACAGGATACCTTCATCTTTGTCCCTTCCCCTCACTGTCCTCATTCATAAAATGAGATATTCATACCTGTTTTCACTGGGGCAGTGTAAAGATTAAATAAGATAGTGTATGCAAAGTACAGTATCTGGCAAGGAGTAGGTATTCCATAAGCGGAAGTTTAAAAAATATGTGTCTTGCCTTCACCTCTCTCCTAAGTTTCAGATATATGTTATTGGTCATCCAGACGTACAGAAGTAACAGTAACATTCAAGGCAACGAGACTGGGAAGTTATAGCCCCTTGAAGAAGAGAATCAAGGTTTTATAACATTTCGAGTGACTGAACGAAAACCGACAGGATGAAATATTATGGAGATAAAAGTGAAGTCTAGCATTTGCATTAAGAAATGTCGAGTGGAGGAGCACAGGGTAGGAAAACGTTTGCTTCACAGTGATTACTGTGAAACAGTAGGGGTTTAACGGACAGCAGATTCAGTGTGAACACACTGTAGAGTGGCTGCCAAGGAAGTTGATGTAATCCTAAGCTGCACTAATTGAGGTTTACTGTCCAGATCAAGAGAAGGTATGGCCCATTATACACTGCTCTGGCCAGATTCTGTCTAGAGTCATGTTCTCTTTCAGGAGCTTCGTTTAAAAAGGGACACTGACAAACTGGAGTATGTCCTGCAGAGAGTGATCACGTCACATGAGAATCTGTTGGAAGACATGATGAGGTTTTGGCCTGGAAAAGAGAATATTGCTCTTAATGGATATTTATTTAAAGACTTTTCATGTAGAAGAAAGTAGCAATACTTCCAGAGGGAAAACCTAGGCACAATGGGGGGAAGTTTAGGGAGCAGCTGTCACCTCAAGGAAAGAAAGAGCTTTCTGAGGAATCAAAGCTTCCTGCAATAGGAAAGACGACTTTGCGAAGTAGAGATCTGGCTGTCCCAGAAAGCAATCTAGCAAGATACTGTACTAGAGCTTAACCAGATCAGTGTTTTTCAAATTGCTTTTTATGGAGAGGCATCCCAGGGAGCTAGGGTAGGTGAAGGTGGGGAGTGGTAATTATTCCACAGTATAGAATGGAGGGAGACTAAGAAGGTGGGAACTGGACCCCCTAATTTAACCATAACAGCTCAGTTCTTATGTTTTTGAGTTTTTTTCCATCTTAGTATTCTACTTGAGATGTTTTGTTAAGGGTTCTGCCACTAAAATCAAAAATTGGAGATGACGGCTTTCTCACCAACTCAGGTTGTGGTGACACAATACCTCCTCACTGTAGAGTACAGACTAGATAAGTCTTACCTTTGTCTAAACTCAATCACTTCTGGAGCTTTCTAAATTGTCCCCTCCCTTCTTTAAAAAAAAAAAAAAAAAAAGGCGGTCTCAGTCTTTTGGTTAGCAGCCTTTGAGTCTGTAAGGCCTGACGATTTGCTGGATACCTAGCATTAACCTTTAAGCCTTTCCTCACATGCCCCCTTCCTCCTTTGGTTTGCCTCGTCATGCAGGCCTTCCTTCCATCCAGCCTCCTCCATCAGTCTCTACCTCTGGCAGAAAAGGCCTGCCCTTCCATCCAAAGGGGAGAGAAATACTGGGATCAAGTTTCAGTCAAAACTCTAACCTTGGACATCTGTGCTTCTTCTGCCCTGGCAAGGCCCTCCAGGAGACACTTGGCTACTGCAAGCCCTTGGAGGGGAGCTCACCAGATCAGAGGATCCCTTTCTGCTAGTTGGGGTTTCCCAGCCACCCCAGGCTTGAGTTCTCACCTCCCTATTCAGAACCTCATTACTACTATTTACACTAGGGCTTCTCAAAACAGGTTTCTCTTTATAGTTGTCATAAAAAGTTGAGCAGCTTTATAGAAGTATAGACTCAGTCACTCAGTCACTTTTTAAAAGTATAGACTCGGATCTCCTGAATTAGAATCTCCCAGGGTGTGATCTAGGAATCTGTGTTTGTCACAAGCTTCCCAAAGGGGCTCCACTTGGGAGCTGCTGGTCTCTACTACTTACTTTGGCACTGAGCCCACCTTACCTTGCACAATTATTACTTTAATGAGGCATCCCATCTTTCCTTAAAGTGATGGACTGTGTGTCACTTGGGTTTGTTCCTCCATCTCCTACCACCAGCTCCAGATGGCAGCAGCTGACAGTGGAGTGAAGCATGAGTAACACCCGGAGTCCTCTCCACTCGCTTTACATATCCTGAGATTGGTTGCAAAAGTTTCTCCTTTGCTACCAGTGATTCTCAAACTTCCAAGTGCATCAGACTTACCTGAGGGGCTCGTTAAGCTTGCTTGACCCCACCCATGGAATTTCTGATTTAGTAGTCTGGAATGAGGCCCAAGGATTTGCATTTCTAACAAATCCCCAGACTCTTTGAGAAACACCACCCTACACTCTTGCTTTCCTTCTTTTTTGTTGTGGGTGTTCCTGTTTCTAATCTACAATTCCCTTTTATTCATATTAACTCCAAAATATTCCATAGTGTCCCTCTGCTTATAGGCCTCTCTTCTTATAATGACATGATTTCTATGAGATTCAGGTATACTGTGGCCTTCTATCCTAAACCTTCCCACAACCCCTGGTTCTGTGGCCATGCGTCTGTGGCCCAGGGGTTCGCCCTCTCAAGATGTATGCACTTAGCAGACATTCTTGCTGAAGCAATTCAGAGAAGGGAAGGATTAGTGTAGGCTGGAGCAACTAGGAAAGCTTCAAAAAGTGGTCAGATTTCAGCTCATCCTGAAAAGGAGATTTGTCTACTTAGAAGGGAGAGAAAAGAGCGATTCTGGCAAGGGAACCATATCACCAGTGACCCCTAAAAACAAGGGCGTATATTGGAATGACACTTGGGGAAACAGACTCGCCCTGGAACACGCGTCTCTTCACTTCTCTTCAGTGAGGTGGTGAAGTAGTCAAGGGAAGACATCCCATCTGTAGCTGAAACTATTATAACTTATCAAGTGTAATCAACCGTACTGGAGGCAAAATGATGTTGATTTTCTCGCATCAGGTGAGTCAGCTGCTCTGGAGCCCTAAGGGCGGCAGGGCTGTGTGGATCCTGCAGTATGGGCATCAACTCCTGAAGCCCAGGATAGATAATTCCACTTCTTCTTTCTGAGGAAAAAGCCCCCAGGGTGTGGCAAGAGCCTGAGGAAGAAGCTTTGCTCAATAGGAAATGAGCTATGATGGCGAAATGAGGAAGCCGTCCTTGCTGGGCTTTGGTGTGATGGTTTTGAATTACCAATGAACGTGTAAAAATTGAACACAATATCGGAAAATTGGAAACAACCCAAATATCTATTAATAAAATATTGGTTTAAAAAAATTGTGGAGTGCCCATACTGTGGCATATTGTGAAGCCCACAGGAAAAAGGTAAACATAGTGACCTGGAAATACCTCCTACTTACATGGTTAAGTAGGAAAACAAGTTACCAAATAGTACATTATAATCCATGATTTTAAAGATAGTAAAAACTCTTGAAGGATGACCACAAGGCAACGGTTAACAGTGGCCTGTGGAGAGGGAAGTGAAGTTAAAGGCAGAGGGGAGGAGCTTAAGTAAGATTTTTTAATTTTTAAAAATAGATTTCTGAATGGTTTGGATTTTTTACTTGTAATCGTAATAAATACTAGCTTAGTCCTTACTAAGTGCCACACACTGTTAAAGTGTTTTAGACCTATTCACCTATTTAATCTTCCCAATAAGATATTATTTTTCCCCTCATTTTATAGATAAGGAAACTGAGGCATAGAGCAGATAAATAGCCTGCCCAAGGACACACAGATAATAAATGGAAGAGCTTGGATTTGAACAAGGTCAACTGGCTCCAGTATTTGTGAACTAAATCCCTCAGTATTATGTCTCTCTATGGTCCATATTGGTCCTTTGGATATTAACTGTAAATGAAATACGATCCCAATTGAAAAACAAAATACACATGGAAAAAGTGGAATTCGGGTCTCTAAAACTATCTCTTTAAAACACTGATCCAAAGATTCACTCTGAATTCCAACTCACATGGGATAATTTAGGAATGAAAAAAAGTTATTTCAGAGCACAAACAAAGCTTTGCTTCTCTCCCCTACCCCAAACTGTTGGTAAATATTTCTCGAACAAGGTCTAAATGTTTTTTACCACTCAAAGGTAAGGTTTAATAGGCAAATATCTCTGGACAAGGTGTAGCTATCTCGGATTTAATTGTATAAATCTCTGATTTAATACTACTATGGTATAAACAGCAATCATATACAAAGAACAGGTTGAGATAAGGAAAGGGAAAAGACAGGCAGAAAGTAGACAGCCTGAGAGCACCATAGAGTTGTTAGTGACAGTGATACAAGCCTTACCTTCTATAAGCACCTGCCCATGTATTTTACACGCTTGATCCTTCTTCCCATGAGCCAGGGAAGACAGATATACCCATTTTATAGATAAGAAAACCAAAGCTCCAGGAGACTGTGGTGTGCTTAAATTGCCAAGTTGGAGCTGGAACCCAAAACTCCTAATTCTCCTTCCAGGACCCTTGAATCACATCCAGAGACCTCAGCCACAATACAACCTTACCCAGGGCTAGGCCTGAGTCAGCATCAGTAGAAGAAAGTGGAGCAGATGAAAAGATCCAGGTGTTGAGGGATACTCTTAAGTGATCAGGTCCTGGCCAAGACCTACTGAGGGATATCTAGGTGGGATGACAGAGCGCAAGTGTTGGTCAACCAAGAGACAACACAAGGGTGCCACAGTCACAGAATGGGAAAAAGGCCCTGGGGCTGGCACCACATCAAGCCAAAGAGCCGGGCAAGAGTTGATGTTGGTATCTATAGACCAGGACTTTGCTTCCACGCCAACCCCATTTGTAGGATCTTCCTCTTACTCTTTTCCCTTCTCTTTGCTTCCTTCTCCCACTGCCAATTCCAAATTTACATTTAATGCTATGAAAAGCAGGAAAATACATAATATTGTTTTAAAAAGAAATTTGCCCTACCAATAGGGTTCAATTCATAATTCTATTCCCTTGAGTGCAATTAAAGGCTCTTCTAATTCTTTGAACTTCTTTCTAGTTATCACCTAATTAGGATGAGTGAAGATCTATGATTCAATTGCTTCCCTCCTTAATTAAATCCAATTAATCTATTTACTGCTTCATTCGATCTTGAATTCTTTTCTTATTCTCTCTACCTTCTAGTGCTAAGTAACTTTAGATATTAAATGACCTCCAGCTAGATTTTGTATATCTCTCATAGCCTTGTTTCACTTTGTGCTCACATCTATAAAGGCCATACTAATGACACAAAGACATGGATATGCTCCACCAATCCATGCAATCTAGAAAAATACAAATGAAAATAAATATACTGCAATTCCTCTGGTAATGGATGACTCCTGAAATGTCCTGCAATTTGTGTTTGGACTACCGATAGTAGTAGGAGGGAAAAAGTACCGAGGAGGCAGAAAAATTAACAATTAAAAAGCTTGTGCGCATTACAAGGAAGGCATCTCATGATTTTTGTTTTACAGTTTCCACATTTTATTTTTGCCCTTACCACAGCCCACATAGTTCTAAAACTCACCACCAGGGGGCACGGGTGTGCCAATGTCAAATGTTTGAACTGGTTGTTTGGGTTTCCTTCCCCAGAATATCCTCACAGAGCAATTACTGTTCCTATCATACAGATTAAGAAACTAAGACAGAATGAAGCAAATAGTAAGGGGCTTAGCATCATGTGAGTGGCTGAGGTAGGATATGAACATCGGTTTCAGTAATCCATCCAATAGACCCTTTTAGAGCTCACCTGAGGTTTTTTTTTTTTTTTAATTTATTTATTTAACTTAATTTCAAGTATACAGTACATTGGTTAGACATCTATATAGTTAATAAAATGATCTCCCTATTTGCTCCTTTCCTCCCCTGGCCCTCCACTTAGCCATCATATTAATGCCAACTGCATTCCCTATGCCGTGCTCCTCTTCCCCATGACCAATTTGACCTATTTCACTCAGCATAATAACCTCTAGGTCCATCCATCTCCTTGCAAATAGCAGGATTTCATTTTTTTTAATGGCTGAGTAATATTACATTGTATATATGAACCACAACTTCTTTATCCAATAGTCTGATGGGCATTTAGGTTGCTTCCATATCTTGGCTATTGTAAATTGTGCTCCCATGAATATTGGAGGTGCATAAATCTTCCACTCAGCATAATAACCTCTAGGTCCATCCATCTCCTTGCAAATAGCAGGATTTCATTTTTTTTAATGGCTGAGTAATATTACATTGTATATATGAACCACAACTTCTTTATCCAATAGTCTGATGGGCATTTAGGTTGCTTCCATATCTTGGCTATTGTAAATTGTGCTCCCATGAATATTGGAGGTGCATAAATCTTCATGAATTATTGTTTGAGTTTTCTTTGGCTATTTCACTTTTTTCAATGTTTGCACCTCCCCCTCCCCCCCCCGTTTTAGTAAAGATAATAAATTAAGAAAACTTCAAACCATATTACTGTAACTGCTTCTTTTTCCTATTTTCTGTCACTTACTCCTAATTTTTGTCATTCATAATCCTTCTTTCATCCCTGTGCTCAACGTCAAAGAGATCCTCGTTCTCTTCCACTTTTGCCAAGAAATCATTTCTGTGACAGCTTCTGTTCTATTGCCTATAATTTACTGTAAAGACTTCTTACTTTAAAGAATCAGTGATATAAATGTGTGTATGAATTAGATTTGATCTACAAGCTAGGAATGGCTAGATGTCCTATGCAGGAACGCATACTATATGAGTGGTGACAAAAATCTGTCACCACATGCTTCTGAAATTTCTGTATCCAGTTCACACCAGAGGCTTTGTTAGCTTAATGGATGTTACAAATGTTTCACTGGGGAAATTAGTAGTGTCTCAAGATGTGTGGAATGTCTGGAAATATTGAAGAGTGTCCCTGTTATTGACCCCATCTGTTATCTACCGAATAGACCCTAATAATTATAAACAGCCCAGTTGCCTTGGATTGGTTTGCAGTATTTTGTTTACACCCCGCTTTGAAGAAAATCGCTTTAGCAGTTATATCTGCATCTCTTTCTTTCTCCCATGAGGGAAAAGTACGAAGAAGGGAGGAATACTCACCTACAGCCTTACTTTAACCACTGGCTGGAGAAAGCATCTTCCCTCCTTTCTGTTATTTGGAGTTTCATTTCCCCACAGAGCCTTTTTTTCCCCTCCTTTCTTTCTAGGAGTACCATGTGTGTTAGGTAATTAATAAGCCCCTTAGCAAGTTTTCCTAAGCTAGATGGGTGACATTTTGGCAATTCTCTTTTAGGAAAAAAAAAAACAAAACAGTTATATCAAATGTTTAAAGCAACAGTCTCCCTTAAAATACAAGATAAAATTGAAAAGAAAGTAATTGTATTTTTCATCAAGGCGTGGCTATTTTTATACTTTTCTGTCTTTCTAAGGAGATGTCTGATGAGTCTACTAAGTCTTGAAGAGTCAACTCAGAAATTACGATGCCCCCTGCCCTCTCCACACGACATCTAGCTCCACATTCACTGCTTTGGTCCAGACTTTCATCATCTGTTGTCCACATTGTTATTATTACCTAGATTCATTACTGTTGTTCCATAGTCTTTTTACTTTATGAAAGTGTAGCAAACTGCATCATTTTTAAATGTACAGTTCAACAAATATTTACATATATATACGCCCATGTAATACCACCAGGATGGAGGTGTAGCACATTACCAGCACCCCAGAAGTCTCCCTTATTCCCTTTCCTTGTCCAACCCAGCCCTCCAAAGGTTACAGCTACTCTGACTTCTATCTCCATAGGTTGTTTCCGCGTTTTCTTGAACATAGTTGAACCAAACAGTACATACTCTTGGGCATCCAGTTTCTTTGCTCAACATAGGGGTGGTGAGATTAATCCACTGCGGCATTTTAACAGTAATTCTCTCTTCTATATTGCTGTGTGGTATTCTATTACATGAATACATCACAACTTGGTTATCCAGCCCACTGTGGCTGGACTTTTAGGTTGTTGCCAGTGTTTGGCTATTATGACTAAAACTGCTGGAAATGTTCTTGCACATATCTTTTGGTGAATTCATTTTTCTTGGATGTATACTAGAAATGGAATTGCTGGGTTGTAAGATAAGCATGCAATTAACTTTAGTACATACTATACTACAATTTCCCAAGTTGTATAAATTTATATTCCCTCCAGCAATGGATAGAGTTCAGTCGTTCCATATACAACTGTTGATACACATATTAGTTGGTATGAATGGTACTGGTAAATTATTGTATTGTGGATTTAATTATATTTTCCTTATTTGAGCATCTTTTTATATGCTTCTCTATTTGAATATACTCTTTTATGAAATCTTATTTGTGTCCTGTCTGTTTTTAAAAAATCAGGTTAAAAAAATAAAAAATAAAAATAAAATCAAATTGCTTGTCTTTTTCTTATTAATTTGTAGAAGTTCCGTATATATCTTGTCGAGTCCTTTGTTGACCATGCATATTGGTCAACAGTACAAAGCTTAATTTTCAGTCTCTTAATAGTGTCTTTGATAAACAATCTTAATTTTAATCCATCTAAAGCATTGATTTTTGTGTGTGTGTTTATTGCCTTGTGCATCCTGCTTAAAAAAAAAAAATCTTTGCCTACCCCCAAATCATGATGATAAGCTTTTATTTTCTTATAGAAATTTTATTGTTTTAGTTTTAACGTTCAGATGTATGATCCATTTCAAATGAATTGTTATGTAAAGTATAAGATAGGGGATCAAAGTCCTTTTTTTCCCCCTCTGTGAGCCTATCCAGTTGCTCTAGAACCATTTATTGACAAGACCATTCTTTTCCCCATTGAATTTTAGGGTGACTTTGTCATACATCAAGAGACTACATGTGTTGAGTTTATTTCTAAGCTCAATATTCTCTTCTATGAATGTGTTTGTTTGTCTTTACCTCGTACAATGATATCTTGATTAGTTGTCGCTTATACTAAGTCTTGAAATTTGGTAATGAAACCCCTCCAACTTTGTTCTTCTTGAATAAGTCTTGACGCTTCAAGGTCCTTTGCATTTCCACATAAATTTTAGAATCTTCTGACAAATTTCTATAAAAAAACTTCCTGGCATTTTAATAGGGATTGCATTGAATCTATAGATCACTATGTGGGCAGTGGTGAGAGTTGACATCTTAGCAATACCGAGTCTTCCAATCCATGAACATCATATATTTCTCCATTTCTATGTTTTTATTTATTTCCCTTAGAAATATTTTGTAGTTTTTAGTGTAGGACTCTTGCACATCCTTCATTATATTTATTCCTAGATATTTAGTTTTTTATGTTATTATAAGTAATTTTTAAGATTTTCATTTTCTAATTGATTGTAGAAGCATATAGAGATACAATTGGTTTTTGTATAATGATTTTCTACCTAGCAACCTTAATTCATTTATGAGTTCTAATAGTTTATTTGCAGATTCTTTCAGATCTTCTATGTATACCATCATGTTGTCTATAAATAACGAGTTTTATTTATTTATTGATTTCCAAATTTTATGCCTTTCTCCCCCTTTATAGTTTTTACTAGAACCTCTGGTATGATAGTGATTCTTGATGGTGACAGCATGTTTATGATGCCAAGGAAAAAGTGTTCACTATTTAAGCATTATTTGTGTTGATACCTATAAGCTTTTTAAAGATGGATATCATTTATTAAATTAAAAGAGTTTCTCTCAGTTATTGGTTTGACGAGTGTTTTTATCATTAACAGATATCAAGTTCTGTCAAATGCTTTTTTGCATATTGAGATAATTACATGGTTATTCTCCTTTACCCTGTTAATATAAAATTTACATTGATTGACTTTCAAATGTTTTACTAATCTTGCATTACTGAAATAAACCTGGCATTGTCGATCAAGATTTGATATATTTTTTTGTATATTGCTGGGTTTGATTTGCTAATATTTTGGATAGGATATTTATATTTAGATTCATGAAAGATATTGCCTAATAATTTTCTTTTTCAGTAATGTACTTCTCAAGTTTTTATATTAAGATTATCTTAGCATCATAAAACAAGTTGAAAAATATTCTGTTTTCCCCTCTTCTTTGAAAGTATTTGAACAACAATGATATTGTTTCTTACTTAAATATTTTGAATAACTCACTAGTGAAGACATCTAGATATAGAGTTTTCTTTGTGGGAAGATATTAATTACAGATTCAATTTATAGGACTTCAGACTTTTTTCTTTCTTATTGTATCAGTTTTATTGACTTGTGTAGTTCAAAGAATTTGCCAATTTAATCTAAGTAGTTAAATCTATTGCACAAAGATATGATGTAACTATAATATGTAGGATCTACAGAGATGTTGTTCTCATTCTTGATATTGATAATTGCTGTCTCTTGACGTCTTGCTAGGAAGTTTTTAAAATAAACTTTTTATTTTAGCATAATTTTAAATTTACAGAAAAGTCATGAAGATTGTACAGAGGGTTCCCATGTCCCTCTCACCCAATTTGTTTCCCCTAATACATTTGTTAAAATTAAGAAACCAAAATTGCTACATTACTATTAACTAAACTCCAGACTTCATTCATATTTCATCATGATTTTTCATTAATGACCTTTGTTCTGGGATCCAACTCAGGGTACTACATTGTGTTTAATTATTAGTTTCTTTGTCTTTTCTTGTTTTTCAGGATCTTGACAGTTTCGAGAAGTACTGGTCATATATTTGTAGAATGTCTCTCAAATTGGGTTTTTCTTAAGTTTTTCTCATATTTAGACTGAAGTTATGGGTTTTTGGAAAGAATACCACAGAAGTGGTGTGCCCATCTCATCACATCACATCAAGGGGCATAGTATCCGCGTAACACTCTTAGTGGCGTTAACCTTAATCACTGGGTTAAAGTAATATCTGCCAGGTCTCTCCATTGCGAAGTTGTTATTTTTCTCTTTCCATACTCTATCCTTTGGAAGGAGTTATTAAGTTCAGCCCATACTCAAAAGCAAGGGGGATAGGAGGAGGCTAATGTTCACCGCTTAGAATGGAGAGTATCTACATGCGTTATTTGAAATTCTTGTCTAAGGAATATTTGTCTCTTCTTCCCCATCAATCTCTTTATTCGGTCTTCCTTTATATCAGTATGGATAGATACAGAGCAAAGCAGGGAAGTGTGAGGAATGGATATGAAAGTAAACAGGCAGTTGACTGGCACCAGAGCTTAAGACAATACTACTTGTTTTCCAATTTTTTTGAGATTTTGAGGCTCAGAGCCAGGACTAATGTGTCTTTGAATGACTGGATCTGTGAAGGATTGATGTTCTGTGTCACCCAGCTTTGGAATCAAGAAAAGGGGCCATTGTGTAGAATCGTATTATGTGGCAAATGCATGGTTGACACAGGAATAAACACTGATTTTCCTCTTGGAAGCACATTAAATTAAG
>NW_006431916.1:982633-1016461 GCF_000325575.1 Pteropus alecto | reverse complement strand
ACTGCCTAAATATAGCAAGAAGTACCTCAACTCTTTACTAACCAGACTAGTGCAATACCCAGCTCTCAAGGAAACTGAACATCAATAACAGTAGAGAATCTGGGAGACAGAGTGAAGAACAGTAATTTATAAGTGACTATTAGTGAGAAAAAAAGTAACTTTGTATGTATCCCTAGAGTAGTATCTGGCACATAGCAGGGGCTCAATAAATATTTGCTAAATGAATGATTATCTTAGGAATCTGTGCCCATTCCCTCGTTGTAGAACACTGAAGGGCATGGTACAAGGTGTAACACATTTCTGTGCATTTGGACTTGAAATAAGCCCCAAGCAAATGAATGGTCTTAAAAATTAACAAACTTGAAAAGTCTATGATGTTGAAATCATACGGAAGACACTGAGCTGTAATTCCCTGATTAGGACATCGATTTGAGGATGTGAGGATGGGATGATGAAGCTTTTTCTTTTTTTTAAGCTCCAGTTGACTGATACCAAGAAACCCGTGGGCAGTTCTCTAGCAGAGCACCCTTGTCATGCTCAGTAACTTCTAACTTTCCTCTTGCCCTGTGTTCCTCCGCTGCTGTCATTTGGGTTGTGGCAGAGGGGAATTCCAGCTCATTTTAGGATCATTTATAGAGAGGTTTCTGGTCAGTAGCCCTTGGGTGGATCCTGGGACCCTGATGAGAAGGGTAGAGCAGAAATGCATTGGTCTCAGAGGGTTACTGGGCCAAGAATGGATATGAATTGACTAAAAACCTCACGGGCAACAAACAGAACATCCATATAAATGTTCTCACAAATCTGGAAGTTCACAGTTGTATACAATCAGATGAAAGTAGGTAACAGAAGGTAAGACTGCTTTACCATAATCTTTAGGCCATCAGTAAACCAGGCACCTCCGTATTGCTCCATTTCTTAACTCAGCTGACCTCCCACTCTTTCTAATTTTATTTTTAATTAATATATTATTTATAAATATTTTTAATATTTGTCTAGTCACACAGATAGTTGAACAGAAAACTCCTTTGAATCATGGAATGTGAGATTTGCAAGGTACTGAATCTGAAGTTATCTAGTTCAGCCTCCTCATTTTGTAGGTGGGGAAGGTAAAGTCCAGGAGGGAAATGCCTGGCTTAAGGGTACACATCGAGGTAGAAGCCAGGTCAGGACTATAACCTCAGCTATAACTCCCAGTCTAAGGCTCCTTCTGTTACTCTAGTGCTATTCCTCTACCTTGAGTAAACTTGGAGTAGATTCAACAGCCAGACCTAAGACACTCCTACCTTCCTGCCTATCAAAGCTCAGGAACTGATGGTGGAAAAGCTTATTAAATGATTAGTTTTTTTTTTTTAAATCTCATATATGTAGAAAAGAGCAACTTGGAATTGAGAAAAAGAATATGAACCATGAAAGATAGAAATTGTTACCACTGAGGACTCAAAGGAGCAGAAACCCTCCCTCATTTGAAACAAGCCCCCAAAAGAGGCTACACTCAATCATTTTAAAGGAGCACTGTCTCTCGCCACCAGAAATTAAGTAGGAGCTAACATTTAATATTGAACTCAGTAATATGAGAATCTAGTAGTTTTGGCTAGCAATTCAAATTTAAATTGTCTTCTGAAAATGAACAAACCTCAGGACATGAAAGTTCAGGCCCCTGTTCACTCTAAATGAACAAGTCGTGGCAATCACCACCTTCGTTACCACGCAGCAGGAACACAGCTCGCTAAATGATCCAGTCCTGGTAACTATGAACAAAATGCAAAAATAAATAGTAAGTCCAACATCTTGCAAGGGTACAGAGACTTAGAGATCAACATTTGAAAAGTAAGCTCCTCCAAAGAAGTAAAATTTGGCCATGAACTCATAAAATATACATCCAAGAAAAGCACCTAAAAATGAAAGAAAAGGGGGAGGGAGGATGGAGTGGGTGCAAACTAGGGGAAAAAAAGATTAAACAAATCAGGGAGGAAAAAGATGATAAATTCAGTGACGACCCAAAAAGAAGTAAATGCCCACCATCGGAGGCTGAGTTTCTCAAACATTAAGGAAATATCAGCAATATTCTTCCTTTGAAGACTGAGAAACAAATTGTACTTATTTACAAGATCTCAAATGCCAAAAAGGTGAGCGTGCTCAAGTTAACAGTTATCAAAAAGAAAAAAAAAATCCAATCTTTAAAAGATTTCACCATTGGTCTGAATAAACTTAAGTATAAACAAAGATATTCTGCCTTCTGGGAGCAGGAGAGAGAGGGATGTGGGAGACCCAAAAAACCACAGAAAGCTGAATAGTCGCAGGAACCCCTCCCCATCTTGAAAACTTCAGTCAAAGTACCAGCAGCTAAAGGTAAATAAAGCACATTTTTAAAAGACCATACTTTCACACACGGGATTATAATCCAGGGACTGACTTCATATAAATCAATTTTGGGTTCATGAACACATTCTTTATGCAAATACTTCTTTTGTTTCAAAATGCAACTGTCTTTACAAATTTAAATATTTTACTTACTTCCCCTTTTAAATCATTTTTCTGTAATTAATTTGCCCTATTGATGATCTCTCTACTGAACTAGTCCATACTTTTGTACATTTTCAATTACTCCTGTCCTACTAAGCTGTTATTCCTTTAACATTTACAAAATGATGCTATCATTCTTTTTCCGTTTTTGGACCTTCTTTTTTTTTCATGTGTAATTTCTTTACTCGTCTATCCTCACACATATCAAATCCAAATGACATCAAAGTTCATGGAAACTGTAACTTAGGTGAAGGACAATGTCTCTTTGTCTTATCTTGCGCAGTTAATTTCTCTAGAGCCTTGAAGCAAATCAATGCTCTAGATCCATTAAATGGGTCAGTTTTGCTCAACAATTTGTCATGTCTTATATGTTACGCTGTATTTTTATTTCCACCCAGTTCACATAATAGTAAATCTCTTTTTTACATCATGATCAGTTAAGCTTTCAATTCCCAGGTTGTGTTTACACAGTCTTCCTATCTTAATAAAACCTTGCATTGTATTTGTTCTGATTAATGTTTTAGTAGAATTGTAGCCGTTTTTTTTTTTGCAATTAATGACAGTTTTCTTTCAACAGTGAAAAAGAAAAGAAAACTTAATTCAATCCATGTCACAATGCTTCCCACTCACAAGGCCAGCCAGCTGACAAAGCTGAGCACCTCCCTCTTCAGACCTTCAGGTTTTTACCTGACACATACGGAAGGTCTTTTCTCTGGGATATGATACATATTGCAGAATATTTGACAATCATTTATAAGAGTCGGTCCAGAAGATAATTTAAATACCATTAGAACTTCTGATAGAGAGTGAAGTAGGAAAACATCTTTAGAAACAAAGCTAGTTATAACAAAAAAAGAATAAAGTGATTCTAGCAATAAAGATGTCCGTACCTCTTTGCCTTCATCTCCAACTATCAGGTAGTTGATATTCACCTATTAGGAAAACTGCAGGATGTGGAGTTGGGGATGCAAAACTTACCTGTATTTTAAGGGGAAAGTACAACATTTTTGAAAAGTTAGAACACTGGATGGTGTTTCCTTTCCTAATCAACCGTTATGATCAAAGTGGAATTTTTGTTGTCGTTATCTCTCTTTCAGAGGAAGGATGTTCTACCGTGTGAAACACAGGCAACGGAGAAAGATAATATTGTTAAAGAAATGTAGTTCAAGACAGTCAGGGTTGGCTTGACAATTTTATGAGAAGAGTTTGTTGCAGAATCTCAAAGTCTTCGAAGAGATGGTATCAGCAGATTGCAGTTTGAAAACGGTCTTTCCCTCAGATCTTCAAGAGACATTATCTAAGAGGAGGGCATGGGGAAGGTACATGACCAAACCAAATTTTAATGGAGATAAAACTGGCCTTTTGAAGAACAGGAAAAAAAGTTGGCCACTTAAAAGCAAAGCAAGGATAAGTTATTTTTTAAGTAGTAGGTTATATGGTGATATAAATAAATAAATACATGTATGTATATTGATGATGGTGTTATGAACACACACATACACACACACACACACGCATATATGTGGCATATGTGGCAACCTATTGGTACCACCTGTGTATTCCACCCTGGGGACTAGGATGCTATTTCAGCTATATCTCATGAAGTATCTCACAGATTGCTAAGATGCTCATAGCAACAAAACAAAACATAATCTGATATAAAAATGATTTTTTCCAACACTGCAAAACTTTGGGGTAGCACCTCAAAAATAGAAGGATTTTAAGGGCATTAATCAGGGCTAAGTACAGTTCTTTGGCAGTATGCTCTTGACGTATTTCCTTATTCTTCCTTTTAAGATTTTCGACTTTGTTGTCTATTCTACTGTGTCTTAAAAATATCCTTTTTTGAGATTATTTTCCGGATCCTGATTGATTTGAAAAGCAGCTGACATCTGGCATGTGCCTTTCCTACTACATCTCTAGGAAAAAGGAGCTGGTGTCATTTTGGAGGCTGGCATCCCTGATCTGGATAGAGGGGCTTTGCTTTTTTCTCCCTTTTCCTCTTTTTTTCTTTATTTCTAACTTTGCAGTACTGGTAAGACAACAGGAAGCTCCGGGCTTCCTCTGCAGGGCATTCAGCTGAAGGGATGTGCTCACCACATTGATAACAGTAGCCGGAAAAGAAAGAAACACACCCACCCTTCAGAAAACATGACCCTTCTCCTTACCCTCCCTGCCCTCCCCATGCAGGGCCCACTTCCTCCTGGAAGCCTCGGAGGCCCTATTGGAGTAACACCATTCAGGCCACTCCAATGTTCAAGCCAATTTTATTCCCATTAAAACTTGGTTTCACCATGTGCCTTCCCTGCACCCACCTCTCAGATGGTGTATTTTGGAGATATGTGGGAAAAAGTGTTTTCAAACCACGATCTGCTAATTCCACCTCTCCTAAGATTTCGGGATTCTACAGGAAACTTCTCTCGGTCTCAGCAATGTGTGAGATACTGTTGTCTAAAGTTAATAAGGGTTAATCGTTGTGACACAGACTCGATGGGCATCAGTAGCGCTATGCATGTTCTTATATGGAAAATAATTTGTTGTGTTTCCTTTTATAAGCTAACCACCCTTGAAATAAGCAAAGGGGGGGACTATTGGTTACTAATACAATGTGTGCAGGAATAAGAGTTTTAAATATAACAGAAGTTTGGAATCCAGTTTTTCAAATTTTTCATATTAAAAGATCTAGAGGTGGCGGCAGTTCAGGCCTGCATGTCTGAGGAATGACCACAGAATTGAGAATAGCTATAAAGCTTCTGAGGACAGTCATTGCACTGGCATTATGATGGGTCAGTTAAAACAAAAGCCGTTTCAAAGATATGAGTGAAAGACACAAGCCACTCTTGGGAACAGTCATTAAAGACAGTTTTTAAAGGGTCCTGAGAAGTATAATTTGAAAGAAACTCCATCTGGGATGCCAAAGAAGTCTGTATGTTGCAATCCTCTCTTTAACTATTTCCTGGGGTTTAGCTGACCCTCATCTACCATTCTTGGTAACACTAAGACCAAGAACTGCCTGAGCTCCCAGAGATCCTGGAATGAATGGGTCAGTGTTTTAACAACTTGTAAGTCTATAAGTAAGTACTATGTCTATTGATGTTTAATCTAATCTTTCTTCTTAGGGATACCTGCATCTATAAAAGTTGGTTTCTGCATTCGAAAAACTTGGATCAGGTGGTTATCTCAGAAACAGTCTTCTCTCTGGGCCAAACAGTTTCCCTGATCAGTCCCCTCACCCACATTGAACCTTTAAAATCCTGGTGAAAACCAGAGTCCTCTTGCATTAGCCCATTGTCTTGATTTTGAGCTGGAAGATGCTGCATGGCTGAAGTAGGAAGGAACCAAGTGAGATCCTTCTGTTGTAAGTTACCTCCGAGCTATCACTAAACCATGCCGCTGCCTTCAAAACAGCCTCAAAAAGATGGGTAACCTTCAGCTACTGTAAGTCCTCACTTAACGTTGTCTATAGGTTCTTGGAACTGCAGTGAAAAGATGTATAATGAAACCAATTTTACCGCAGGCTAATTGATATAAACAAGAGTTAAGTTTATATGGTATCTCATTGAGGTTAGAGCAAAATGACATTATTCAAGGACGTGCTACACTCTGGACTTCCTCACCTATGCCCTATATGAACCTCTCCATGTTTGCCATTTAATCAGCAAATGCGTACTCTTCAGTAACCACTAGCCACCTACAGGTCAACAGTTTGATAGACTCGATAAAGGTGATCAAGTTGCTGCAGCTGCCTTTCTCTTCTTTAGCTTAATCCTAAAGTCTTTACCACAGTTCTGTATGACCTTAGGCAAATACGAACTGCTTTCAGCCTAAGGTTTTCCTAAATTAAGTGAAATTATCTATGTGAGGCACTTAACACAAAATAGGCACGTAATTTTTTTAATTAAAAAAATTAAAAATTATAGTTGACACACAATATTATGTTAGTTTCAGGTATACGTCATAGTGATTAGACATTTATATACCTTACAAAGTAATCACCACAATGAGTTCAATATCCATTGGGCACCATACATTATTATTATAATATGATTATTATTTACCGTATTCTCTATGCTGTACATTAGATTCCTGTGACTAATTTTATAACTGGCAGTTTGTATTTCTTAATCCCCTTGACTTTTTTGCCCATTCCCCCAGTCTTCTTCCATCTGGGAACCGTTAGTTTGTTTTCTGTATCTATGAGTTTGTTTCTGTTTTGTTTTGTTTGTTCATTTATTTTGTTTTTCAGATTGCACATATAAGTGAAATCATACAGTATTTCTCTTTCTCTGTCCGATTTATTTCACTAAACATTATACACTCTGTTCATCCATGTTGTAGCAAATGGCAAGACTTCGTTCTTTATTATGGCTGAGTAATATTCCATTGTGTATATGTATCACATCTTCTTTATCCATTTATCTATCGATGGACAGCTAGGTTGCCTCCATATCTTGGCTATTGTAAATAATGATACAATGAGCATAAGGGTGTATGTATCTTTTGGAATTAGCGTTTTCAATTTTTCAGATAAATAACAGAAGTGGGATTGCTGGGTCATATGCTTGGTAATTGTTAATGAAGATGAAATAGAAAATGACTAGTTAGTGAGGAATATTTTTCTTTATAACACTTTTTTCCTAGCCTCATTTCTGTTTTCTTTGGCTTGATGCCATCACAACACCCACAGTCTTTTAAAAGGTATGGTGTCTGAGGCTAGGAACTTCTCCCTCTCCAATCTGGGTTACATCTGAATATATTTGTAATATGATGACATGTGCCAGCTTACTCATGTCCAGCTTCTTCCTCATGTTCACCCATAATGAATCAGAGGGACAGTCATCTCTGGAGGATTTGACTTTATATCTCTGACTGCATTCTTAGCCTTCCATGGCTCCCTGATCCAAGTGCCAGGACCTCTCTGGCTCAGTATTACTAAATAAATAACCAACTGTATCACTCAGGGTCTCAGATCGAGGATGATTTATAAAAGGGCTGTTTACAAATGTGTGGCAGGGAAAGACGCACCACAAGGGATAATGCAGGTCTGGTAATGACAGAGCTGTTACCTGTCCCTAGGCCCAGAGGGAAGAGACCTGTGGAATGAGTGGTTTCTAACCCCAAGACACAGGGCTTTTATGTAGAAAAGGCCACCTTGAGAAGACTGTGGCCTTTGCTATAAGTGCAGCCTGTTGGAGATAAATTCACAGAGGAGTCGGGAGACTAATCACCCTGATCTCACTCTCCTCTTGCTCTCTGATCTGCCAGCGCTCCTTCTTAGCCAAATACAGCTGGACCCCAGAGGGTAAGGGAGCCCACTGGGGCGAACTTCCTGCGGCAGGACAGAGGAGGGTGTGGAGCGGACTTGGAGGTGCAAATGTAAGATATCTGCCACATTAAATAAATAAAAGTGGGTCATGCATGCATCAAAGATGACAAAAGATGACCAGTATTATGAACCCCAAATTAGTTGATCCAATTTCTTGTGAATGAAGTCCTTAAAAACATCAGCTAAGCCCTAATAACTTACTTTATGCCACTAGAAAAACCTTAAGGTTTTGTTTTATGACTGGATTTTCAAAATCTGAATTACTATTACTCATGGTAACAGTCCAATCCCTCACATTATTTATCTTTGATTCTGAATATTCTCCTGTCTAGATATTCCAGAATGTGGCAACTCCGGGGTGGCACCCACTTCCCACCCACTGAGGAAGAAATGCTTGGTGCTCAATCTGACTGTACAAGAAGCCTTAAGCAGACACAATTCTGGTCCAACCAGAGAACTCTGGGAATAGGCCTGTGGGTCCCCCCCGCCCCGCCCCTGCTTTAGCACTCTCAGCGTGGATATTAGAATATACTCTTCTGCAGGTGGAGGTAGGGGCGGGCAAAGCAGGACAATGGTACAGAATTTGCTGGAGAAACCACAGCTCAGGACTGGAGGCAGAAATATACCTGCTCCTCTCATCCTTCTCACCATACTGAAAGAAACTTAAGAAACAGCCTTTAGACCCTAGCGATGGATAGCCCACAGCCTTCAGAGGTCATTGCTACAGGCAAAGGTAAGGATCCATCCTAATCAATCTGCCATTCTACAAGGCTAGGCCCTAAGAACAGGTGGAGTGAGTGGTGAGCTACATGGGGGAGCTTCAAAAGGCTTGCCTGACCCCAACTATCTCCCTTGTTGGCCTGAGAGTCTGCCTAAAGTTTCCATCATTCGAGTCATTTCTTTATGCTAAGAATTTGCTTTAAGAAGTCCTCTGCTAAAATGAACGTGGTGCCTAAAAGGGCATGGTGCACGTTTGTCTTCTCAACATCAATCTTCCCTTCTTGTTTTGAGAACTCCACCTCTTACGAATATTTCTAAGAAGCAGAGCCCATTTTCTTGCATAGAAGCCTCACCAGAAGGTACAGCATTTGCCGTCACAGCCCCTCTTAGAGTCAGGGCATGGGCACGGGACCTAAGGGCACCCAGCCAGGTCCACTTGCTCCAGACTGCATATCAGGAGCCAGTGACACAAAGCAGTAGAATTTGGAAGATCTTTTATTTCGGCAGTGGGCCGAAGCAGTGGCCCTGTCCAGAGCTGTCAGTGGCAGCAGTGCAAACTGTGGTGTCCAGTAGTAAGGGGTGGCTGCAGTCATGTTCTCACAATTACTGTTTATGGCATGATATGCACTGTGGTCCCAGCTGCTGTGTAACATCCCCAATTCCCCCGTATTTACCAAGTCTGCTCCTCAGCCTTCCCAGAAAATCTAGAGCTCCCCAATATCCTTTTTCTAAAACTCACACTGTTTAAATCAAACGTAGTCATCCTCAGTTGCAAGAAACTAAGAACACCGACTGACACAGTAACACAAGAGAAGCCATAAATGTACCAGCCACGGATAGATTCATTTGTCAGATTAGCTAGCTGTCATCTTGGGAGACATCAGGACACCAAGAAAGAGTTTTTGTTGACGGGAGGAGGAAATCAGGAGTGTCTAGTCTTATGAGTATTGGCTAATGGGGCTTTCCTAGAAGGACACTAGACAGAGGCTTCTAAGAAACCTGAACATCCAAGGCACTGGGCTGGGGTATGAAAAGAGACACATTGATCAGAAAGATGGAGGTGCAATAAGGCAAAGTTAACACAGCTGACACCAATGTCAGTGAGTGTAGAGCCTAACTGAATGACCTTTTTTACACTCTGTAGAACATCTAAAGGAAGTTTCTGCTTTGTCAAAATAAGACCACTGATTTAATCTCTTTGATTTGCTTAAACATTTCTGCTTACATTAACATTCATGGTATTAGCGATCAGTTTGTGGGATTTCTGTCCTCTCTTCTTTTCCCCCCCAACCCTATCACTGCATTTGGCCTCTTTATGATTTAATTAGCAGGGATGAAAAGTGCAAGGATAGCATAAATTCTAAACTGATGAAAGGGCAAGAGCCATGTCTTTATTATCTTCTCCCTAGAGAAGAGCACAGAAATTGTTCATTATTCACTGAAGAAAGGAAGGGAGAAAGGAAACTAAGAACGTAGCGAGTACACATATTGAACACATGCTAAGAAGATGTTCGTGGTTTTTGTGAAGAGTAGGGGTAGTCCACAAGTCAGCAGAATTCACTCCATTCTGCATTCCTCTTTACGTCTCTCAGAACAAGGACTGTGCCTTGTGTTCAGTTTATTGCATGAATAAACTCAGGGCATGGTTATTGTTCTGTCAGTTTTTCCATGGAAGGGTCATGTTTGCCTGCCAGCAACTCCAAGAATGAACCCAGGGCACCCGCAGAAAACCCTTTCAGGCCCACTTTGACTGCAATGGCAATGCAAGCCAAGACTGGAGGTGACAGTTCTCATCTCAGATCCCCCAGCTCAGCTCTGAAATTCTGGTCTTTGGTAAATCCCCTGGGCAGTGACTCTCACCATCCACAGGACATGCTCTTGGAGTTGTTTTTGCTGTTTTTGCTGTTTTTGCTGTAGGGTAGCACCGAATCACCACCCTTTCTCACCAGCTCCATGGATGTCATCAAGGGAAGGGCACTGAAAAATAACCTAAATGAAACTACCAAAAAACATTAAAGAAAGAAAAAACACAAGCTGTGTTTGATTTAAAAAATATTTATGAGATATGTTTTTTATTTTTGTCGAATGTTACTTAATAAATATTTTACCAGTATGATAAGGATGAATCATGATGATGGAGGAAGAACTTGGGGTGCCTAAGGGATGGAAACATTTTACACTTTAATTTAAATCTCAATTTATCAGATTTGTCCTCTGCATCAGATCTTGAAATCTGGCAGAGAAAGTGTTTTTCCATGCATGGAACAAATTTCTAACCTTGGCTTGTAGCCAGGTCAGTATATGGAGGACCAGTGGCAGCGACTCTTGATTACCTGAAGCAGAGGCTTCTTAAAAGTGAGGAAGATGACAGTGCAGGCCACCAGTAAGGTGAGGCAGCTGGGGAGAATAAGCACAAGGTATAGCAGGCCCATGTCCACCCTCTCCCACTTACAATCCTGAGGCATACTTCTAGGTAGGTCTACCAGGCGAATGACCTTGGAGGAGAGGTTGCAAGTGACCATGGCCAAGTCAGCAATGGTGTGCAGATGCTGTAGGGCCCCCCAGCCCTCTACCCAACAGCAGTCATATGGATTCTGACTGAGGTAGATGGTCCGCAGACTTCTCATGAGCTGCCCAGACACGGCCCTCTGGGGAAGGGCTGTGAGTGAGTTCCTGCGGAGATCCAGGGTCTGCAGGGCCAGGCTGCCCCTGAACCTTGGGAAACTAGTCAAGGAATTTCCTGACAGATCCAAGTTCCTCAAATTCTTAAACCCAGAGAAGTCCAACTCCATGAAGCTGGAACTGAGGCCCACATTCCTGAGAGATAGGACCTGTAATGTGGGGGCAATCTTCTCAAGAGGGGCAATGCTCCCATTCAGAACCCCCCAATTGCCAGACAGGTCTAAGTGGGTGAGGGCGGTCCCCTGGAACGAACAAGCTTGTAATGCTCTCAGCCCACAGCCCTCCAGAAACAGGCTCCTCAAAGATGCCACGTTCCTGAAATCCACACAGCTAGGGGGCCCCATGAGGTCTAAGCCAGCCGGCTGGGGGCAAAGTGAGATCTGATTATGGCTCAAGTCAACTGTAGTGATGTTACCGGCATCAGCGAAAAGGCCAGTCGGGACACCTAGGAGCTGGTTGGAGCTCAGGTTGAATGACCGGAGGCTCCTCAGGCAGCTAGGGAGCCCGGGAGCCAAATGCAGCTCCGACAGCTGGTTCTGGCTCAGGTCCAGCTCTGTGAGCGCTCCTGGGGGCTCATGCTCCTGGATGTGGAGTGTCATCAGGCAATTCTGGTTGAGGTTCAGATGGGAGAGGGAAGGCATTTTCTTTAAGAAGCCATCAGGCAGGTATTGAAACTGGTTCTGGCTCATATCCAGGAAGCGTAAATCTGCAAGGTCACTGGAAGCAAACTCTTCCCAGAGGTTGACTGTGGTGATGTTGGTTACATTGCCGTCCACAAGGAGGAACTGGGCTGCCATCTCCTGCGGCGATGAGGTGTTGTACAGGTCCTTATAGAAGCCCATGTTGTTGTCCCGCAGCAGGAGGGTATGCAACTTGCTAGACTGGGGCAGGAGGGGGAAAAACAGCAGCTGATTGTGAGAAAGGTCCAGTGTCTCTAGTTCAAAAGCAGCCTCTTCCCCCGACGCCAGGAACCATTCCAGGACATTGTAGCTGACATTGAGGAACTGGAGCCGCGTGAGGCTGAAGTCCACAATGCAAGGAAGGTTGTTATAAGCCAGGTTGAGGTGTCTCAGCTCAGTCAAGCCATCAAAAGCACCACCCTCAATCTCAAAGATGTAGTTTCTCTGCAAATCCAGTTCTCTGAGGTGCCCCAGGCCCTCAAAGGCAGAGTCATCAAGCCTCATGATGGTGTTCCTTGCCAGGGACACAGACTCCAGTGAAGAGAGGTTCTGGAGCATGAGAGCTACCATGTCTTCCGACAGGGAGTTCCCTGACAAGTCCAACCTCCGCAAACCCTGTAGGCTGTGGAAGGCAGCTGCTGTCTCCTTGTAGCTCTCTGACAGGGAGTTGTCAGGCAGCGCTAGGCTGTGCAGGTGGGCCTGCTCCTGGAAGGCGTCGCGACCAATGCGCTCCAGGTGGCAGCTGTGGAGACTGAGGCTCTCCAAGAGAGGGTAATGCTGGAGGGAATGATTCCACAGGGTCTTGAGAGGGTTGGCATCCAGGATAAGCGTCTGGAAGTAGGTCGGGAGACTCCTGGGCACTGAAGCAAGGTTCTGCCCTCGACAGTCAGCGACTCCATTCACCTAGATCCAAAAACACGCTGGTCAGCAGGGAGGAGATCTCTGAGGCAGAGGTTAATGTGCAGAAACTTAGTTTGTTCATGACACTGTTTCTGCAACTTCTGGGAAGGGCTCTAGAGATCATAATTTTGAAAAATAATAAAAAAAGAATGGGAAACTATAGAACAAAAGAGAACTTTTCTTTATCCTTAACCTTCACACTAAAAGAGTCAGCTAGGGGCTGAGTTCCAGGCCTCACTTAAAATACGAAGCCTGTTAGAGAAGATCTGAGAACCTGTTGATTGGATGTTGAGTGGTGACAATTGTACCTGCAGTTTGGTTTTAACTGTGAAAAGGATTGAGGACCAGGTCTCTATCTGGGGTTGAATCTGCCATTTATTTCCTGTGTGACCTTGGGCAAATAATTTAGCCCAAGTCTATTATTTCCTCTGGAAAATGGAGAGAAAGATAGTACCTACTTCAGAGGATTGCAGTGAGATTCGATGAGAGGCAGCACAGTGCCTGACACACAGTGGGCATTATTAATATAATTGGTCACTACTGCATTGTAATCATTATTGCCACAACACCTGTGTGTCTAACAGGGATACTGCCTAACGACCAGCAGTGTTGTGGCATCTTCAATTCGCCCAAAGAAATTTTCCTTGGGACGCTTCTCTACATTCTTGATTGATAAAAATCACAACTGAAAAGGACTTCAGAGCTCATGATCATCCTGAATTGTACAGAGGAGTAATGTGGGGTCTGGAGAGAAGCGAAAAGTCAAAGGCAAAGCTGTGAACAGAGGCCAGAGCTTTTAATATCCAATTCAGTGCTTTTCCTGGATGCTATTCTACCACGACTGTGCTGTATAAGGAAACAGGAGGAATGGAATGACCCTAGTTTCATTGCAGAAGTCACTCAAGCCTCAGGAAAAACTTAGCCCAATGTTTTACAAGATTGGCAAAAACAGTCAGCCACAGGACGTCAGTAAGGTGCCCAGGAAAAAAGTTTTAAGTGATAAGATAGAAGAGCAATGGCATTCCTTTGCACGTATTGGTCAGTAGGACAAAGTCCATGATTACCAAAAATTGTGGGCCCAATCCCAAGGGACAAGTAGAGTACTGGAACAGGGGAGAAATAACCTGATAGAGAGGAAAAAACACAGGTTTGGAAAGATGACAGACTCAAGTCTGAATCTTGGCTCTGCCGCTTATTAGCTTTGGGCCTTGGACAAGGAATCAACCAAGCTCTTTATCTGATCATTAAAACAAAATCTTATAATAATTAAATACATACAGTATAGAAATATAGAAAATTAAACTCTTCAGTAACCTCAGTCTTTCCCTCAAAGAAACACCACCAACCTTTTGTTACATCTCTTTCTGGACTCTTTCCTCAAAAATCATCTACCTTTTTAAAAAAAATAAAAAAATTTTAAATGAAACCACATTCTATAAATTGTTCAGTAATCTACTTCCCCCATAATGTATGATAGACATATTGCCTTGGCAATAAAAATAAAAAAATATGATTACATTCTTTTTAGCAACTGTCTATTAGTTCATTGCATCAATACAATAGTGACTAAGAGCAAGAGTTCTAGGGTCAGTCCATTTTGGTTCTGCTTTTTTATCAAATGGCTGAGCTCGGGCTGGTTACCTAACAAGCTGAGACCTTCATTACTCCACCTATAAAATGATGATCGTACTCGTAATTTTCTCATAGGTTTTTTTTTTTGGAAGATTCTGGGCGATTACTTAAGTAAAGCACTAACACAGAACTTGGCACATAAGTGCTTAATAACTGGTAGCTAAAATGATTAGCATGATCTCATTCATTCATTTCCTATTTTTGAGCATTTCAGTTGTTTCTCATTTGTGAAATTCTTTCCGCACCTCCCTTCTCCCCAAAAGTCTTTGGAATTGTGATTGGGATTGCCTTACAATCACAGACTAATTGGGAAGAGAACTGATATCTTTACAAAATTGAGCCTCCCCAAGCAGAAACAAGGAATATTTCTCTATTTGAGTAAGTGTTGGTGTCCTCCGCACAGGGACTCTCTGAAGAATGTTGTGGTTAGGGGCTTTCCAAAAGCCGTGAGACCCTGTTTCACCACAGCTGCTGCGGTCATGGGGAGTCACACATCAGCAATTCCCTGTGGCCCCACTAAAGTGCTGCAAAAGGACCACAGGGCTGTCAGAGCCCAAGAAAACCTTACCAAGTCCACTTTCTGATAATGTCACATAGTTAATGCAAGGAGATACAATCGAGGGCACCTGGACTCTCACACTCTCAGCCCTCATTTCAGAAGAGCCACAGAAAATCCACTCTTTGAGTTCACTGGCAGCTGAGTCCCTACTCCTCCTGCCCACCAGGCTGAAGAGGATTAGGCAGGGAGTCAAGCCTGAATCCCAAAAGTCTGTCAAAGAATTGCTTTATTCCCTCCTCTTACTATGCCTAGTAACCCCTCAATTAGCTACTGTGAAGTAAATCTTTTCTTGCCTCTGTAAGGGAGTAATGGAAGTCTGTGTAGCAGAAACTAACAAGAACAAAAATAAAAATAGACGAAACACATAGCACTTAAGTACATACAAGGCACTGTTCTGAGTGTATCATGTACATTCACTCACTTAAGCATTGCAACAACCCAGTGTTATGGTATTATTGGTTGATACTATTATTACCTCCATATTTTAAAGATGTGGAAACTGAGAAACAGAGTGGCCTTGTGTCACCAGTTAAGTGGTGGAGCTGGAGTTTAAATCTGGTCTTGCTCATAACTTCTACCCCATACTGGAGTACACTGCAGCGTAGTGGTTAGAGGTTACTAAAAGTGGTTAAGAACTGCCACCAGCTGGGTTTTAAAGCTTCATCAGCCTTCAGAACACATTTTTGAATGTAAGTATTAACCCTGATATCCAATTTGTTTTCCCAGTGCCCCAAATATAATAGCACTCAAGAAATGTTTATTAGATATATGTTTCTCAAGCAGATTTTTTATATCACTGAGTTATAGGTAAAGGAAAAAATTTCTAGAGATGTGCTCAGTTGTTATGAGCTAAGTCTGTTTCTATATATAGGCTGAAAGCCCTGTAGAGAGTAAGCCACAAAAGCTCTGATATCTCACTCCCTGGATCGTCTTAAGCCCACGTGCAGCCGAGGATGTTGCTCTGCAGTGCAGCTTGGGCAGCGTGCTCTTCAGTACAGCTGTTTAAGCATTTGCTATTGGCTCATTCACAAATTCTGACTCAGGGCTTCTCCAACTTCAATATGCCCCACCATTATCAGATTCTGATACCGTTAGTGGTGCTCAATCATCCAGATTTCTAACAAGTTGCTCTTGTTCCGGATGGCTGAGCTATGCCTGTCTCCGAGGTCTCCTGTCTTCAGTAGCTACGAAAAAGGTGGAGCAGAGCGTAACTCAGTCATTATCTTAACCCTTGTATAAAGAGCAGCTTGAACATGGCATCATGCTAGGTAGGTACTGAGTGATTCAGATTCATTCATTCCGTAGCCTCCTTGACTGACAATCCAATAGTTTTCCAAATGAACCCAAACTTGTCAGAACAGAAGCAACAGACAACTCAGAGTTCCCGGGGAAACTCACCAACTTGCAGCCCCCTGGGGAAGCTGCTGTGACTTTTCCACTTCTGTTACTCCATTCCACCGTCAAGAAGTGAAAACCCAGGCAGAGCCAGAGGGGCAGTAACTCCATCTCAAGTGCAGCACTGTGGACAGAGGGCAAGGAAGAAGTAAGAGAAGAACATCCCAGAGGGCTGCTTCGCACTCTCAGTAGAAGGAGCCAGTTCCCAGTTTTGTCTGGTCTTGGAAGTCCACAGCTACAAGAAAGTGGAAACCCACAGATTCTTTAAATACCTCAAGTTAGCCAACATTTTCAGCTTTCACTGCAACTGTCAACAAGAACTCACTTTTGTTTCGCCTTTACCATTTGATGGACTGATGGCTGAGCTCTGAAACTCCTAAGAATCCAGCAACAGATGTAAGAAGCAAAGGATCTGAGGAGCCAGGAGTCAGGTCACCTAGAGTTCGATATGTTTTGTAGTTCTGTTGAAATTTTCCTCCCCAAACTCAAATTTGCCTGATGCTCAATAAATATTTGCTGAATGAATGAATGAATGAATGGTGAACTGAAATTGAAATAGTGTTGCCTCTGATAGCATAGAGTTACTGATTGTTTTGACATAAGGCTTTTAGTAAAGAGTAGATCTCATTGGTTAACTCATTTGAATATAGACTTTAAAATAGGATTTTGATGTTTTGGCTGGATAGGGGAAAAATTAAGGGGAAAATGAATATAATAAGGATTATATAATAAGGATTATTGATGAAGTGTGGTTACCAGCCCTCTTACCTAGCCAATGAGCATAGAACAGAAGTCATGAGAAGGCTTAAAATTATACATATACCAATAGAATTTTAGTACCAAGAGGAACCATAATGGAAATGTAATATATCCTCCACCATCACATTTTTATAGGTGAATACACAAAAACCCAGAGATAATAATGGCTTATTCGAGGTTCCAGATTGACTTAGTGGCAGGGCTGGGAACAGCCTGCAGATCCCCCTCTCTGAGCTCCAGGATGAGAAACCAGGATACTATCTCTCCTTGTAGGTGCTGGTGAATTGACTATCTTCCTGTTGGGAGAGTTTATAGCCCAGTGGCATTCCCTGTCAGCTCTGCATTCCTCTGAATCTGAGGCAAGTACCGGGCCCCAGCATTCCAACCGCCCCATTCTCTCCTTGACATCTACCTGGGAAAGACCACAGGATCTGCTCACCAGTCTTTTCCTGGACCAGCAGCACCAGTGCTAACATGAACCTCCTCACCTATTCCATGGACCTTTCTGCCTGACACCTCTCAGCTCTCTAGGGCCTCTTCCTCTTTCTCTTTCTTTAAATAATTTTACACAATCTCTAAGGCTATTTTTAACTTCCCGGTCAGATTTGAATACTCATCAGTGAAAACAGACAAACAGAAAAGCTAAGTGAAACCAGGTAAATCTACTTTAACCTTTACTATGGGTCAGGCCATCTCTCCTTCCCACAGAGGGAACCTCTAATTCAGAATTCATCTGTATTTGCCCAACACTGGAAATCCCCTTCCTAGAACCCCCTTCCACTTCTGCACCTGTGCAGGAATTATCACCTCATGCCATGTACAGGGCACAGATGGCAAAAACAGAGCCATATGGGCTCCTTTCTCAGTATCCTCTCAACACACACACACACACACACACACACACACACACCTCTGAAACCTTGGGATCACTGCCCACCTTGAAATAAGATTGCCAGACTTAGCAAACTACAAGATGCCTTTGAATGTCAGATAAACAACAAATAACTTTTTAGTGTAAATATGTCCCATGGAATATTTGAGACATACTTATACTAAAAACAATGCATTGTTTATCTGACATTCAGATTTCACTGGGTGTCCTGTATTTTATTGAGGAGAGACAGGGAGAAGGGAACCATGGACCAGATCCCTCCTCTCCTCCTTCACTCTCTCTGTCAGGCTTGGGATGGTACATGCTGCTGTGACACTGACCCTTCTAAGACGGCCAGCCAGTACATTGAAATACTGAATCTAGGTGTGTTCAGGGCAAGAGTGTAGTTCTTCAGGGAGGATGTAACGCTTCAGGCTGGAATGCTCAATGCCCTGATGTCACTTATACCCAGAGTGTAATTTTAATTTCTGGGTCAGCAAGAAAACTTTTGCAAATTTAAAACATATTTCCTTCCTTCTAAACTCAGTCAACCAGTCCAGAAAAACTCTTGCTGTACCCTCTGAGCAACTCCATCTCTCATGAGACAGTGTGGGAAGATTATGGAATTTAGAACCAGACAAAGATTTGAATCTTGGCTCCACTGTTTGTTATTTGTCCTTGAGAAATTCATATAAAGTCTCTGAGACTCAGTTAATCCTTCTATAAAATGGATATAAGAACAATTATTGAAAGTTTTAATGAGAATCAAATAGTATATGTGAAAGTGCTTCATTAATTATGAAGGTAGTTAATAACATAATTATTATTTATTAGCTCAAAATGCCAAAGAACAGCTTGTTCTTCTGTGTAATCTCCAAGGTAATTCAGCAGCCACACAGAGAAAGAAAGAATAATGAACAATTTGACTGAAAGAATGAATATAGCACATCAACTACATGTGTAAAAAATATAAGGGAAGGTTGGATTGAAAATTCTACATTATTAATTCCAGAACAGGGCTAACCTCAGGAAGAGGACTATGCTGGTTGAGAGCTTTTTGTCCTCAGAGCCATGGTTCACCCTCCCCCGCCCTGCTCTGGCTTGCAGCAGGCTGACTTCTGAAGGCTCTGTTTCTAAGCTCTAGGTGTCAGCTGGCCTCTAGCTGGTTTGGTCAATGGGAGACACTACTGGGAGGTGAGAAGGCATAAGGAGAGAGAGAATACAGGATATTTCTCTCCCTCCCACTCTGTCTTCCACAGAAAAGTACTTGAGCTTCTTCTGCGTCTCCTAGTCACTGGTAACGCCCTTCTTCTTTTATCCTCCCCCTACCTAGGAGAGGTCACAGCTTCCTAAAGTTACTGTTCTCTGGGATGACTATTCTCTGGTTGGCAGCTCAGCCTCTTTCATCATGCGTAGCCAATTTTCTGAATTAAATTTCCTCTGTTTCAAATAATCTGTATGTTTCTGTTTCCTGGTTGCACCCTGACTAATACAATGATGTAAATGAGAATGGGCTTGGAGAAGTACTAAACAAAAAGGTATGTAATGACTCTGAAAAGAAATAAAAGACTCAAAAATATCATTTAGGTTGAGAAACACTTCCTGGAGTGTGTAGCTGCAGAAGGCTTCCTCAGAGCCATGCCACCACAAAGAGTACAAGAGAAACAGTTTGGATGTCAAATCTCATTGGAAAATTTCATGAACCCTCTCCTGTGTGTACAGGACTGCAAATAAGTAACTGTCCCCCTTTACTCTTATCTCTTTGGCATTTTCTGAAAAACACACAAATTTTTTAAGCCAAATGTTGCTCATCTTAGATACATTTTTGCTGGAGAAAGGAAGTAAATGGAAACAGTTATGATGGAGGGCACACATAGCAGATGACATAAACAATTTAAATGGTGTAATCTGGAACCTCTCCTCATTGTAATTAAAAGGACTTGGATTAATGATTCTCATTTTATAGGTTGTGAATCACCGTGGGAGACATAGAGTTAATACAAAGGAACTACAGTACAACCCATGTTCCAAGTAGGAGCTTGGATGTCTCTTTCCGGTCTGGGTGACCATTGGGAAAATATCCTATATAAGTCCTGAGAGCTTGACATGAGAAGCAGACCGCATAAATAGACTCTGTATCTGTTTTTCTTAAACCAGATAATGAAGTTGAAGAGTTCCTTCCAAAGTGTGGAGGCAGAAAATGATAAGTCCCATTTCCTTCAGTATACTGTCTATAAAACCTACATTCTTTTATTCAGTTAACAATTTCTACAAAGTCTTTCGATATATTTTATCCAGTTATGATTATCATGCTCATGACTAAAGCCAGAGACTGTGGCTTCTAATTAGTGAAAACCTTTGAAGGATAAAAAACCACGGACCCACATGCCTGTAGGAAACAAGATTCTATACTTTGTCTGTAACACACTTGACTTGGAGATATTAAGATTATAAGTCCTATCTCAAGTTAGAGTGAAGTACTCTTAGTGTTGAATTTATATCTTTTCTTCATTTTCTAACTATTCTGTTTGTGTCCAGTCATCACAAAATGTCCTTGTTGGTTCTTCTCTAAGAAGTCCTTGAAACTTAGGCTTCAAATACTCAGTAGCATCCCCTCCATAACCATTAATCTTGAGACTGTGCATTCTAACTGGCTTATCATGGAAACCTGTGATTCAACCCCATATCCATCCCTTATCTATTAAGAGTATAAGAGTATTCTCTCTTTTTTTTTTTTTACTCAGAATCTCTTTGGTCTGGCTTTTCTCTCTCAGATCTTGTCATAACAAATAAGTGGTGAAAACAGATTCATTTCATGAAAACAACACGAATGAGACTGTATTCTGAAATAAGAGAACATTAGCAGTGAAGAAGAATGCACATCGGCTACAAAAATTCCTCTGCTTTAGATATTATGCTCGTTTGCTTTCCTTGTTTTCACTAAATAATAGGGAGAAACTCTGGCTTCATTGACCCAGGTTACAAGAAGACTGATTGATGGCCTGTGAGTTGTGTGAAACACTGAAAAGGATGGGAATATTTACTCCTTATGAAAAGGGCATCCTGGTCTGGTGGCTTGCCTGTAAGCTGAGGCAGCGCTTCCATACCCACCCTGTGACCACAACAGTTTTGGGCTCAGGACTGTTTGGACTGAAGAAGATGACTGAGGAGTGGTTCCAGGACAGAGGACATGTGGGTGATACTTGCTTTTGCAATGGACAGGGAAGAAAGGGTGTGTGAAATCGTTGGACTTGTCTCTGCTTCTTGAAGTCCTGAAATTTCCATGTCCCCATCACAAGAATCAAAATAGTTCAGAAATGTAGCAGCATCCCTTTTTATGTCAGTCCCTCTGATACTTAAACACATATTATGTATACTACTTTTTTTTCAAATGTACATAGATATTCTTGTATAAATAAAAGATAATTTCTTTTTTTAAGTGTTATTAATTCCAAGTAGCTTTCTGTTACGATGTAATGTTTGAATCAGCTGATAGCAAAGCACAATCATCAGGTAAGAGCCAATCTCAGATGTTTTTGTCCATTAAAAGGTCTCCTCATACTCAAAGTTTGGGAATACTAAGGAGTAACTCTGACTTGAGTTTTGGGTTTGTTTCGTTAGAATTTTGGGGTTCATTTTCAGGAAAGGATGCCAGATTTCTAATATTCAGGGCCACCCTAATTATCACCTCCTCACTTTCAGCACTCTCTCACCTCCCCACCTTCTCCAGCTGCTACTACTACAGCAGCTCCTGCCAGAGCTGGGACTGCAACCTTTTTGCTAAAGGCGCTATTAGTAAGTGTTAAGAGTTTTACACATATCATTATCATTGTCATTGAGAATCTTCTCCTCAAAGTAAGCTGAAAAAGCTTAAATGAAAGAGGTCTTTGCAGAAAGTAGGTAACTCTTAGAATTATTTGCTGTTAGAAACAAATATTTATAGACTGGTGGGGAGTGGGTTAGGGGGAATCTCCAGAAGCAGAGTACTCATAAGTGCAGGATGTAAATGTGTGACAGTGATACCTGTGAATGCATATTTATAGACTGGTGGGGAGTGGGTTAGGGGGACTCTCCAGAAGCAGAGTACTAGTGCAAGATGTAAATGTGTGACAGTGATACCTGTGAACACAAAAGACACAGGTGCTAGATAGAGAGCTCCATGGAAAGGGAGTCTGTCTTTTTCAAAAATAAGAGAGCAAATACAACCTGGGATCCTGGGAGAAAGGGAAGGGCGGCTGGTCACAGACCACAGAGAATAGATAATAAAGAACAGAAACCCCAGTCTGTGACCACTTCAAACAATTCCTACTACCAAGAAGTATTTGAAAGCCCTCAGGCAAGCAGCTTTAGTCCCTTTGATTCTTAGCAAAAAATTAGAGTGATCTCAACTTTCACCAAATGTTCAAACTCAGCATCTCTCATGGTGAGACCACCTGCATCTTGAGCCTCCAGGTGAAATGCCTTTGGTAACACAGAGCTCCATCTTGGTAGTACCCTTGCCAAAATGTTTGCCCTGAAGCTAGTCATGAGGAAACAATCAGACAGTTCCAAGCTGTAAGAGGTCCTACAAGACGACTGGCTTGGACTCTTCAGAAAAAGTCAAAGCCTTGGAAAACAGAGAAAGGCACGGGAGAGGAGAGGAAGGAGATCTGATTACAGGTGACTAAGAAGCATCATAACCAAGTCCAATGCATGTACCTTGAGTAAATTTTGTATTTTAAAAAGTCCTTGAAAGAAAAATTTGAGACAGTTGGGGAAAATTACATGTATATTAAATGATGTGTTTGCAGATGGTATTATGCACACAGATGACATCAAATTATTACTAATTTTCTTACATATGATAATAATATCGTGGTTATATACAAAAGTGCCCCTATTCTTAGGAAACACATAGAATTAAAGCAAAATATTGCCACTTGTCAAATTTAGCATTATATTTTTTTAACCTTTTTTCAAAATTAGAAGAATGAGGAAACTTAAAATAATGTTGGAGTTTCTAAAGGGAGAGAGGAAATTATGGTAATATTTTGTCCCCAAATTTCCAGGAGTCTACATTTTTCTAATATTCTTTTCAGAAAGGTGTTGAGTAAACTTTAAATTAAAAATGCATATATACATAAACCTTTAAAATATCTGGGAAATTTAAACATTCAAACTACAGCTTCCAGACAGATTCTCATACCTGGAAAGAGCACAGAAGTGTTAGATTGCGTGTCCTGATTGCGGTTCAAGAATATGATTGATGTACTAATGTAACTCCCACTCCAGGTCAATTGCTCTGTTCACCACACCCACAATCCCTCTGGAGGGGCAGCCCTCAGGGGCAGTACCTCACTACCACCTTCACCGCCACCTTCACCTCCACCTCCACGTCCACCTCCACCACCACCTCCACCAAGCTAATAGAATCTTGGGGAAGCACCTGAACAGGGGAGGTCAATCCTTACATGTAGCAAGCATCCTGTGATGATCCCAGTGAAGAGAAGAGGGAGAGAATTAGGTAATTAGCAGTGGAAATTGGAGCTAAGAGGCGCAGAGAGAAGGTAGAGTTGAATTTTTTAGGGATCTTGCCATGAAGAAGCAGAAGCTATGAGGTAGATAACAAGGCATGTGAACAGAAAAGAATAAAACAGTCAACAGAGGGCAGAGGTCATAGAAAAATGAATAGAAAGAATAACAAGAGGGTGGGAGAGAGAATGGAGAGAACAGGCTCTAAGGCTGTCTTTTGGGGTTCCCGGTGGCTCTTTACAGGGGCAGGTTCATTTCCAAGCTCCATGTTTTCTCATGATAGCACCTCACTGCCATCACCACCCCTACTAGCTGGCCCAAGTGGTGCATCTTGCCAACAAAAAGAACCTAACTAAAACAACTTGTGCTCTTTAATAAGCTTAAATATATATAACAAAACTGAACATAAAAAATGTTTTAAAGTGCATACAAGCTTAATAATGTTACTTGAAAGTTAGAGAAAGCAGCTGAAATCTGCTTTCAGCTATAGAGGGAAGCATTTTTCAAAATGCATCTTACAGGTAAGAGTCATCAAGGGATGATAAAACTAAAGAGTGAAAGTTTGTTGGGAAACAAGATATTAATATAGTCTTAAAGTATCTTATTAATACAAGTTACTTGTTAATTTTACGTAGGTGAAAATAACAGCTTTATAGCGGAAAAACCAGCAGACAACCCTTTAAACAAATGATTAAATTACTATAGGGGTCTTACTTGGATACTTAGCAAAATTTTAATACAGACAATGGATGAAATAATAGTATTACATCCATGTTAAATTCTCAGACTTTGATGATTGTACTGTGGTTATGAAAGAGACTCCTTGTTCTTAGAAGATAGACACTGAATTATTTAGAGGGAGGAAGACGATGTTTGCAATACTAGTAATGTTCTAATTTCTCTTCATCCTCATCAGCACTTGTTATTTTCTGTCACTTTTATTATAGCCCTCCTAGTGGATGTGAAGTGCTATCTCTTTATGGTTTTGATTTGTATTTCCCTAATTAGGAATAATGTTGAGTATTTTTCATGTGTTTATTGACCGTTTTTATATCTTCTTTGGAGAAATGTCCAAAATGTGTACTTTTAAATCCAAAGTTTCCTTAATTATGATTTTGGAATTATATGTAAAAGAAAAACGAAAAATATAAAAGTAAAGAAGCAATTCTGTTCCTTGGCTGAATTAATACATTCCCATATTTTGCAAAGAAACAATATTCAGATTGTGGATGCATTTTTAAAAAAAACTTGCAAATTGAAGATTGGGGAGACAGAGCATTTAGAATTGTAATGTGTGAATTCAGATCTCATGATTTGCTTCTCTGGCTTTCTGTCTTAGTAATGAATTTGTTAAAATATAGGCAACAGAATGGCTTTTGAGTCTCTGTCTCCCTAGAACTGTATCATACACTGCAGAGCAAATTGGCACAGTTTTTCTGTAGGACAATTTAGCACAATTTATCAAAGGTCGTGAATACATAGATTATTTTTGATTCAGTAATTTCACTTCTAGAAATTTATCCCAAGGAATTATAATGTATATAAAACTACTTCTACAGAAATAGTCATTGCAATAATAATAATAGTAAAGTAGAAACCATCTAAAAGTCCAACAGTGAAAAGAATGGCTAAATACATTATGATATAGCAATGATAGAAATAATGTGCTGCAATCAAAAATGCTTTGGTAGCAATATATTTATTGACATGGAAAGATGTTCATAAAAAATATTAAGTAAAAAAGAAAGCGTGAAACAGAATGTATAGAATAATTTCAAGTTTGTTAAAAGAATATGTATGCATCTTCATGTACATAAAATATATTTGAAAGGGTCCACATCAGAATCTCAACAGTGAGGAGAAATGCAACTGATACTTACTTTTTTCCATATTTATATTTTTGCTTCTTTGTATTTTCTAATTTTCTAACAATTAACTTCAATGACTATATTAAAACAAGTTTTAAAATAATATCAATCTATTATTACTTAAAAGTTAAAATATACATCATAATCAGAGCCTAGTAAATATCACTGAAATAGAAAATTTCTTATAGGGATTGAGATTGAAATTGTGAGTGTGCTTAAAACGATCATGTTTGAAGTTAATGGAAGAAAAATATTATTGACTAATAACTAAAATAAATTCTGTTACAGATATTACTTTTTTTTTATCAGGGTCCAGGGATTTAGATTTGGGGTTGCATGTTCTTAACCCAGCCCCTGAAGGAAGAGTCCAGACTAAGGGGACAGATGGAACAGGTTCAAAGCCTGGCTCTGACCTTGGGTACATCACTCAAGTTATTGTCCTCAATTTCCTGCCTACTAAAATGAGAATTACAATTCCTGTGTTGCAAGGCTGTTACTGCATTAAGACAAATTTTAAAAGAAAAGTTCAAAGAATATTCTTTGTCATCATCCCTGCCTGTCAACCTGCCTGTGCTTCAGCACACCTAGGGTGACAGCTCACTGCTTCATAAGGGGTTGGTTGTACTACCGGGGTCCCTTGACACTTGCCTCCAGGACTTGGACCACACCCTAAGCCTGGACAAATAAATGAGGAGTTGTATCATTTGAATTTTTGCAATGCTCCTGAATGTACGGTCCTGAGAACTTGTTTGAGAAAGGACAGTTCTATTGTATCTCTTCTGGCAAGTGCACTGTCATTCAAATGTAGTGACTGACTAACCTTTTGAGAAGAACTGTAGATTTCTGAAGGGACTACCCACCCCTTTTGGAAGTGAGAATATTCAGGCCAGAAAGATGAAACAAAATGGACAGGTGCCACAGGGAACACAGTGCAATGGTTTCCAAGCACTGGTTTAAAATCCAGATCTCTTGCTCCCACCTAGAGCCTAGCACACCCGGTCAGCCAGGGCTCCACCCAGGCTTGTGAGAAGAGTCTCGTCTGGAAATGGCAGAGGCTCTGCCTACTCGGAGAGAGTTTGGAGACCATAACAGCTCTTCCCTCGGGCAGCCAGTGAGTGGAGTGCCGCTTGGAGCACTACTAGTCTCCTCGTCTTCATCTCCTTAGGGCTACAAATGAGTCAACTGGCTTCCTTCTGCGGTCAGAGGCAGCCCTTTAGAACCAACAGAGGTCATTTAACTGTTCTATTCCACAGCCACAGGCTGCATCTGGCCACAGGTCTTAAAATGTGCAATTCTGCTCCACTGGGGAGATAACACCTTGCTCTTATATGGTTGTTGGTAGTTCTACGGTGTTACCTTTACATACAAAAGACCCACATACTATCTGTGGATAGGCACCCAACCAATAATCCATTAGCTTCAAACTTGTTGTTTCCATTCAGTGTCACGGGTTTGTTCTATCAGTTCACTCCAGTGGTGGCCATTGGTGACAATAATACCCACCTCGCTGACTTCTCAGGGTTGAGACTGACTGAGATGTGTGTGAAAAAGCTTTGTCAATGTAAGGAAATACTGTGAACTTCATTAGTAAGGCAAGACAGTGTCAAAATTAAAGGAAAGTCAGAGTTGCTCTGCAAACAGGGAGCTGGTATTGAAATGAAACAGAGGAGCTGCAGCACCTTCTCCCATCTGTATGAGCTGCAGAGCTTGAACCTTGTGATACTCAGAGAAAGCAAGACCACCCAGAGCCTATGGGAGAAGGGATTATAGGTGATAATTGAGGCTTATTGCCCAAAGTGGAAATATGTCACCCCCACCCCCAACCTCGGTTCCCTTGAGAAAGAGCACAACTGAGGAATAAAACAATATGGATTCCTGATTACTGATTAGCTCAATAATCTAAGCTCCCAGATTTGGATTATATCCAAGTTCCCAGATTTCTTTCCAGGCTCTTAATTGTAATAGCTAATGTTTATGGAATGCTTACCTTGGGATGAGTGCTATGTTAGATGCTTTGTATGTAATATTCCTTGCAAAATCACAGCAGGTATGTGTTGTCATCCCCATTTTACACATGGTAAATTAAGGCTCACAAAAATTTAGGCCATAGAACTAGAGCATGTCAGAGCTGCCATTCGAACCTAGTCTGTGAATCCAGCAAAACTCAACCTCATCGCCACAAGCCCCAGCCACCTTGGGATATTTGCTATCTTTGACTGAACCATGAATTTTCACACACTTTTTCCTGTGTGAGAAATGCCCCTTTCCTCTTCTTCTCCAGTTGTCCAACTCTCATTCATTCTTCAAGGCGCAGTACGTGTGTCATCCCATCACATTCTAGTAGTTCAGTTAAACGAAAATCCAATAATGCATATACTATGGTAGCATATTATTCGTTATAGTTTCTATGGAAGTTTTTTGACTTTTTATTTGATTTTTATGTTTATGAAAATAAATGTGAGCAGCTAATAGGTATTGTCAGTAATTTAACTTTTCTCCTTTTTATTATGAAAAATTTCAACATATAGCAAGGTGGAAAGAATTTGACAGTGATCACTTGTATACCCACTACCTAGATTCTACTATTAACTTTTTACTATACTTGTTTTTATCACATATCTATCCATCTACCCTATCTATCCTTCAATCCATCTTATTTTTTGATGCACTTCAAAATAGATTGCAGTCATCAGTACACTTTCTCCTAACTACTTCAGAATGTATATCAAGTGATTTAACTTAAAAAGAAGTTCCTACTTTTTCAGTCTTCTGGGTCAATTTAATTAATTTAATCTCAATTTAATTGTGATTGCAAAGTCAGTTATTTTATTTGGGGGGATGATTTCTAATCACTGCCTTAGTGTTCTCAGCCAGAATTAGGAGAAAAGTAGCTCACACTAAAGTGTGAATGACTGATACCCTCTCTCTTTAACGGATATTTAAATAGATAATGATGAAAAATAATAAACTTTCATGGTATAATTTCAGGATGATAGGAGAGATAATCTTGTCCTTTTCAAAATCTCTCAAATTGTACTGGCAAGGTGGCTATTCTAACTAAGGTTGATTTTTTTTTTCTCTAAAACTTATTTGAATTCACAGAGGACTATCCTCTTCCACTCCCAAAATAATGATTTTTAGGAAAGTCTTGAATGAATCCAAGACAACTGGATTATCATTAATGCTATTCGTTAATAATAGTAATCACACTTGAGGTTGCAAAGACTTCTTACAAAAGTTCGATCTCATTTAATTCTTGCAACAGTTCCACATAGCAAGCATTGTCATCTACATTTTTTATTATGGTAAAAATACATATAATCCACCATTTTAACCACTCTCTGGTAGCATTAAGTACATCCTCATTATTGTGCAACCTCACTGTTATCTGTCTCCAGTACTTTTTCATCATCCCAAACTGAAACTCTATACCCATTAAACATTACTCCCCAGTCCTCCTTCTTCTCAGGCCCTGGTTAGTCCTCTTTTTTCTTCACTATACATGTGCCTATTCTAGTAGAATATGAGTAGAATCAATAAGTGGAATCACGTAGTAACTATCCTTTTGTGCCTGGTATATTTAATTTAGCGTAATGTTTTCAAGGTCCCTCCATGTTGTAGCATGTATCATAATTTCATTCCTTTTTCTGGCTGAATAATATACTATTGTATGTATATACTGCACTTTGTTTGTCCATTCATCCATCAATGGACATTTGGGTTATTTCTACCTTTTGGCCACTGTTAATAATGCTGCTGTGAACATCAGTATACAAATATCTATGTCCTAGTCCCTGCGTATTATCTCCATTTTATAGATAAGAAATCCAAGACTTGAAAAGGACAAAGTGAATTTTTCAAGTCACACAGCTTGTAGTGAAGCCAAAACCAGAGCCAAGTTCTGGTCCAGGTAAAAGGTGCCGATGTGCACCTGAGAGGAAAATACATTGAATGAATGTTCAGCTGGGTTGCATAGGTATGTATTTATTGGTAAATAGCTACCCCATGAACCCCAACCCCAGTTGCCTGGCCACTCTCTCGAAACTCTCAAGGGACCCATCATGATCCAGCAACCAAGGAGGTAACACCTAACCCAGTTTGTTATGACAGGGCCCTGCTTCTAATGACAGTGTACATTCTTATTGGTCAGTGCCTGTGCCATGTAGTGTTTGCTATTGTGACTAGCACCTCTGAGTGTTCACGGGATCATGGTCTTCTGTGCGTATGAGGCAACCTGTCAACACCATGGGGTATGCCTGTGACAAAGACGAGAGCCTATAGAGGGTCCACAAAAGAAGCTAGAAAGCCTGGGGAAAAAAACTAAGGATTTAAAAGGAAATAAAGACAGTATTCTTAGTTAAATCGGAAGCTTCAGTTTTGGGACCTAAGGAAGGGCGCAAGAACCTAGACAAGAGAAAGGCCATCTGGGGAGTCTCATGAGAAAGTCTCAGGGTGCCAGGCTGGGAGACAATAGGAAGACCATTAAAATCTCTGAAGCTGAAGGAGGTGGCCCAGAACCAGGAAGGGAAAGACCCACTCACCAGTGACCCTGCAGACTGAGGAAGAGAGCTCAGCCTTGGTATCTGGGACCACTGGGAGGAGACACCATAAAAGCAGGAGAGACCCAAGGGGTCATGGCTGGTCCAGAAGAGAAATGACAGTACGGAGGATCAGAAGGAGCCAGTGTCCAGCCTGACATCTAAAAGGGAGTGACATGAGATTTTTGGATGTGTACTCCAAGATGAGCCTCTGCCAGTCACTGTGGGTGCTAGGCTACCTCAGACACTTAAGTACTGCTTCAGAAGAGCCAGAGTGAAAAGCCAGAGCCCCAAGTGCTATCTCCTGGGGAGAAGTCTCCTTGTAATTCTTTTATTTCTTGGAGGGGCAGCAGAAAGTTTCTCAGGGTAAATGGCACAGCACCTGACAGAGGTGTCCTTCTGGGTTAGGGCTGAAGGTGGGGAGTCCCGTGCCCTCACAGGGCTTCATAGCCACATTTAGCCCATCACGAGTACCAGCCCTGCTCTTGCCCATTTCGCTGGTGAAAACCATGACAGGGTTCTACTTCCTCCTTTCTTCCATTTGTTCAGTCTGAAACCACTCATGCATTAAAGTGAGAAGACACGTGTGGTTTGGTCTCAGCACCTAACTCCATTTACTCTAGAAATCAGTTGGTTTTGCTTGCCCATATTCATTTCTCCTTCTGGTAACAACTTCTTAATTCCCCTTTGAGGAAACTACCCCTCCCTTTCTTTTCTTTCTTTATAATTTAATTATGGTAAAATAGACATAACAAAATTTGCCATCTTAACTTTTTTTTTCTTGTAGTTAAGTTTCTCTCTCTCTCTCTCTCTCCTCTCTTTCCTTGTGCACACACACACACAATTTCTTTTAGAGACATATCTTGTTCTATTGATCTGTCTCCCCCCTCTCTCTCTTTCTCTCTTTCTCTCTCACTCTCTTTGCCATCTTAACCATTTTTAAGTGTATATTTTGGTAGTGTTAAGTACATTTACATTGTCATGCAACCAACCCCCTAACTTTCTTAAGAAGCCCATGTTATTTTGAGTCTGACCATAACTTTTGGCTCCAAGGAGGAGCCTATGAATAAGCATGGGCCCTTCAGAGCCTCCTATTCCCCTAACCACAGTGAGTGGTTTATAATTGATTCA
Source organism: Pteropus alecto (assembly GCF_000325575.1). NCBI lineage: Eukaryota > Metazoa > Chordata > Mammalia > Chiroptera > Pteropodidae > Pteropus > Pteropus alecto. The sequence continues at coordinate 985,366 of NW_006431916.1, read as the reverse complement.
CAGAAGACAAGTCCATTAGAATCAGTTCAAGGATTGTTACTAGAACTATTGGGAAAGAGGCTTTCTTTTCCTGCTTCAGATGCCAAACTAATGGCAATTAAGTTTGAACTTGCAGGCACCCATCTTTGCCACTAACTTTAGAACCTGCCTGATAAGGAAGCCTACACAGAGGAAAGCAATGCTGAGGAATAGAGATGGATGGATTCCTGGCAATGTTTGAGTGCCTGGATCCAGCCGTGCCTGAAGGTATTCCCCATATACTGTTTGGTTATTTGAAAGAATAAATCCTCTTTTTTTTTTTTTCTGAAACCAAGCCAATTGGGTTTTTGTCATTTGCAACTAAAAGACCCCTAAACTCAGAAATATAGTTGCTGTTGAGGCTCAATAAGATCTAAGTCTCAATGTCCTTTTTTCTGCTTCCTGACATTCTGAGCTTTCATAGATCATCACTTAATGTAGCTCAGAGCTCCCCATACATTGAGCCATGACAATTTTTTTTGGGGGGGGAGGTGGTTGAGTGGAAATGAGTATCATAAAGAAGTTCTACCAAAGGCAAAAAAATTTGTCACTAATGTGCAAACACATCAGTGAACATCATTGAACATACCACAAGCATGTCTTGAGAAAAATAATGCTTTTTAGTCATGGTTAAAAACCGACCCTCTCCTAACTTTATGTGGTTATAAAGTGGATCTGAGAATGGTGTGAGGCATATCTAGTTGTCCACCCAAGAGTCTAGTTTATACTTTATGGTGTGGATACCTGCCGCAGCCAGAACACAGGTACTGGTGTCACTCCTCTGTGACAAAGAAAGATCAGAGACAAACAGGTCAATGCACTCCTAACACAGGCCCCGGGACAAAGACGCCAGGACCCTGCTCTCTGCTTAGGAGTTTCCTGCTCTTGTATGATGGATTTAAACACTATATAAATCAGGTTTATATGGATTTTCATGAGGTTCCATGAGGACACCCACTAGATGAAAACACCCCTTTGTAAAATAGGTGTTTTGTTTTGTTTTGTTTTGACCTAAAGGCAAAAGTTGAGCATTTTGTATTTTGTTGTTGTTTTTTGTTTTGTTTTTTTTTCTGGGCCCATGATTCTATAATCCCCTCTAGGAACTCTCGGACACATATATAAAAACCTACTGGGTGTGTGAGGGAAATAAATAAGTCTCAGGATGCTAAAACCCAGCAAACCATCAACATCCACAGAAGCAGTCTGTGTGTGAAAAGAGCATAAATCTCGGAAGGCCAGTTCTATAAACTCAAAATGTTTCTACTGTCCAAACTCCTAATAGGCTGTACCTATCACGGAAGAAATCTTCAGTGAGGTCTCTTCACTTCACCTGGAAGTGCATTACCCAAGACCAGCCCTATCCAGAGGCTCCATTCTTAGGACTCTGATTCAGTCTCCATGAGTCTCAGTACTGTTGGGCACATGGCCACCTTCTCTCAGGGGTGAGGTGAGCGGGCAGCCCGTTCTGAGGCAACCCGGAGCCAGGCCAGTGGCTCCTTACTTGTGCCAGCTCCTCAGTGCATGGGGATGCTGAACCCTCCAGAATCCAGCCCACTTGAAGAGGCCACGAGGGCTTTGGAGGAGCTCCAGATAAGGAATCAGAAAGGCCAGAGATCTAGTCTCTCTGACATTACTAGCTGTGGGTCCAAGTAACAGAACCCTAGTGAGTTTCTCAAGGACAAACACTGTGAGAAATGAGCTTTGCCTGTCTTCTTCACAGCTCTGTCCCCAACACAGACCTGCACATGGAAGGTATCCACAAGTGTGCATTGCTGTCAATGAGTATCAGTGTCTTTACCTAGGACATGTTGATTCTGAATCCACCTTGTGGGGCGGGAAAGAAGATCCAAGCACTCAGCATGCTGAGCCTCAGGGTAGTCTCAATGCATTCAGTCACCCAGCCCAGGAGAGAGCATTATTTGTTCCCATTTTGCAGATGAACATACTGAGGCTTAGAAATTCTCCCCACAGAGCCAGGAATCAAGCCCTCAAACCAAGAATCTGAAGCCCTGGTTGTTTTCATTACACCACACCACCTTGTTCCATCTACCCGGAGCCATAGCTCCCAAACTGGGCACAAAAGCGGTGGAGCTTGTATGCAGCAAGCCACAACTTCCCAGTCAGCCCCAAGCTGTGGCCCTACCACCCGACCTGGCCTGAGCTTGCCCACCTCAGAGAACAGAGGAGGCTGACGCCATGCAGGAAATACTCACGGCTCCCGCAGGCCCAGGCGGCTCCGCGGGGTGCATCCTCTCCCAGGGCTCCGGCCTCCTGGAGAGCAGCCGATCGCGGGGCTGTGCTGCCTCCTCTTTCTGGAGCATCAGATTATTTTAGCACTTGCGGAAGGAACGGACGGAAACTGAAGTCACATGGAGAGCAAGCAGCGCAGCGACTCAGCACTCACAGAAAGCAGGCATCAGAAAGGGAACTGCCCCCGCGGGTGGGTGGCAAGGGGGAGGGAGAGGGCAGCCAGCGGGAAACACTGGTCTCCGGACTACCTGCTGGATTTGTCAAGGAGGGCAGATATTTTTATGGTCTCCCAACAATGCTGGCTCCAGGGGTTTTCTCGCCTCAGAAATTTTGAGGAGTGGTGAGCTGGGGGTCCCTGCCTGTGTGTTCTGCTGACCCAGAAAACTATTCTCCAAGGTTATGTCCAAGGGTCAATCTGTGGCAAACTTTGGGAATGGATAGGACACAAGTTTTCCACTTGGGAAA
>NW_006431916.1:973610-982304 GCF_000325575.1 Pteropus alecto | reverse complement strand
ATATATATATGTTGTATTGTGTTCACCACCCATAGTTAGATTTCTTTCTGTCATCACATATTTCACCCCTTTTACCCTATCTACCTCCCCTCTCCCCTTTAACTTCTTGATCATAGACTGCTTGGCTGAATTTTTTGTACCTGATGTGTACAAAATTCCCTGCTAGCTCTTGCCAAGAATTCAAAAGAATAGTCAAATTAATAACAACCACCATCAAAGGAGTGCCGGGCACTATGCTAAGAGCTCTATATGCATTAGCGCATAGCTCCTGTTCTCAAGAAGCTTACCATCTAGTGGAGAAGGCAAGATATTGACAGAGTGAGCATGCCGAATGAGTAGTGTGGACAACTGTATGAGGGGAATCAGAGAAGGAATCTCCAGTTCTGCTCTTTCCCATCAGATCTGCAGAGTTGAAATGTCCTGGAGGGTTGGTTTGCATCTCTTGTAGCCTGTTGATTTGTGATTCTGTATAGTATTATTATCATTGACATGTCCTTCTTAAGAGGACAGGAGCAAGTCCTTCCTACTCCAAACATCTAACAAATTGCCATCTCCATCTCTTCTTTATCCCAAGCAGTCCCACTTTTATATGTTTTATACACTGAAGTTCTCTATAGATGTCTTTTGAGAAAAGCACCTGCTACCCCTTAAAAAGTGGTCTTAATGGATGTGTGGAGGAGACAAGCCAGTTTCTTGGCACACAGCACCAACAGTTCTCCCTCCAGCAGCAAGCTGTCTTAGCAGAGAAGACCTATGACTCCTAGCCAAAACCAATGTTGATTTGCAACTGAAAACAGGACATTTTTTATGCCAGCAAGGCTACAACGCCAACCGCACGGTTTAGGATTCTTCAACTTGATTGGGTGCTCTTGTCCCCTTTCAAACCACACTGTGCAAATCAGAAGAGATAAGGGCACTTGTACTGGAACATAACCCATGGTGCATCCTAGCCAAGCACATCCCTTCACAGGATGGTGAGAGTCTGAGGGACTGTATGCCTCTTTCTTCGAGCTTATTCCATGTGTCATGAAGTTTGTACCCATGCTCTGCTCAACCGTAACAAAGCGAAGTTTGGTGTCAAGCAGCACAGCAGGATCTCTGAGATCTGAGGTGAAAGCAAGGAGCTGGGCAGTTCCCAGCTAAAAAGTCCAGATGCCTTATTCAGTCTGATCTTACCTCTAGCCTCTCGTCATGGTTACCTCTCATACTTAATTAAACACGTGGTTCACAAGTGGGTTTCATTCAGTCTTATCTGCTCACAATTTCCCTAAATAGAACAAATGCTCCCCACTCTGTACACCCTCTTCAGAGGGTTCCCTTGCTTGGAATGCCCTCTTCTCTGACTACCACAACCCTCCTCATCCCAAAGGCATGGCTTGAGCCCCCCCATCTCTGAGAAGCCTCCACCTCTTCCTCTGAACACGTGGTACCAAGTGGCTACGATATTCACTGGCCTCATGACATCTCTTGTATTGTGCTTTAACTTTTAGGATTTTTGTTTTGTTTTCCCTAACTACACTATAAACATCTTGAGGGAAGGGGTCATGAGTTATTCTAAAAAGTATACTGCCCAATGAACATAAAGAGGCTCAGTAAATATTGGATCAAAGAAGGAAGGAGGAAAGAGAAGGAAAAAAGAAAGGAAGGCAGTAAACCTACATTGTCTATGACTTTCTAAGCATTGTCTTCAGAGGATTTTTTTTTTTCTTTCCTAAACTGGGCTTTATAATAGTGTGTCACTGGTAAGACATCTCAGTCTCCCAAAGAGACCAAAAGAGCTTTGGCTTCTGTCTCCCTTCCCACTGCTTTTCCGGATGATAACCAGACAGCATTTAGGACTGGGGGATAGGGAAACCTATAACAGAGACTGTGACGGGAGACACATCAGAGTTGGAGACCAAGTGTGGAAAGGATCCAGTGGGGGAAATGAGGATTAGTTTCCTTCCTGCAGGTGAGTCTGTGAGAGAAGAGTACAGTCTCTTGCACCCACAATGGAGTGCCAGGGTCTACTTCTGGAACTGGTAGTTCATTCCGGGTCCAAGAACTTGGTCCTCTCGCTCTCCCCTGTGGTATTTTCCATTCTGCCTTGGCTTCTCTGTCCCTAGCCATAGATAGGGCAACTCTTTCACCCTGTACCTTCACCTTGCTGACTGGGCCTGACCAAGCAGTGAGCTAATGCCTCCCCCGTTTCTCTGGCCTCGGCACATGACAGGGAGGGGATTTCCTTTGGGGCCTTACCTGGGAATTGTTCTCTTGCCCCCACGTCAGCTAGCTGCTGGGGGAGAGTCTTTAGTAGTTTCATTTCCCTCATTTGGAATGTAGTTTTTAAGAACTAAAAATCGAAAAACGGAAAGAGGAGAGGCCACCACCCACATCAATACCACTCAATCCCTCTTAATACCAGTCCTGGAAAAGCTGAGGGGTCAGTGCAGGGTGGTTTGGCTGAAGGATCTTGCTGGAATATTTTACTCCTCTTCTCTAACCATCTGGGGGAAGGTGGTGGGTCTCAAATCCTGAGGGCAGCTCCTGTTGCTTCCTGTTGCCCAAGCGGTTCACGAAGCTCTCCCAGGATGAGCCCATGGCCTCCCTCAGCCACTAATTCCAGTGACTGACCTCTGTGGGGACACTGCCTCTTCCTTTTCTGGAAACACTGACAGTAATCATCATATAATCAATGATTTTGTGTTGTGCAAAGATAACAAGATACTGACAGAAGTATCCCATCAGTATCAGGGCATGACTGGCAGTGAGATATCCGGAGGAAGAAACCTATACAACTAACCACGGTCCAGTTCAGGGAAAAATGGAAAGGAATCATGAAAAAAACAGGAACAAGATGCTGGGAGAATCATGGGAGGAGGAGAGCACAAGTGGTGGGAGACTTCAAGGAAAGCTTTCTGAAAGAGGTGGCATCTAAACTGTATCTTCACGAGATGAAACTGGATGTGGAGTTGAAGGCTGAAGAAGAGATAAGGAAGAGGATGAATCAAGATAAGGCTACTTCAAAGAGGAGAGGCTGCAGGGGAGATGATGGCATCTCTCTATGTCCCCCTGGGATTTTGTTCATGGTTCTGTCCAGTGTTGCCCAAGGGGCACCATTATTCACCGGTGACAGTTCTGCCTTTCCTCTGGGGCAGTGAGTCCTGGCAGGCAGAGACTATGCTTTGTTCCTATTTGTATGCATCTCCAGCAATACCTAGGCTAGCACTTAATGTGTGCCCAGCAAAGGTTTCTTAAATAAATTAAGGTTAAAGTGTCATTTGCTCTAGAGCAGATGAAGGGGTTAAGTGTTGAGAAAAGTCACTTGTTGATCATTGAAAAATCCTTTTTCATAACTGACAAATATAAACCCGAGTCCTTATTATGGGCTCAAGGCCCTGCATTATCTGGTCCCCTCTCTGCTCCCTCTGATTTCATACCCTACGACTTTCCTCCTCACTTACTCCCCTCAAAGCATAAAGTCCTCATTTAAGCTGCAACTCCTCATTTAAGCCAAGCAGGCCTCTGTCTCAGGCCTTTTGCCATTTGCACTTTCCTAGGCCCAGAATGCTCTCTCCACCCCTCAGACCTCCAAACAGCTCACTCCCTAACTTCTTTAGACCTCTGATCAAATTTCACCTTTTTAAAGAGGCCTTCCCTGACCACACCATCTAAAACAGCACGCACATCCCTTACTTTCTTTTTCCTTACTTTACTTTTTATTCATAATATTTTTTTATTCATGTCACTGCTTGATATCTTATTTTATGTTTACTTGCTAATTGTCTGCATCCCCAACTAGATTGTATGCTCCTAAGGGAAAGAAATTTGTTTATTCGCTGCTATATCCCAGTGCTTAGAACGGGGCCTGACACATACTAGGTGGTTATAAATTTATGTGGACTATATGAATGAGTGAATGAATTATCTTAAAAAGAGCAATTTCAGTAGAGTGATAGGATCAGGAGCCAGGTTACCAAGGGTTAGTTAATCAGTGACCAAGGGTACAGAAATAAACGCAGGGAGGGAAGATTGCTCTTTTAAGAAATAAGGTCATGAAGTGAAGGATCAGTATGTGAATATCTTTTGTAAAATGTGACGTAGCATATAAATGTGTCTATTTTTTTTGGCAGAACAGGTCAGGGAGAGATGATCAGGGATGAGACCAAGTCCACAAGTGGGGGTTGGCCTTGGCAAAGTGGCAAACCCTCTGCGTGTGGTGGAAGTAAAGGCAATGCGATAGGGAGAGGGAAAGACAGACCGGAAAGGACTATTGGTCATCCTCGTTTACTAGGACCCACTCGTAAAACAGCAGGCAATGTGCGGGGAACTCAGTTTGCACTACTATATGAGACAGTGGGCAGCCCAGGCCTGCTAGAGGAGAAAGTACACCATGACAGGGGCCCACGGTCATAGCTACCTTCCACACAGGTACGTACGTTATCCTTCAATGACTCCATTTAAGTATGTACAAATAGTCTCAATTTACAGAAGAGAAAATTTGGTTCACATTGATCACATGTTTTACCCAAGGCCACACAGCAGAAAGTGTCAATGCCAACTTGTTTTTGGGAACAGTTACTGGATTTTTAAAAATTTTATCTCATTATAAAAGTATTATATAGACACCAAAAAGGCTAAAAAGACAACCACTGCTCACATTATAGGGCACTGCATTCCAAACTTTTTCTATGCATATGTAATATGTTTTTTAAAATAAAGTTGAGATCAGATTCCACATGTTCTTGTGTTAGTTTACATACATAATTTATAACAGTACACTGGACTTATTTTCCTATGTCCTTAAATTTTCACGGACATGATTTTGGTTAGTTCCATATTATTCTGTCATTTGGATGTCTATAGTTAATTATTCTGTCCTCTTTTGTGTGGCATTATAGTATAGGTTCGAAATTTTTGAACCTATATTAAAATTTTGGGGCCAAAAGTGTTTCAAAAATCACAATTTTTCATGGTTTACAAAGGTAACACAGTGCATATACTATATAATACGTAATTCCTCCAACAAAGTCTAGAACTACACTCCCAAATCAACAGATTAATATTTTGGCAACAAACACAAATGTTCACATTAGGTGGGAGAAAGATAAAGTGGACAAAATAGGTTTTTGTCAGTTCAGGTCAGGTTTTACAACCAAATGAGTTTGTGACAAATTCATCAAAAAACGCTTTAGTTTTCAGAGCTTTTTGGATTTCAGAATTATACACTGTATTAGGACTTGAAGCTGGCTTGTCTCACAACCCGACCATGTTTCCCAATAGCTGTGACATTCTAGAATGGCAGCAGAATAAAGGGCATAACCATGAGGCAAGGTTCTGGCTGCCTAGGGAGGTGAACGAAGCAAAAAAATGGTGGTGGGATTCCTTGAAACAGAAGGGGTGCAGGCCTGGAGGTCAGCTGAAGAACAGAGAGCATTTCCTTAGAAGTGAGGGAGTGCCTGGGGAGGAGGAAGTATTAGTGACTGAGACCAGAGAGGCCTTGGCAGTGGGGAAAGGTGCAAACTGCCACAAAGCACAGGTCAACAGCTCCCAAATTGATTTCACATCCACCTACCCCGAGAGGCTCTACATGTCAAGGATAAGGCCACCAGAGGAACCCCTGCTGAGCTTGCCGAGACCCTGGGAGAGAGGAAAGAAGAGTGGAAGACTCAGAAGCATCCTGCTGTGGGAGGAGAAGGAGCACAACCTTGTTGATTTAGTAAAAGCCTAGGGCAGTGGGCCCCGTCCTCCTTCCTGTTCCTGTCAAGTGTGGTTTACTGTCAAGTGGTAGCAGGTTCAGCCACAGTGAAAGGAGGTAGAGGAGAGCGGCCCCCAGAGAGCGAGAGGCCCTGCAGCGGGTGCCCTGAATCTGGGAGGTGATTCGTTAGAGCCGCTTTAGGCTGGGGAGCAGAATGAATGGTGGGGACTAGGGTTCTGGGTGGTGCAAGGCCTGCTGGGAAGTGTGGGTTTTAATTGGCAGTTGGGCAGTTTAGCCACAAGCTGAGGGCAGGGTGGGGTCGGTAAGGGGGAGAGGCTGGTAAGGAGGAAATAGGGAGGAGTGATCTATTTTTTTTTTTCTCACACCAGCAAACAAGGGGAAGGTTGACCTATCAAAACCAATTATTATCAGCCTAGTACTGAGTTCAAAGGCTGAATTTAAACTTTTCACCAACTCTAAAGGAGACTCATTCTCTTCATTGCTTCTGGCCATAGTTATCAAGATAATTGAACTAATGATGTGTTTCCCATACACATCTTGCAGATTCCCTCCTACAAAAATCTTCTCTTCTCTACCAGGTTATTGTCACTACCTCCTTGGGGATTTCACTAAAGACTCACCTCCCCAAAGCCTGCCCCAATTAATCCTATCCTATTCAATTTATTATCTCTACTTATGTGAAATACCATCTAATTCTTCCAGAAATCAGATTCCTGGCAACTATAGTTACCCAAAACACAGCAGAAAGCTGTCTCAAAGCCCAAACACCTCATTCGCCTGATAAGCTGAGTCACCCTCAGCCTCTGCCTAGAGTAATAACAAATACTGGAAGCTGCGAGAACAAGGGGTGATAGCAGAGAGAGTTAGAAAAAAAGATATACATAAATATATGAGGACAGGCTCTTATAACTGTTGAGGATGGTTACTGAGGAGATCGTTAATACATTAGTTATAATGTATTCATATATTATATAACTGTTAAAAGGCATCATGTTGCTCTTTGATATAGGACAGACAGCCTTTTACTGGTCTGTAACCCATGAGAGCTCCATTGTATCACAGTGAACCTCAGTCATTGATGCTCTTAAGAAATCTCTAAGTCATCAGGAATAGACTAACATGTGAAGAATTCTTACAACTCAATAATAAAGACAAATAACCCAATTAAAGATGAGCAAAGGACGTGAATATACAGTTCTACAGAAGATATACAAATGGCCAATAAGTACATGAAAAGATGCCTCAACATCGTTTGTCATCAGGGAAATGCAAATCAAAACCACAGCGAGATACCACTTTTATACCCACAAGGATGGCTACAATAAAAAGACAGATAACAAGTACCAATACACGCTGTAGGAATCTAAAATGGTGCAGAAACTTTGGAAAACATTCTAGTAGTTTCTCAAAAAGTTAAACATGGAATTATCATATGACCCAGACATTCTGTTCCTAGATATCCAAATAAATGAAAACATATGTCCACACAAAAACCAGTACACAAATGTTCATAGCAGCATTATTCGTGATAGTCAAAAGGTGGAAACAACCCAACGTCCATTAAGAGATGAATGGAGAAATAAAATACCTATGATGGAATATTATTTGGCCATAAAAAAGCATGAAGTACTGATACATGCTACAACAGAGATGAAACCTTGAAAACATTATACAAAGTGAAAGAAGTCAGTAACAAAAGGCCACATATTGTATGATTCTGTTTATATGAAAAATCCAGTAGAGGCAAGTCTGTAGAAACAAAAAAAGATTAGTGGTTACCTAGGTCTGGAGGTTCGGGGAAAGTCGGAGAGAGACTGTTAATGGCTATGGAGTTTCCTTTTGGAGTAATGAAAATGTCCTAAAATTGGTTGTGGTGATGGTTGCACAACTCTGTGATATGTTTTTTAGAAGACATTGAATCATACACTTAATATGTATTTGGTATGTGAGTTATATGTCGACAAAACTTCTATATAAAACTATATTAAACTAGGAAAAAAGAACAAAATCCATACACTCAGTTTCTTATGTAAGACAGAAAAGTATATGATTTGTTCAAGAATTTTTTAAAAATCAGAATGAAAAAAATATTGCTTAAGTTGATACTCACTGGAAAATATATTCATGTAAAACATCTCATTTCCTAACTATTGCACTCTAGAGCACATAGAATATTAGAACAATTATCAAGGTCTCAATGCTTGAAAACATTATACTAAGTGCCAGAACAACATAGCATTTTGACCATGCTATCTTGAATTTCTACAGTTTCTCTTTATAGCTATTGTTTCATGTATGTATTCTTAGCTTTAAAAAGTAAAAATATTTCACTGATGTTGGACTCTCTTTTTAACACCCGCTAAAATGTTTTTTTTTAATGTTATGTTTTGAAGATTTTGAAATTATAGATTTCTTAGTTAAAATATAATTGTCCTTAATTCTATGTTGAAGATGGTTGCTAAGGAGATCATTAATATATTAGTTATAATATATTCATATATTATATTATTATATGATATATAATTATTATATAACAAAAAGATAATACATATGAATATATAATAAATACAAAATACAAATTTATATAATTTAAATACATAAATTAACTATATATTATTACATATCAGAAAACTCCAGGTAGCTGGTATGCCTTATTAAAGAGAAGGGGAAGCTCATCACTTTGAGAGTAAAAATTGGTCCCCTTCATCTCTTTAGGGAAAAAAGGATTATGTTCCTAGGGCTTGAATCTATAATAGTCAATATTTGCAAGGTTGTTTTTGAAGGGTGCTCAGCATCCAAAGCCCCTTACTGTTTAGGGGAGTCTTTCCTTGCATGGTCTTGGTGGGAAACAGAGCTCTATCCCTTGGAAATTAGTGTATGATTATGTGATCCCGGCTCAGCCATCTGAATCTGTGCCAAGAACCATAGGTCTGGAGCAAGTGATGCAAAGAAGCTGTCTGCTCCAAAAGTGGCAGCCACAGCCTCTGATGTCTGAG
>NW_006431916.1:923587-973575 GCF_000325575.1 Pteropus alecto | reverse complement strand
ACAATGACACAGCCTTCCAACCAGGCCATCCCCACGATCTGACCATGCTGTGGTGACAGCTGTTCACCTCTCTATGGTACTGCTCGTTTTCTCACTTGGATCCCCAGCCTTCACACTAACTTCTACCTACTACCCTTCCAAGAATTCCTTTCCTGCTTAAGTAAGCCAGAATCAGTTGCTGTTGCTTGCAGTCAAGAACCCTGACTCATTCTCCAAAAGGGAAAAAGAAAAATACAAAAACCTCTTGTAGAAAAGATGGTAGGAAAAGATGGAGAGGCAGAGGTAAAAAAAGAGGTGTTAGGATTTGAAAAAAAATAAAATAAGGTTTTTTTTCTAGAATTAGCAGAAAGCAATGACAGCAACAAGTCTTGTCTATTAGTCAGCCATAAAAAAAAAAAAGAAGAAGAAAAGAAAGCCTACTATTTGCAATGACATGGATGGACTTCGAGGTTATTATGCTGAGTGAAATAAGTCAGAGAAAGATAAATATCGTACAATTTAATTTATACGAAGAATCTAAGGAACAAAAAGAACAAACTAAACAAAAACAGACTCACAAATACAGAGGATATTCTGGTGACTGCCAGGAGGGAAGGGTGTTGGGAGGCTGGGAGAAAGGGATGAAGGGTTAAAGAGGAACAAATTAGTAGTTGAAAGATGGTCAGGGGATGCAGAGTGCGGCATAGGGAATGTAGTCAATAGTATTATAATGGCTATGTATAGAGCCAGAGGGGTGATAGAGTAATCAAAAGACTATATCACCTGCAGCTATGAGCAAAGCTGCTGGACTCCCAGGGAAATCAAGACTGCAATTTAACTGGCACAAGTCAAAAATTACAGTCCACTACCACAGAGGGAACTGAGTCACCCAAGGGATAGAGCAAGAGAATTCTTTCAGAGACAGTAGTGTCTGATGTTCTGAGATGTTTCTCGGTGGGTGTACTTTAGGATAGATTAGGCCTGGAAACACTTAAAAGAGCAGGAGTTAAATGATAGCCAAAAAACTTGATAATAATATAGAAAGAACTGAAATAGTAGCCCAAAATATTAGTGAGAACATTAATAAACCATGTTTTCATAGGTGAAATCTTAAAAATAAGAATTGAAAGAATTTGCTTATGATTATGTGATAGAAATACTTGTAGTTTGGGTTGTAATTACTATTTAAGATATTCTGAAATTATAATTCTATGTAAGTAAAATAACAAATATTAGAATTGGAATTATTGACAAGGAAATAATGCTTTCTAAGTTTATAGCGGTTTATAGGTTAAATTTGGTAATACTGAATTTAAGATTATTTCAGTGAAATGATACTTCTTTCAACCTTAAGATCCCTTCAATCATATACATCGTTTGAAAATATTACAAAAGGCTTATAACAGAAACAGATATACATAGGCTTTGTTCTATTTTAGGTGCAAACTGTCAGCAGAAATGAGCTGCTCAGTAGTTGTGTGGCCTTTCAGTGCCTCAGTTTCCTGATTTGTAAAATGATTATAATAGTACTTATTTCATAGAATTGTTCTGAGAAAATTAAATAAATTATATAGTGTAAGCCTTTAGAACAGGGTCTGACACATATAAAGAGCTCAGTAAGTGTTAGTTGTTTTTATTGTGATGATTAATTTTTTTTATTATTTGGGATAAATTCAAGTGTATTCCCAATGACCATAGAAAAGAAAGCAGGCTTGGGTAGCAATTTAATTGAAACAAGATAACTTTAACCACCCCCGCCCCCCACAAAAATGTTGCATTCCCAAAACTTACCTAACCTTAGAGGAAAAAGCGAGAGAGAGAGAGAGAGAGAGAGCAGAATTGTTTAGAAGAAATCCACAAGAAATAACCATTCTACTAGGGAACCCATCACTAACCTCAAGCGGCTCCCAGAGCTGTGCCACAGTTATCTTTCTGTCATCCATGTCTGTAATGAGTGCAAGATGGTCCATAGGCAGGAGGAAGCAAAGGTTTTTAAGAAAAGCCTCTCTATGAGAGAGGGGAGAGGGTGAAGACATCCTAGGATGTAACCAAGGAAACCCTGTTAGGAGTGCAGAGGGGAGGGTGTTGGGTAATAGGTCATGAGGACTGAAAGCTGAGGGTGGAAGGAGAGAAGAGATCCAGAAAGGATGTTGTGGTGAGATGACCACAGCTCCCACAACCAGTTGCAGGAAATACACCACAAGCCTCTCCACATCCCAAAAGCAGTCCAAAGGCTGGAGATGCTGACAGATGATCTCAACATCCTCAGGCCTGCTGGAACGTTATTGACTTAAAACCAGACTGTGGTTTTTAATTAAATTTATTGGGGCAACATTGGTTAATAACATTATATACATTACAGGTGTACAACTTTATATGACATCTGTATTCTCTGTTGTGTGCTCACCACCCCAAGACTAGTCTCTTTCCATCACCATATATCTGACCCCTTTACCCTCTTCATCTTCCCCTCCACCCCCTTTCCCCTCTGGAAACCACCATGCTATGTGACAAGGTCTTTTAACTATTAAGAGACAGAACTTGGCTCTGGGGTCATACTCTGGCTTTAATGTCCATGCTCTACCATCTGCCAGATGATGAACTTGAGTAAGATACTTAGCTTCTCTGGGCCCTAGCTTCCTCATAGGAAAGGTGCCTTTCACACAGCAAGAGCTCAATAGACTTTAGCTATTATTATTGTTTGCTGACAATTTCATCTTCTAGAGAGTAGAGGAAGTAATAAGGGGAACTGCCACTCTGAACCTAAATTTGGCCGAAAGGCGGAATTAGTTGGCAGGGTGGAAGTGGCAAGAACCTTGGGAGAAAGCAACTGAGTCTTGAAGTTTATGATCCTGAGAGAAATGGTAGGGCACAGTAAGATGTGTTCTCTAGATTTTTAACAATTAAAAGAATATTAATACGATGGCTTGAGACTTTAGAAAAATGCTCAAGAACCAAATAACTTCTTAAAAACATTCACTTTATCTATGAAATCTGAAGTCAGTGAAAAAGGGGAAGGACTTGAAGAAATCATACAATTACACATACGTTTGTATATTTGATCGTAACAGAAAGTAAGCCTAAAATAGACAGAGGGGTGATAACCACTGATGAACATAAGAAGATGAAATAGATGCCTAATGTACTTTTGAGAAAGTGAAAGCCTCCTGTGAATTGAGTCCTGTAAAGGGCTTCAGAAAGTCATATTTAAAGCAAAAAAGGGATACACTGTTTGTGGTCAATGTTGTCATGTTGGCGGTTGACAAAGAGAAAGCAGAACCTATTTTGTATTTTGCTTCTGTTTTTTTTTTTTTTTCCAAAGAGAATGTTCTCAGAACAGAAACGCCCAGAGAAAAAGTTAACCCAAGGTGGGAGAAAAATTTGCAAGAGACAACCCCAGTGTCTCTACATGAATTCCAGGAATCTTACCAGGACAAATTATTTCCTAGAATGTAGGGAGACTTGCAAATTAATTACCCTTGAGGCATTGTCTAAAGGATAGATCTCTGGAGGCAGGCATTTAGTACAATTTTTAAAACAGTGAGGGAATTCAATTCTACACACGCAAGTCATTGTATTTATTGAGAGTCCCAGAACTAAAAGAGATTATTGATGAGAAGGCTGGTAAGTGCCTCCAAGAGGCACCCTCTCTAGGATTTAGTGTAGATGGATAGAGAGCATTTCCACTGCTGCCATTTTGGCCCTACGGAGGTTTTCAACACAAATATTTAAAGTCAATTATACCAACATTGATTCATTTTTATCAGGAATGTGTTTTCTAGAACAAACACCACTAAGTCAATTTAATTCCTCCATCATCTTACCATGACACATTCTTGAAACATTTCTATTTTTATCCATTTTAATTTTTTTTCAAATGAAGTGTTTTTCACTAAAATCAATTTTTTTTCATTTAAATGCTTTTATTAAGTTATATCTCATTGCTTGGTTTCTTTGTCTGTATTGGATTGATATCAAATTTTACTAAAGTTTTCGCCATTATTATTGTCCCCCACTTCCCAACAATATCCATGTCCTTATTCCTGGTGATTACCCCAACTTTTATCCAGTAACCATATTTCCACCAGGCAACCAGGGACTTTAAGGAAAGCCAACTCCACCCCTGGCTAAAGTAGGGACCATGGCTCAGGCCTCAGCTCATCAGCAAAATCCCATCTCCAGTGAACTCTTATTACTGCAAGAAGCAGAATATGACTGAAATCAGGCCAGTGAGGTTGGAAAAAATATTTTGGTGGGGGCTTCTGGGAAAGCAGTTCCCTTCTCTTCATTTGACTAGTGTGGTATGAAGATGTGAGGCCTGGAAGCACTGCAGCCATTTTGTTATGGTGAGGGAAACTTGGTTGAGCGCTAAGCCACCACTTAGAACTCTAGAGACTTCCATGGAAACCAAACCGAAGCCCTATCAAGCTGCATCCGAAAGAGCTATTTGTGGACTTTACAGTTATGTAAGCCATGAAGACCCCTCCCAGTCCTCCTTTTTAGCCAGCTTAGTTGAGGTTCATGTTCTCTGCAACCAAAAATATCTTAACTAATACGCCCACTGTAGGTTTTCTTTTACGGCTTTCTATGAAGTCCAAATTTTCTGACTCGAATTTTGCTGGCCTAACTTTTGTCAGGAAGATTTTTATTTTTCAATTTTTAGCTAAAAATAAATGTTTAATGTTTCAGTATAAGCAGTTTTCAGTTGAGTGTGTTTACCAATGATATTCATTATGAATTAGATAAAAGATTACAAGATAGCTTATATTTATTTCTTGGCTAATCCATGAGGATATTACAAGCCATGAGTCAGAAAGAGGAGGAGGAAGAGGAGAAGAAGGAGGAGAAGAAGAAGAGGAAGGTGAAAGGGAGGGAGGGAGAGGGGGAGAGAGAGAGAGAGAGAGAGAGCGAGAGAGAGAGAGAGGGAGAGAGAGAGAGAGAGAGAGAGAGAGAGATCGTTGTAGGTATAATGTCAAAACCTAAATGTATGAAGGGAGGGGGAGCTCAAAATACCACACTTTACTCAGAAGGGGCTGGACACGGTATTTGGAGTTGGGGCTAGACTAAGTAACTATTCAGAACTTCAGAACCCCCGAACCCTATGACTATGATTCTATGAACATTAAACTGCGCAATGAAATATCTGTGGAAGAATTCATTACAAGGTGGGCAATATCACTAGTAGCTCTAGTCCAGGGCTTCTGCTGTGTCTTCGTATGAGTTAGAAGAGGAGCCCCTCCAGCTGGACACAGCCCACAACAAATCTAGCAAAGGCTAGATTTCAGCCTCCACTTCTCTCTCTGGTCAGTGCTCTTTTGCAGTAATCCAGCACAACTGTATAATGTGGTTCTCAGCTTGGCAGAGGCTTTGGACCTTGGGCCATGGGACTAGGAGTGCCAGCTGAGAGGTCCAAAGTCTTGGGGTCATCAGTCGGGGTCATGAAGGGTTACACCTAAGGTCAAAGCAATGTCTGACCAAATAGGCTGTCTCAGAGCTGTGGAGCTTCCAAAGATCAGGGCAAGGATGAAGAGGCCCAAGATTGGTTCAATAGTGGGTCCAGTGCTGCAGGATGAGATCAGGGAATGGAGCCAAGGAGAGAGTCTTTGTCAGCAACAACTCAGGAAGGGATGCAGCTGCTGCTGCTCTGCCAGGAAGATGGTTTTTGTCATTTCAGCTTCATCCTGCCTAACCAGGCTCCTTTTCTGCAGGTTCTTTACCAGTTTCTGCCCCAGTTCTATCCTCTGTGCCCTCTGCATCCAGACCAAAGTGAGGAGGGTTCTCTGTCCCTCCAAGGGAAGTGCCCTGGTAACCAGGACCCTTGCCAGAGTTGAGAGTCAAGGCAATCCCCTTCTCTGCTACACCCTGCGTAACTCAGATGGCTGACCTGGTCCATAAGAACCTTAACCTTCCTTATGCCACACTCCTCTCTGGTAGTCTGGAAAAGCCTGTAGACTCCTCAGAATCATGTTTTTAATGTGGAAAATAAAATACATAGTTTATATATATAATAAAATATATTTTATTATAAAGGAAATAAACTATATGGAAACAGAATTCTATCCACAGACACCTTGGCTCCATGGACTCCAAGTCAAGAAGTCCTGAGGGAATAGTAGATAGTAGTTTGGAATTTAAAAAAAACAGGTGAAAATACTATTGAAAGAATTTGTTTTCAGAAAGGTCGATTAAAGTAGAAAATAGCAAACTACTCTAAGTTTTATATATGTTCAAATTTTATTTTATTATTAAACATAAATATTTTCTGGTCAGCTCTATTTCAGCCTCTCACATCTGGATATTAACCTAAAAATTCAAATTTCCCTTAGTGGCTTAAAGTTTCTTGATTTCTGTATTTAAGTCATTTTTGGAATTGATTTTTACTTTCAAATTGTACCACTTCTTAGGGTAATGAATTTCACAAGTGTCCAAGTTCTCTGCATGAAGTAATACTTCATTTTATTTGTTTATAGTATATCTCCAGGTTCAAGATGTGCTCCCAATACTATTATTCTATTTTATAATCTAATCTATAAATTATTCACTTAAAGTTTTTATGCTCGGGCATCAAATTTTGATTTGTCCCCATAGGACTGCTCTAACTCTCACTCCCAGCCCCTTGATCATTTCTGTTCCCCTCCTGTACACTTTTCCTACTTTGCTCTCATACAGTTTTTTATTTTTGAGGTTCAGCAATCACAACCAAATTTCCCAAATATGACCATGTTGTGTGTACCAGATAGGATCCTAGAAGCAAAGACTTGGCACGTGCAAATAAGGCAACTTGAGGAAGGCTTGATAAATGGCCCAGTACAAAGATGTGGTCATGGTAGTATAGGAACCCAGGACTTGCCACCAAAGGCTGTAAAATCCCTAGGTCTCAGGAAAGGCAACGATGATCAGAACCCAGATAGTAAATGTCCAGATGTGACACAGAGAGGCTTTTGACCCAGGGAACCAGCCATCCTGGAGAAACCCTGATTGCAAAGAACCAGAAGAATAAGTAGCCCACCTGCTCTCTCCTCTCTGCCTCTAATCTCTTGTCAGGGTTCCTGGTTAGAGATCCCACCTTAGAAGCCAAAGAACACAGAAACTGTTGACGTAGTCAATATAGGTCAGCTGCCCTGAATAGAGAGCAGGGTACACAAGGTAGAGAGTGGATCCAGAAGATCAAACAGAATAAATCCACACATTGTGGTTCTATACAGGAGTGGAAGGAATCATGTTAACTTTTTTTTTCCCTACTATAATTTCCTACTATGTAATGGTAACAGTAGCATCTTGGCACAATATGTTCTTAAAGAGACTTTAATGCCTCTCATTCTATGTCTTGCAACTTGTCATACTATAAACAGAATTTAAATTGTTTTCTTTGTGTGTTACTGGTCATTTGCTTACACTGACACCTAAACTTGACAGTTATTGTTCTTACTGCTAACATGCTCTCACACAATTTTCCTACAAAATTAGTCCCATCAGTTTGACTTTTTACTATATAAAAAGAATTTAATATCAGTCACTATTTGTCCATCATTTTCATACCGTCATCTAGATCATTTACATACTTTGGACTAATCAGGATTCTTTTAATTATTAGTGACAGAAACCCAAGTTCAACTGGCTTATGCAAAAAGGAGACTTTATTGGGTCATATACCTAAAAAGTCTGATTTTAGGCAAGCCTAGATCCAAGGGCTCAAATTATGCTTTCAAAAACTTTTCTCTCCAGCTCTCAGCCCTGCCCACCTCCATGTGGTTCCACCATAGGGCAGATTCTTTCCAGGTGGCATCTATGATGGCTACTGGCAGCTCCAGGTCAATATCTTATTAGTTTAGCAATAAGATATTGGGGTACGAGGGCCTCTTTCAAAATAGCCCAGCAGAAGTCCCAGGACAGTCTCCTTGGTGCAACTTGGGGTCAAATGCCTCTCCCCTCACCAATCACTGTGGCTGGAGGATGGTATGTGCTGATATTTGTAGACTGGGTCATATGCTTATCACTAAAGTTCCATCCAAACTACATGGAGTAAATGTGGAGGAAGAGTGGTGCCCTAAAGAAAATCAGAGAGCTTTTATCAGAAGAGGGGTGGAAGATGGGCAAATAAAAAAATAATGGCCATCCTCAACAGGTTTAGTGCTGATCACAAGTTAGACTTCATCCAGAGAAGCACACTGATTTATACTGCTTATCCTGGTCTCTAGGTCAGCTCCCAATCTACTGATCCCAGAATATGTATAATTGCTTTTAGAATATAAAAAACTTTTTAAATATGTAAATAGATTACATATAACAAACCCATGCAAATTTCCCCATAGCGGAACTTCAATGGAAGAAAAATTCCCTCTTAATAGCTTGGTTGTCTTTTCCTATAATATGTTATGTTTCCTGGGGAGTTCATTAAAATAACCAGTAGACTTGTAGAGTTGAATCACAATGCTGGTGAAATAGAGCACAGGATAGAGAGGGCGAAGATTCACATTTTAGATCCAGGTCTGTTGTTAAGAGTGGACCCCAGTTTGTTCATTAATAAAATGAGATTAGATGAGATGTCTAAGATCTATTCTAGCTGTAAGAA
The DNA here is from genome assembly GCF_000325575.1 of Pteropus alecto. Taxonomy (NCBI): domain Eukaryota; kingdom Metazoa; phylum Chordata; class Mammalia; order Chiroptera; family Pteropodidae; genus Pteropus; species Pteropus alecto. The sequence goes on along the minus strand of NW_006431916.1, from coordinate 965,024 downwards.
CTTAGAGTTCTATACTGAGATATGAATTATCAAAGAAGCAGTGAGATAGGAATACCACTTATTTAGGGGAAAGAAGTTAAGGTCCTTAGGCTGAAACTATGGGCCAAAGATGAGAGGAAGAATTGCAGCTCAAGTTTTATAGACTTGAAGTTTGTGTGTATCAAAGGACATAATCAACACAATGAAAAGGCAAACTACAGAATGGGAGAATATATTTGCAAATCATAAAACTGATAAAGGGTTACTAACCAGAATACATAAACAACTCTTAGAACACAACAACAAAAATCCAAATTACCCAATTAAAAAATAGGCAAAGGACTCGAATGGACATTCCTCCAAAGGAGATATATGAATGACCAACAAGCATATGAAAAAATGCTCTACATCACTAATATCAGAGAAATGAAAATCAAAACCACAATGAGATAGTATCTTATATCCATTAGGATGACTTTATCAAAACAAAACAAAACAAAAACAGAAAACAACAAATGTTGGCAAGGGCATAGAAAAGTTGAAACCCTTATGTTCTGTAGGTGAGAATGTAAAACGGTGCAGCCTTTATGAAAAACAGTTAGGCAGTTCCTTAAAAAATTAAAAATAGAAGTGCCATATGATCCATCGATACTGCTCTGGATACAAAAAAAGAATTGCAACAGTATCTACAGGATATACTTGTACACTCATGTTTATAGCAGCATTGTTCACAAGAGCTGAACAGTAGAAGGAACCTAAGTGTCCATCAACAGATGAATGGATAAGCAAAATGTGGTATACATATACAATGGAATATTATTCAGCTTTAAAAAGGGAGGAAATTCTTACATACCCTACGGCATGGATGAAGCTAGAATAGATTATGCTAAGTGAGATAAGCCAGTCACAAAAAGACAAATATTGTATGATTCCACTTATACAAGGTACCTAAAGTATTTAAACTCATAAAAACAGAAAGTAGAATAGTAGTTGCCAAGGGCTGAATGGAGGGGGAAAACTGGAGTTGTTTACTGGGTACAGAGTTTCAGATTTGCAAGATGAAAAAGTTCTGGTAATGGATGGTGATGATGGTTGCAGAACAATGAAAATAATTAACTCTACTGAACTATACACTTAAAAATGGTTAAGATGGTAAATTTTATGTTATGTGTATTTACCACAATTGCAAATTAAAAAAAAAAGTTTAAAGTGGAAAGGAATGTTAGAGATCTTTTAGATGACACCCTTTATCTTACAGACAGGAAAACTAAGGCCCTGAGTGTTAAATAATTTACACAAGAACAGAACACAGTAGCACAAATGGAAACTCCATCCTTCCCAGCCCTACCTTTTCCTTTTCTGATCAATAGTGACTTTAAAATACACATCACTTGACATTTGTCCGGCTCTATAATACAGCAACCACACAGATTTCCTCCTGGTCACAAGAAGAAAAAACACAATGAAGGGGTCAAACCATCAGCACTTAATCCAGGGGTTAATCTTAGCATTACTAGTAGTAGGACAACCAGATATGTTTCCCGATGTGAGGCAACATAAAGTTCCAACATCATTGAGAATATATCCTTGTTAAAAAATGTTTAACTGAATTGAATCAAACCTTCAAATCTAATCTACCATTTATAGGAAATAAAGGGCATAGAAAAGCCAGCTACACCACAACAAAGAAGTAGGCAGATAAATCCAGAGGACGGGACACCCCCTTCCATTTATCGGCATAACAATTGTTTTTGTTTATTTTTCTTTCTTTTTTTCTTAATTTTTATTCTTCAATTAGAGTCGACATTCAATATTATTTTATATTAGTTTCAGGAGTATAGCAAAGGGGTTAGACATTTACATAATCTACAAAATGATCTCCCAATTGTCTAGTACCCACCTGGCACTATACATAATTATTACAATATTATTGACTGTATTCCCTATGCTGTACTTCACATTCCTGTGACTATTTTGTAACTACCAATTTGTACTTCTTAATCCCTTCACTTTTTTTATGCAGCCCCTAACCCCCCTCCCATCTGACAATCACCAGTTTGTTCTCTGTCCCTATAAGTCTGTTTTTGTTTTGTTCTTTTATTTTGTTCTTTAGATTCCACATATAAGTGAAATCATATGGTATTTGTCTTTCTCCGACTTATTTCACTTGGCATAATGTCCTCTAGGTCCATCCATGTCATTGCAAACGGTAAGGTTTCATTTTTTAATGGCTGAATAATATTTCATTGCATGTATGTGTGTGTGTATGTATATGTGTATGTATATATACCACCTCTTTATCTTATCGTCCATTCATGGGCACTTAGGTTGCTTCTGTATCTTGGCTATTGTAAATAGCAGTGCAGTAAACATAAGGTGCATCTATCTTTTCAAATTAGTGTTTTGGTTTTCTTCAGATAAATACCCAGAAGTGGAATTGCTGTGTCATAAGGTAGTTCTAGTTTTAATTTTTTGAGAAATCTCCAAACTGTTTTCCACAGTGGCTGCATCAATTTGCAATCCCAACAACAGTGCACATTACCCTTTCTTCACATTCTCACCAAAACTTGTTTTTTGAATTATTGATGATAGCCATTCTGACAGGTGTGAGGTGATATCTCATTGTGGTTTTAATTTGCATTTCTCTGATGATTAGTGACTTTGAGCATCTTCTCATATGTCTATTGGTCATCTGTATGTCCTCTTTGGATAAATGCCTATTCAGGTCCTCTGCCCATTTTTTAATCGGATTGTTTGTTTTTTTGGTGTTGAGTTGTATGAGTACTTTACAAAGTTTGCATCATAATTAAAAGAGCCTTAAGTACCATAAAAACCAGATGTAGTACGTAGTCCTAGATTAGATCCTGGCTTGGATGAAACAACAATCAAAGACATGTTGGGGACAACAGGGGAGATTTTGAACATGAATTTAATAATAGATAATATCAGAAGATTATAATTAATTTTGTTGGGCATTATATTTTTATTTCAGCTCTGCAGATAAATATTCTTATGTTTTAAAGGTATATACTAAAGTACTTAGGAGCGGAATTTCATTATGTCTTTAAATATACTTCAACACATTTCAGCAAAAATTAGTAAAGTGAGCCGACTGGGAGGAAAACTCTTCTTGAAAGACACTGGGCACACAGGAGGTAGAAAGGCGGTATGTCAAGGTTGTAGTAAACATCGGGGTGAACCAAGTGCATCTCTTTGGCAAGGAAAGGGCCCACTAACAGCTCTTTGTTCTCAGCATTTCCTTCCCGCTGAGGTTCCAGTACTGACTTCCTTTGGGTTTGTAAGTTTCTGAGAAACTCTGCTTCTATCAGGACCTCCTCTGGGGTGGGGTGGGGGTGTGGGAGGTAGCGGGGGAAGTAAGCCTGGAGACTAAGGCATCTGAGGGCCTGCCCCACGGAGGAGAGTCCCAAGTGGGCCAGTGGGGATAACTGGAAGAGGCAGATTTCAGCTGCGTAAGAGGCAAAATGGAGCTGATTTCCTGGAGAAGTAGCAAAATTCCCATCCCTGGAAGTATCAAACACAGCCTGGAAGGCTTGGTAGTGCTGGGCTTGACAACATCCTCAGTCCCTTTCAGCCTCACATGCCAGGACCCAGGAAAAGGGTAGGTGGAGCTAGAGGTGCTGACAAAAGGACAGAGCGGTAGGCAATGAATGAGGCAGGGAGCCTGGCACTGACTGGGCTGGGCCTGAGCTAATTTTCTGGTTTCCCTTCCCAGACCCCGCTTCTCAGCTCCACTTCCTGTTTCTCGCAATCTGGAGCCAATTTCCTTCAAGGGCTGATTTTATTTGATAAAGAAAGGAAGGGAGCCCAAGCCAAGCCATCACAAGGCCTGTCCTTGAGCAGAAACAGGGAGCTCAGTCTTTACAGTTCCTACTCCCATTCCAATCGGTCCCCAATGGAGGGAGAATTCAGAGAGAAGCTGCAAGCCAAATTATTGCAAAGTTTGTTTTGAACTTTGCAAATACTGTATTTAAAGCCAACAAAGAACAGTGCCCAGCGTATTTCTAAGCTCCGGTGAGGATAGAACAATAGTTTCAGGTCAAAAAGCTGAACTCCAGGGCCACTTTGTGCTGGGCTCAGATGGGATACAAAGATGAATAGATCCTTTCCCTGTCCTCAAAGCATTCAAAACCTTTGACTGCAGCCAAAAGGTAAGAAATTAAATACAAAGAAGAACTCACTGTAAGACATACTTAGTTCTGAATGACCGAGAGAGGATATGGAATTTCCCTGGAAACACTTAAGAAAGTACTTAGGAGGCAGATTTCAGCTGCGTAAGAGGCAAAATGGAGCTGATTTCCTGGAGAAGTAGCAAAATTCCCATCCCTGGAAGTATCAAACACAGGCTGGAAGGCTTGGTAGTACCATGCTCTTGCTTATCCATCTGGGGTAGTTTAGATACAGCCTTAGGTAAAAGACAGGAAAACGGCCTAATACTAATGACACTTTGGTGGTCTTGTCTAGACCCAGGATTCTAGAGGTAGATTTCCCTATTAGTCTCTCTTGGCCACAGGAAAAAAAAAAGAATCCCCCTCCTCACACAGCACTACGACCCAAGTCCCTAGAAATAGTCCTGCTCTGTTCTGTCCTGTCTTGCCTCTCAAAAGCCATAGAACCATCAAGAATCCAGTTTGTCCCAATACCTAATTCTGTGTCTATGAAACAGAAGCCAAAGTACTGTTGAAAAAGAAACAGTCATAATAAATGATGTTTTAAAAGCATTCTACTGTTTACAAAACCTTCATATCATTATCTTATTTGACTATCTTAATTTTGTGGGATACTTATGGAGAGCATTATTGATATCCATTTGCAGATGAAAAAAACTGAGGCTCAAAGGTAATTGACTGCTTCAAACCACACAGCAGCAAAATCAAGCACATGGCTGTGGTCTAGTCCCACCAGGGGGAGGTGATAAAACTCCCGTCTGCTTTCTCCTAAACTACACTGCCTCTACTGGAATATGCCAGAGTGGAGAGAGTGCATAAGGGCATCGTAACAGTAGAATTGGGGCAAAAGCAGTGAGAAGGTACAAGGTCACATTTTTGAGGGATCTTTACAAAACTGCTCCCCACTACTGTGCTTTGATCCCCAATTCCAGATGTTGTGCCCCCCAGATTCCTTCCCCACATGGCACGCAGGTTTAGACCAAGTTATAGGCCAGATTGCAGGTAGGTGCTCATATGCTCACCCTGTCTGGGTAGGGAGTGGGAACACCAAAATGTGTAAGAGATTGCCAGAGGCCTTGATTAGTGCTGATTATAGTCTCTAAGATAAATGTGATGCCTCTGTGGGGGTTGGGGGGAGGAGATAGGGGAGCTGGCTAGCTTTGCCTCTCCCACATGCTCCATCTATTTATTCCCTGAGTGACCGGATATCAATGAGGTGAATGTTTAGATTGGCTCATGATCCTGGTGGTAGGGAAAAGGAGGAAATGAAAATACGGGAAAGGGAAAGTTGGAAGAACTAGAGCTTTCATGGGTAAAAGCAGAGGGTAAAGAATTAGGAAAAAGCAAAAAACAAAAAGCCAGGTCCTCAAAAGTCATCCTCCTCCCTCCTGAAGAAGACTGTCAGCTTTACAAAAAAAACATGGTGTTTGTGGCTCAACTCACCACAGGGTGTGGGTTTGGCTCTGAAGTGGAACTGAGAACGAGTTAGCTTTTCCACTCTACAGGTTTCCTCCTTCAAGCTCCTCCCCACAGGGCACCCCACAGTACCCCACCCTCCTGAGCACCTGAAGTGTGCTGCTGCTGCCCCCTGCTGCAAGAACGCTGCTGCACCCAGGGGAGAGGGATGCCTTTGGAGGGCCCCCACTTCTCACAACCAGGGGCAGGAGAGGAGAGGACGCTAAGGAGTAGGCAATAAAACAGAATAAATGTTGACAACCAAAAAAATCAATCTTTGCAGGAAATGTTAAAGAGACTTCTTTGGAGAGAAGAACAAAAAAAAAAAGATCAAACATATGAATAATACAATGGCAATAACGACACATCTATCACCAATTACTTTAAATGTAAATGAATTAAATGCTCCAATCAAAAGGCATAGGGTGGCTGAATGGATAAGAAAATAAGACCCTTACATATACTGCCTACAAAAGACTCACTTCAGATCAAAAGACACACACACACAGTAAAGGATGGAAAAAGATATTTCATGAAAATGAAAATTTTTTAAAAAGCTGAAGTAGCAACACTTACACCAGATGAAATAAACTTTAAAACAACGGCTGTAACAAGAGACCAAGAAAAGAAAAAAAAAAATGAAACAAACTCATAGATACAGAGAACATTTTGATAGATGCCAGATGGAGGTGGTGGGGGGGGGGGATGGGTGAAAAAAGGGAAGGAATTAAAAAGTACAAATTGGTAGTTACAAAATACTCATGGGGATGTAAAGTATAGCAGAGGGAATATAGTCAGTACTATTGTAATAACTATGTGTGGTCTCAGATGGGTACTAGATTTATTGGGGTGATCACTTTGTAAGTTCTATAAATGTCTAATCACTATGTTATACACCTGAAAATAACATAATGTTATATGTCACCTGTAATTGAAAAATGAAAAGTTATTTTAAAAAAAGACAAGATGGGACAGGGCACATGCCGCCACCCTAAAAATGGGATCAGGGCATAAATGTGGGGGAAAATCTTAAATAAGACACTCTTACTAAAACATAGGATCCAGGGGATGCTTTCTGGGCCCCACCTAGATGCCACGTGTTTCCTCTCTGCATTCACTCACTAAACATTCATCGACACCTATTGTGTACACAGAACTATGCCCAGTGCCACATGTGGCATGTAGTGAGGAAGACTGATCTGGAAACAGAACATATTTATTGTAGGTAACAAGTGCGGGACTACAAGAGCCAGGTGTGCCAAGTCACTGAATTCTACTGAGGATAGTCAGGCATTCTTCCCTTTGAATGAATTTCCTTTGTTCTTTTAAGACACAATGTTGTCCTGGAAGAGAGGTTGGGCAGAGAAGACCTGAGGGAAAGGCAAGGTGGTGGAACAAAAACAAACAAACAAACAAACTTGAGATACACTTCACACCCATTAGGATGGCCGGAATTGAAAAACAAACAAATATGTGTTGGCAAGGATATGGAGAAATTGGAACCCTCATACACTGTGGTAGAAATGTAAAATGGTACAGCCACTGTGGAAAACAATTTGACCATTCCTCAAAGATTTAAACATAGAGTTACTATATTATCCAGGAATTCTACTACTAGGAAATTTCACCCAAGGGAATTGAAAGCATAAGTTTATGCATATGTTCATGGAAAAAAATTGGACACAAATGTTCAGAGCATCATCATTCATAATAATCCCAAACTGGAAACTCAAATGTCTACCAGCTGATGAATGGATAAACAAGTGTGGTATATTCATACAATGAAATATTATACAACCATAAAAAGAAATTAAATTACTTAAACTCTCCATGCCTCAGTTTCTTCATCTAAAAAAGAAATGATAACTGTACCTATCTCATAAGATTGTTCTCAGGTTGCTGAAAATGAGGTCATCGTCTATAAACCAATATAATTCTTATATAACCATAATAACCAATGAAAAATATAATTAGAAATAAATTTTGTTCTCAATTAAAAAGAAAAAAATCTTGTGTACCTGTAAGGAAAGAACACTTCTTTCCTACAGAAGACTTCCATCCATTCGAAAGGAGTTCTACTGGTATGACAATGTCAGTCTCTCCGCCCTTGGAGGGTAGAGCGACATTAATTAGTAAATTTAGAAAGAATAATCTGGGCATGCTAGGCTCAATTCTGTTTTTCTTCTTGGCGAGAAAACTGCCGACAGTGTCTTATATATAGCTATCTCTATTAGATTGTTTGTATAAATCTTTTGAATGCTTACTAATATTTGTTGGCTTGATCTACCAAGCACTTGGCTATCTGACCTAAAGCCACACACTCTAACCTGATCTCTATCAGCAGTAAAGTTAATATTTTGGCCTCCCAAGTACTTCTCCTCTATTTCTCAATTTGTTCCAAACTCAAGTGGAGAATCCTATCTAATTATTGTTTCCTCAAAGATAATATTGAAAGATATAAAGGATGGTGAGCTATATCATCATTTCAGATAAGAATACATTTTATCATAAAGCTATCAGTTCCCCCAAATCTATCAATTCAATATGTATATTGATTTATATTTTCTATTTTTAATATAACAACACAACAGAATTTTCAGGTAACGTGACAAGCTAGGTCTAAAATTCATGTGGAAGAGCAAAGGATCAAGAATAAACAAAATAATTTTTAAGATCACAACGTTGAGAGACGCTCTTTCAAAAATGAAGACTGATTGCAAAGTAAGGAGAACTAAGAGTGTATGATATAAGCCCTATGTGTAGAGAAATAGACCAAAGGAACAGAAACTGACGCATATATATATGGAAACTTGGTAAGTGGCAGAGGAGGAAATGGAGGAAAGGATAAATTAGTCAAAAAATAGGACTAAGATAACATGTTAATCATATTTTTTAAATAATGAAATTTCTACTTTCATAACAAAAATAAATTCTAGGTAGATTAAAGGCCTATATTAAAAATTTTTAAAGCACTCTTCCTCCCTTTGTATTACAGATATGGAAAAGAAGTCCCAAAATACCTTTGATGCCTTTCAAAGCCTATGATGCACACTTGTCACAATGTTCTCAACTAACACATGTCCCGGGTCAGAAGGCTTCTGTTTATCAAGGCCCTAGGATCAAAGGTGTAATGTAGAGAGATAAACCAGTTTGTCTATTGGATGACCCGTTGTGAACCTCTTTCAGGTAGCCTAGTAATGAGCCTGCTCTTCAGGGAGAGCTGCAAAGCCTCTGGTCTATAAATTCTCTCAATTATTTGGCTGTCTCTAACATATTTCTCACACCTGGAAGGCTGAAACCATGATCGCAAAGCTAGCTTTGTTTGATGATCCTGATTCCTCCATACTCCTCTATAAATGTGTGGGGCAATAGGAAATTTGTAGTCCCTCCCTTGTACATAATACCTGGTATGTCCAGCTGTGCCTGGCCTCAGTACACTTCCCGAGGAAAAGGTCAGAATCCGGGGCACCACATGCATCCCCTTATACCTGCAGGTTGTAACATACCTGTATCCTGTATTATCTGTGGGGTTTGCCCTTGTCCCTTGCTTGATAAACAGAAATATTGCTGGTAAGAGTAAATTAGTCCAAATATTTTGACAATTAATTAAGCAATACCTAACAAAGGTGAAGATGGGCATAACCTATAAACTAAGAATGCCATTTTTAGTAATATACTCTAGAGAGACTCTAGCATAAATACAGAATGCATTCCAGCTTTGTTTGTAATAATAAAAAATTGGAAATAATCTAAATGGTCATCAGCAGAATAGATAGATTGTAGTATAGTTGTAAAATATAATATTGTACAGTAATTTAAAATGAATTAACAACTCCGTTTAATTATGGATAATTCATAAAGACAACGTTTAGCAGAACACAAACAGATTTTATAGTATATGTATATATATATGTGTATATATATATAGTTCGTAAAAATAAAAAACAATACTAAACCTTTTTTATGAATCAAGCATAAGTAAAGTTAAACAAACATGGGAATGAGAAGTGTCAGATTCTAAAGAAGAAAAAAGAAAGGAATCAAATCACAGGCAAGGGTGTATATCTGTAATATTTTGTTTCTGGGGAAAAATCATTTGAAACAAATATGGCAAAATGTTAAGATTTGTTAAAACTGAACAGTGGGCACGGAAGTATTTGTTGTTATTCTGCTTATTTTTAAAACACCAAAAAAAAAAAAAAGAAAGAAAAAAAACAAAAACAAAAAACATGTCAAAATTACAAAAGAATAGTCATGAGACAGAGAAAACTTCAAGTTTGTGTCTGCAAAAGGGGATACCTGTGGGAATCAAGTCACTGGAGTCACAGAAGCTTACAGAGGCAGCAGATGGATTTAAAATTGGGTGAAAGAGAGGAGCCAACCTTAAAATATTTTTGACATTTGAAACATGAACATTGCCTGAGATTTTTAAAAATAATAATTAACTAAATATTTAGAAGCCTTGATAAAAAAAAATTGCTATGAACTCTATAAACAGTTAAAAGAAACAAGGTTTTAGTGAGCTAGTCATTTGACAAATAGATAAAATTGCCATTAATGAATTTGTATCCAACAATTTGTTATTTAGCAAATTGAGAAATGTTTAAATATTATTCATCCTTTGAGGGTCTGTTGAAAAGACACCTCTTCCATGGAGTGGCTTGGATTGAACACTTCCCTCCCTCACCCAAACATGCCCTCTTCTTCTCCTGTAGTTTTATAGCATTCTCTCCACACTTCCTTCAGGTGTCAGCATTTTCTACCACATGTTACAGCTATTTAGACAGGTCTTGACTTCTTTGCCAGCCCATGAGATCCTTGAGGACAAAGTTTTGCCTGAGGTGTGGTACTCAAGGCAGGTCCTTAGTATGTATCTGAACAGAGGAGAGGAAAAAAGAGACCAGAAACTCTGAGGAAAGGATCAGATAATAAAATGTCTGCCTCTTCCAGCCTGTAAAGTCAAGTATATTTATAACAGTCTGTGCTTTGTGTTTAGGCCACAGACTTTTGCTGTTTCATCATTTTCCCCTCTTGGGCCATTTCCTTTGAGATGAAGTTCTGCCAGTTTCTACCTTCAGGCTCTGCCTACATTGCCAGCCTGCCAGTGTGGTGCCAGGGAGGTATTCTCAGAGGAAGCAAAGCAAGAAAATATGATGAAAGCTTTTCTCTGCAGCAGCAGTAGACCCAGCTCTCACGCTGGGGCATGTACAGCAGCAGATGAGGAGAGCTTGGGTGGGGCCAGGAGCTCAGAACCAGGCTGCTCTCAGGAGGCTACATGAAAAGCCAATGTTAAGAAGGATAAGGCAAGAGGACTCTGGCTGGGTTTTAGAGTTTCTAGATTTAATAAATAAAAATACAGGACAAACAATGAAGTTTGAATTTCAGACAAATAATGAATAATTCTTTTGCAAAAGTATATCTCATGCAACGTTGGAGTATATTTATGCTAAAAAAAAATTATTTATCTGAAATTCACATTTCTATGGGGCATCCTGTATTTTACCTGGGAACCCAGACATAGATCAGAGGTTGATCATAAGTAATGGGCAGGCTAAGAGGGAACAGTGCACAGAGGTGAGAAGAGAAGCAGAGAAGAGCAAGCTCAGACACCAAATGTACATTGAGGGAAGAGACGTGTGTCATTCCCATTGTCTCCCCAATCCTGATGAATAAAACAACTGCCAGAGTGCCTCCAATGACTCTCCAGGAAGGTCAGACAGCCCACTACTACTGGTGTCTGCCTCTTAAAGAGCACTTACCTTATTATAGGATGTCTGTCCGTTGACATGTCTGCTTCCCCCTTGAATGAAAAGTGACCAGGCTTTTGAGTCAGAGATCCGGGTTCAAATGCAAACTATGAAGCTTAAAGCTGTGAGACTTTAGCGAGTCATTTGTCTTATGTGAGACTCAGTTTTGTCTCCTATAAAACATGAACCATCAAGATGTTGTGATAAATAAATGCGATAATGTAGGTAAAGCACATAGTAGGTGCTCAAAATATTAAGCACAACATCTATGAAAACCCGAGTGCGAGGACCTAGTTCTAATACCCCACTGTGCATGCGAAGCCATGCTCAGTTGATGAGAGATAAATAAATGGTACAAAAGAGGAGAGTTAGCTCTATATTGATTCTCTAGACTAGAGGCTCTCAGCAATTTATTTTTGCTGCTAGTCATGATTCTAATGGGAAAAGAGATAAGAAAGCCTCAATCATAATTTCCCACCAGCCATCTCTAATAAGGTGCTGAAAAACAGATGCAGAGAGGACAAGGCCTTGTAATACCCTTGTCCTTTATCACATCCCATGCTTCCTCATGGGAGGGGCTCCTTCAGAGAAGAGCCTTTAACTCCTCATGAGGGTCACCAAGTCAGAGACTTGGGTATGAGGGTGACAGGCCACAGCAGGGTGTGAAATCAGGGGACACGTAGAGGCTACAGTAGGGAAGAGAGTGCTGGGGATACGGTAGGTCCTCTGGACAGATTCCTGGCTCCATCTTCCTGCAAGTTCTCCTTTTCCAACTCCAAACCTATAGCTCTAAATTTCGCTCTGTGAGAAGCAAGAACATTTCATTTGGTTGAAGCAGTAGAGGATTTGAACATATAATTCCTTTGCTGTCTGTTATGAACTGAATGTTCATGTCCCCCAAAAATGTATATTTAGAAACCCTACCCCCTGATATGATGGAATTAGGAGGTGGGGTCTTTGGGAGGTAATTAGGATTAAGTGAAGTCATAAGGGTGGAGCTCTCATGGATGGGATTAGTGCCCTTAAAAGTCATGAGAGAGCTTGCTTTTCTGCTCTCATCTCACCAGTATGAGGATGCAATGAAAAATCCAAAGTCTGCAATCCAGAAGAAGGGTTCTCACCAAAAACTGACCGTGCTAGCATCCTGATATCTGATTTCCAGCCTCCAGACTTTGAGAAATAAATTTCTATTGCCTATAACCCACCTGGTTTGTGGTATTTTGTTATAGCAGCCCAAGCTGACACTAAAATATTCCCTAAAATATTCCCTCAGTGACACTCAATTCACTTCAGTATCCCAAAAGCAACCAAAATTAAACTCCGGGGTGTCCAGGAAAGGAATCCAGTGAAATATGTAAGCGTGATGCCCAAAGAGAGGGAGCAACTTATTAACAATGCAATTACTCTTGTTTGTAATGCTCAAAATAAGAAGCCAGTGAGCAGCTGGGGGCTAACGATTCAAGATCAGCAAACAAAAAGCGGATCACTGAGCTGGCTTTCCTTTGAATTTCAAACCTCACCATCCTTCAGTCTCTCTCTTAAAGCAAGAAACAGAAGCTTGAGAGAAGAAGTATGCTTTATTTTTTCAAGATCCAAAAGACCTGAGTTTTTTATTCTCGTCTTTAATTTAGCAAACCAGCTCCTATTAAGATCTCCCAGGAAATCTTAAGATACACCAGGAAAATGTTTTTCCCTCATGGTTGGTTCCTAATGATATTTACCTATTGTAGGTAGGTAAAGCAGTTCAGTAATTATAATGAGAAGTGTGTTAAATGCTTGCTGTGTTCCTAGCACTGTTCTAAGGAGCTCAACATGCCTTTCAGTTAATTTTCACAACATCCTTAAAAGTAGGTAGCACTATTCTCCCCATTTTACAGATAAGAGAAAGGAAGCACAGAGAAATCACTTCTCCAAAGTTACAGAGCTAGTAAGTGGTAGAACTGGTGTTTGAATCCAGGCAACTTTGACTCTAGAATTCATACCCTTATCCACTATACTATGTACCTTACAAACACTGGGTTAAAAAATGCAATCCAACAAAGACCTTCCAACAAATCTGTAATATCCTGAAATAGTTCTTGGCCTTATCCCCTTGCTCCAGTGAACAACTAAACACAGTATTGAAGTTGCCTTCAGAGAGAAACAGGAGAATTGGTAGAGAGAAATTTTACCAGGTGTATAACTTTTTTTAGGACTGCTGTACCAAAATACTTCACTGGATGGCTTAAACAACACAAATTTATCATCTCACTGTTCTGGAGGCCAGAAGTCCTAGACCCGAGTGTGGGCAGAGTTGGATCCTTCTGAGAGCTATGAGGGAAGAATCTGTCCCGGGCTTCTTTCCTAGCATCTGGTGGTTTGCTGGCAATCTTTAGTTTTCCTTGGCTTCTGTTGCATCACCCCGATCTCTGCCTTCATCTTCATGTGGCGTTCTTTCTGTGTGCATATCTGAGTCCAAATACTGCCTTTCTATGAGGACACTAATTACACTGGATTAGAGGCCCACCTTTCTCCAGTATGACCTCAACTAATTATATCTACAATGACCCTATTTCTAAATTAAGGTCACATTCTGAGGGACTGGCAAGGTTAGGACTTCAACATGTGATTTTAGAGGTGACACAATTCAACCTATAACACCAGGTTTTATTATTTCTTTCTTACAGCAATTTTCAATGATTATACTTTTCTTTTTAAGAGGTAAAAAGTTTAATTCTAAAATGTGACCAGACCACAGATGCAGCTTCTCAGCTTTGAGTTAGCACTCAAATTTCACTGCCACCCTGTTGCTTATTGTATGTCAATTAAATCTCAATAAAACAGTTTAAAAAATTAAAAATTTCTCAAGTGATTCTAGTGGGCATCCAAAAATGAGAACCACTAAGCTGGGTCAACCTCCTCATTTAAGTAGATAAGGAAACAGCCCTATAAGGGAAGAAATCTGCTCAGGAATCATGTCATGCTAGCAGCACTGACACCTGAACTCTACTCATGATAGAAAATTACTGGGCTCCCCAAAAATCTTTAAAAGAGACACTTGAGGACATGGTTCCATAGTGTAGCGGTTAGCATGTCTGCTTTACACGTAGAAGGTCCTGGGTTCGCGTCCCAGTGGAGCCATGGTCCATGGTCTACGGCCATGCCACCCTGAACAAGCCTGATGTCTGATCTTGGAAGCTAAGCAGGGCTGGACCTGGTTAGTACTTGGATAGAAGACCACCTAGGAAGACCAGGTGCTGTAGGCATAAATAATAATAACAAATAAAATAAAATAAAATAAAATAAAAGAGACATTCGAAAAATTTGAAGTGCTAAGATTGTTTCTCAGAGGTGTAGAGCAGGGGTCTCCAACCCCTGCCCCAAGCAGTCCATGGCCTGTTAGGAACTGGGCCACACAGCAGGAGGTGAGCGCCAGCCAGCGAGGGAAGCTTCATCTTATCTGTGTTCGCAGCTGCTCCCCAGCACTAGCATCACCACCTCAGCTCCACCTCAGATCATCTGGGATTAGATTCTCATAAGAGCGCCGGTCCCAGGTGCCAAAAAGGTTAGGGACCACTGGTGTAGAGCACAAGCTAAACAAAATAAAAACCCGCCAGCCTTTACTCAGTAGAGTCACCTCTTTGGGGGCAGTTGGTTGTCCTTCTAATGTACCCCAGCATACTCTCCGCTCACTCTGCCCACTGGGTTGTGGAGTATAGTGGAGTGAGTAGAGAAATGAAAAAAGCAGCACATCAACAGCTCTATCATTGCTGTTCAGTGGCCGATTGGCTGTCTCCTTCCTTAACTCTTGATTTATTTCCAACACTCTTTTGAGTATTTCTACCTTAGATTCAACATGTTCAAAACTGAACTCATCACCTCCTACTCCAATCCATTCCTTTTCAATTCCCTATATTAATAAAGAGTACCGTTATTCTCCTAAACGCCACACCAAAAAAAATGCCTCACCCTCTACATACCAATGGTTTCCATCTATCTTCCTGAATACCTCTTAAATGCATTCTTCCTCTACGTCCTTACAGTCACCTTAGTTTAGGGCTTCATCATTTCCTGTTTAGACCTCCTGACCCATCTCCCATTTTTCTATTACTGCCTTGTGCAGCTGGCGTAATCATTGAAAAATACTATGGATCATGCCATGCTCCCACTAAAAACCTTTGAACGGCTTCCTCATGATAAATAGGATGAAACCCAAACTCCTTAGCATGACAATTATGATCTAGCCCTAATCTCCCTGTTCCATATCCTCTGCCACCACTCTTCCAGGATGCATTGTTTCCATACATACTAGATCTATTTATGCCTCTATATCATTGTACGTACTATTCCATCTGCTTAGAATAGTGGATCAGTACTCACTAACTCCTATTCATCTTCTAAGACTCAGCTTAAGTATCACCCCAGGTTAAGTTTAATACTCCCTCTCCCTATCCTACACTGGACTTCATACATAACTCCATTAAAGCAAGTATTCTACTGTTTCATGGTAATCTATTTCCATATTTGCTCTCTCACTAGCATATGAACAATTTTAGAACAGACCATTTCATTTTGCTTTCTCTCATAGCTACATCCTGAGGACCTGGCAAAAGCCTGGCACGCATAGGTGCCAAAAAATATTTAATGAATTATGAGTTATCTTCTTTTTCATTCTTTCTAAACTGCTAAATGGTTGACTAGCAGCTGAGTAGGCAGAGAGATCTTCACAATTCCAGAAGCTATGGGTCAGCCATGGCCACCTAAAATTCAAAGTGGTATAGAGTCACTATCCATACTGTGTGGCTCCATAGGCGCTGAAGTCTACTATTCTTCTAGGCTGTATTTGGAAAAGTGGATGCATTTGGCGGCTCCCAAAACTTCGGTGTAGCCAGTTTCAGTTACCAATGTGCCTTTCAGCAAGTAGCCATCCATCCATGTTCTTTACTGCTCTGGAAAATTTGTTCATGAACTATGTCACTCTGGCTTGTTGGAGAGAAGTCATCAACTCCTCTCATTCCAAACTTAAGCATTCTTTCTTCAAAGGTAAAGGTGACCAATAAAGGAGATAGATGAATAAAAGAACTTTTAAACATTGGTTGGAAAATGTGAACAAGTTAGCTACGTTAAAATAAACAAAGATGTCTGGCCTATTCCCATTACAATATGCCTCTAATCTAAATTTAGATATGAGCACTTTAATAAATTATTTCATGGAGTCTTTCTCAAGGGAGATAGGACCTCAAAACTATCATTAATTTCTTCCCCCCGCCTCCATTTATTAGAGAAAAGGAGGGAGCAGAAATACAATAATTTAGTATTATACAGTAGGATAAGCAGGACCTGACTTCCCTAACCTTCTTCTTAAATATTTTCTTGTTTAAAAAGAAACAGAAATTAAGGACTATCAACAGGATGATCTAAGAAAAACTCCCTAAATTATTTTTACTTCTTGAGTTACTCATTATGAATTCTTATATACATGAGCTGAATAATGTCAATCTTAAATCCTGTGGGGCTGCTTCTATTAACAAACTATATTCTAGAATAGAGAACATGTTGCTCTCAACATTTTAATGAATACATTAAATAAAAAGCAAACGGTTCGGGGGAGGATACAAAAAAGAAATTAGGACAACAAACTGGTAAAGCTGTCCCTGATTATCTATTCCCACTAAATAAAAAGATAAATACAGAAATTTTTACACCTACTTTTTAGAAAATTAAAACTTTTCATATAAATTTTAACATTAATATATCAAGCAACTTTTAGCAACATGATCAACTGATTCTCTCCTAAGGTTTTGGATCACAGAAGCCATTTGTTCAGCCATGCCAATTTCTTATTATTCTTGGCAAACAACCACATTATCAAACTGTTAGCTGGGGGTGGAGGCAATAGGGCAACAGGATCCTAGTGAATTACTATTCCTTGACCACGTTCCATTCTAAACTTGGGAAATGTGGATTCCAGTATGAAAAGCCATGGAACTTGTAGGTAAATTCCATTACATTTGGCTACTAAGATACCCCAGTTTTCCTGACATATAAACAAGTTCCTTGTTTTAAATGTAAGCAATAACGGGAGGTTAATGTTTGTTTTAACTTTTTATTAAGAAACTAAAGGAAACAACAGAATTTCAAAAAATTAAAATACAGAATTCTAAATTTGATTCTAAACAAATATGAAATCTACACCAAGAACTAAAAATCAGAGTTTACCAATATTTAAGAATAAAGGGGAAAGGCTAAAATGCATTCACAGTCGTTATTGTTTCCTTATTAGACTCAGAATTGCATCCCTTTCCTTTGTGCTTCACTTGGACAGGACACAGAAAGAATTTCTTTCTCATCCATCTTGCGTTATTATATAGTAACTTCAGAGAAGCTTATGTCTTCCTACACAGTTCTCTGTTCCTTCAGCAAATATGTGAGCACCTGCCTATTGGGCCAAGACGATATGGGCATAAAGACGAGCCCATTAGAGATCTTGTCTTAAGATGTTCAGGGGAGAAAAGACTCTAACGAATAATCAATAAATAAATTTATACACGATATAAAGTAATATCACATAGATTAAATATAGATAAAATATAAAAATAGGAAAATTCCAAGAAGGGAGAGGTTACATTCAGCTAGAGGAATTGAGGAATGCTTTGTGAGGATAGCATTTGGATTGGGTATAGACTGTTCCTTTAAGGAAGGCTTCAAAGTGGTCCCTTGATTTCTGGAGAGTAAGCATCTCAACATTAATTTTTGAAACTTAAGTTTCTATCTCTTCACACTGCTCATTATTTAAAATCATCAAAAAATATTAATATTAATCTACATAAGCAACAGTTTGGAGGCTTAAAAGTTAAATATAATACCTACTATATGGTTTAGGGCTCTGTTATTTTCTAGTCTTTTCCAGGTCAAATTATATCTAAAAGGCATAAGATGTCTAATTGTTGAGCCATGACTTTTAAATATTCACCTGGGCAAAACCTACTTGCTTTAGGTGCCTTCTTAAGTCTAAACATAAACTTACATGAATAAAAATGAAAGAGATGAAATAAGTGGCTTAATATTAAAAAATCAGATTAAAAAGTAACAGCAACTATGAAATGATATATATTTAACCACAGAACTCTTTGTATGAAATGTTTTAATGAATTATGAACCATTGATCATTACAGACTTTAAGCCTTTAATATTTCTTCTTTCCTATGTAAAACCAGATAATTAGAACAGCCTATCTCAAGTATGACAGAATACTACAGTATGAATGGGAGTAATAGTAATGTTTGCTTTACACATCTCATGCTTCACGAAAGTTAAGAACCTAAGGGAGTGCTCCCGGCTTCTCATGTCAACAAAGCAAATTCAATTATACATTTTTCCTGCTTACAGTTTCAGCTGAAATACACTACTTTGCCTTTCACTAGCACTTTTTATCCATCTCACAAGCACCTTCGCATTATTTTCTCTACTCTCAATAACCTTGTGAGGTAGTGAAGGGAGGGAGCAAGGATTTTTTTTTTTAATTTCGCAGATGAGAAAACTTAAGGTGAATTTTTAACTCAACCTTGGCAGCATATTGAAAATCATCTAGGAAGTTTTTTTTTTAATCCTTATTGTCATGTCTTATTCCAGACCAATATCAGAATTTTAGGGTATAGAACCCAAGTATCAATATTTTTCAAAATGCGCATGACTCCAAAGTACAGCTAAGGTTAACTACTGATTTTGATGATTTATACTCAATCTTCAGGTGCAACAGTCTTCTACCTAAAAGCTCTCTCAGCACCAATAAAAAAGAGATTCCATTTCCTTGCACATTGTAGCAATTTGCTTTAATATTCTGTATAGCTACTATTGGTCTCCACTAACAAATTCATTTATCAGGTTATAAATGAAGGCTCTTCATTCCCCTAATGTTCGTGCTAAATATGAACCTCCAATTTTATAATGTTAGCAAATGGGATATTAGAGAATCTAAATCTTTAAAAATAGCTTGTTAAATATTTAGGCAATTATTTGATTCTAGGTTCAATATGCAATAACCATGTGTTTCTGTTTTCCACTCAGCACCTTCAAAACTTTGTTACAAAATGAATGTCTACTAACAAGGCAAAACGTTATAAACAAAACTCTGAGCAAAAGTTCTTGGAATTGGCTGTACCACAATCTAAAAAAGAAACAAGTATTTAAAGGTCTTTATAGTTTTCTAACTAGCTCAATCTTCATCTTGAACCAGTTCTTTTTTAAACTTTGTCAAATTGAGTCAAGAAAAATCAATTTCTGTAGCAGCTATAGTCTCTAATACATGTAACATATAATTTCACTATGTACTATTAAATATGGTTTCCAGGAGTTTCTTCTTGACATAGATGTCGAAAAGAATCTTTAACAAATTTCATCTTTAAGCAACATAACAAATACATAATAAATATATGTAAACCTGTCAGGTGGCAAAAATAAATCTTTGTTCATGATTCAAATCCCCTGCTTCATAGGAGTATTGATAATCCTAACTCTTAAAGAGCAGCCCAAGAACCCCAGTCAGCTGCTTGCTGTCCCTAATTTTATTAAAGACAAAATATACATACAGCAATAACCTAAAAAGTACAAAGATTCCACTTGCCTTAGTCAGTATTTATCACAAAGATGTATCTGACACCATACAATTTATACTTTCATACAGAAAGATGTTTGTTTCTCTTCTAACAAAAGAAAATCTCAGCTCATGTATGTTGGATTATTAATTCAAAGGAGTAATAGTGAAATCAAATTTATTAGTCAAAAATTCAGAATAGGAATTAATGTTAAACTCTTCTACAATGAAACCTTCAAAATATTGCCAACCTGAAGTTTTCAGCACAAGGTGTTTTATTCCAAGTCCCATGGGGGCAATTATATATACTGAGATTAAGAACATTCTTAACCTGAGTTCAGGTTGGCACTGTTCCTGGTGGGTGAGTAAACATTTTCTTGATAACCCCAATGAAGAGTCTGAGGCTTAGATTGTTGCATGATGTAAACAATATTAAAATTTAAAAAATTATAATATCTACATTATAAAGTTATAAAATAAAAGGACCATTAATTGATTCTTTTCCTAAGGTCTGTGAGTAACAGCTTTCATATTTGAGGCCTATAAAAGCAAATGGCAATGTCTGTGTTGTCATGAGACATTTTCTCAGAAGGCCAAAAAATAAAACCAGATACAAGATGCACATCATTATTATTACTGATATACGTATGATTAAAAATAAATTTGCCTTCCCTCAATCTTTAGCCAGGAGATTAAAGGATTTTTACAATAATTTTGATCATTTTTTTAAGAAAAACAGACTATAATAGCTATGGAAACTGTAAACTAAATATAAAATAAGCCAATACAACATATCTCCTCTTAAAATCCTCTTCTTTGTAGTTACCTAATTGTCTCTAAATGTTATTTTAATTTTGTACCATGTAGTGGTTTTTAAGAAATTGGACTAGAACAAAGCAACCCCTTTGTCCTGTTTTTGTTTTTTTTTTACAGTTGTTTTTACACACATATTTGTATATACAACTTTTAAAATAGCTGCACAATTTTACATCTCACTGTTAGAGAAGTGCAGTCCAAGCAGACCATGCTTCTCAATATATTAAAAATATTAAATAAAACCCAACCAGTTTCATACATTTCTGATAGTCAAGCTGGCTGGAAAAAAGGGGTCTGGAGAAAAAACAGGCAGTTGTAAAACAGGATCAGTCTTTCTTCACAAACACACTACTTAAAAATCTTGCTATTTCCTTATCTTATTCCTTTTACAGCATCTCTAAATTCTCACCTTAAAAGTTGGAAATAACACATTGCTAACTTACAGACAAAATCTGTTGCAACATGCATATGTCAACTGCCCACTCAACCAACTGCAACCCTGAGGATTTTTCTGGCCCAGTAGAAAGAGGAAACACTAAGATAATCTCTGCTGTAGAGTTGCTTCTCCAGTTAACAATTTCATGTTTTCAGGATGTTTCTTGGGCATGCATGTATGACACTGTCACTTCATGATTCTACTTTCCACAAGAAGATATCTCCTCTACTGTCTTTCATCCCAAGAAAGCCACTGTCATCCATCCAAAGGTTTTCCAAGGTAAACCAAAGTCACTTCTGTGTTGCCATATACAGCGGAAACTGCTGGATACAAGCAGGCCTTGGGAAGCCCTCTAAAGGCAACCCCCAGGAACTCATATCCACGTTCAAAGGCTAAAGTCTTATCTTCCATGTCCAAGATGACTCGAATTCTTTCTCCTATCTGCAAATAGATAACAAAAGAAGGTTAGAAGAAAACCCACCAAGGGCATAGATAGAAGAAACATGAGACAAATGAACAAGTTGAAAATATTATTTTGGATATATACCCTAAAAGTTATCTAGAGAAACAAGGAGAAACTTCGGGAAGAAAATATATCAATTTCATTACAACTGCCTGATTTGATAATTTTTTTTTAAATTTAAGACTTGCATGGGATCTACATTTAATACTAAAAATTTAAATGTTTCCTTTGAATAGTCTCCAGATTTTATTTACTCTTTGTTAAAAGGCTTTTCTTAAGAAGGTTACCACTAAAAGCTGTAACTTGGTACAGCACTTTACCAAAAAAGACTTTCTAAATAAACTTTTCAAATTACTATAGTATGTATATGTAAAATAGAATGTTATTCATCCATAAAAAGAAATGCACTTTTAATATATGCTACAATATGGATGCATCTTGAAAACATTATGCTACATTAAATAAGGCAGACACATAAAGATAAATATTGTATGATTCTACTTATATCAGGCACGTAGACTATTCACATTCATAGTCAGAAAGTAGAACAGAGGTTACCAGAAGCTGGGGGCAGGGAGGGAAATAAAGAGTTATTTTCTAATGAGCACATAGTTTATGTTGGGGATAATGAAAAAGTCTGGGGTACAGATAATGGTGATGGTTATACAACGTTGTTAATGTATTTAATGCCACTGAACTATACACTTACAAATGGTTAAAATTATAAATGCTGTATATATTTTACCACAATAAAAAAGTTACATATATACTATAATAAAATACTTACATAGCCTTTAAAGTTTACAAAGCAGTTCTATATACAATGTGGAACTTACATGGTCATAAATAGCCAAATCTGACTACAGATTCTAAAGATGCAGAATAGGCTTATTAAATAGTCACTCTGTAGATCACTGCTCTGAAACATCTGTTCGTTATAAAAACAGAAGCACTGATTGTTAACTAAACTGAAAGCACAATATATCCAGTTATTTTCCCATTTGGAAAAGTAAGCAAAGAAATAAGGATGTTTTATCTTTATAATTTGCACCTATAAAAGGCTGAAACATCTATATACTTGGAGGCAGAAAGTCCTAACATTTGCAATAAAAAATAATAATTTAATACTTGCCAAGTATAACTCCTGTTGTTATTACTTTCCTTCACTGTATTTCCTAACACAAATAACTACTAATATCTGCTTTTTTTCCACCCTTTGCCCAACTCACGATTAACCTATACCCCATTTTATAGACCCAAGAATATCCTACTCATCATATAACTACTGTACCATCAAAACATGAAAAACAACAAAAAATTAAAAATTAATATCTTGTTAGATATTCGTTTTGTGCTTTGTTTTATCTTTTTTTTTTTTTTGATATTGACATCAATCCTAGGAGTTATCCCTATTTTACAGAAAATGAAACTAAGAAGACACTGTCACTCCTGGTGAAATTTGCAAGTTTGCTTTACTTTTGTTTGAGGATACAGTATGCACACAGTATAGAGAGCAGAAAGCAGAAGTCTTACTAACTTTAATTGTCAGAGGGCAATACTTGGAGACAGCAGAGTAATTGGAAACTTAAGAAGTAGGAACTCTAGAAGCAACGGAACCACAAAGAGGATGAGCCCCCAAATCTGAGAATAAACTCTGCCCAAATCCAGGTGTGACCACTATACTACACAGATACAGAGGAAACCTCCAGAGAACCAGGCTGAAAAAGTAGCAGCTAGAAGGCCCCACCTCACTCCCTTAAAAAAACAAACAAAAAATTGAACGAAGACATTAGCTGCTGCACAGCGTGGTGGAGACAGTTTATAGCTTTAGTCTACAAAAATTAACTGCCTGCTAGAACAAGAAAACTTACACTCTTCAGAAAAACAAAGCAATTTCTAGAGGAACAAAACATTCCAGATACTGTGCATATTATTGATAATGCACAGTTTTCAATTTAAAAATTACTGGATATGAAAAGAAACAGAAAAGTACAACTCATACTCAGGGAGAAAAAAGAAGTCAATTGAAACTGATTCCAAGTAGGCCCTGATATTAGTAGGCCTCGATATTGGATTGGCAGACAAAGACTTCAAAGCAATTATTATAAATATGTGCAAAGAATTAAAGAAAAATCTAGTATTGATGAATGCACAAATAGAGAATCTCAATAGAGAAATGGAAACTATAGAAAAAAGAACCAAATGAAAATTCTAAAGCTGAAGAGGACAATAACTAAAATTCACTAGCCTGGCTTAACAGCAAGAAGAAATAGCAAGAAGAAAGAATCTATGAACTTGAAGATAAAGCAATA
Source organism: Pteropus alecto (assembly GCF_000325575.1). Lineage (NCBI taxonomy): Eukaryota > Metazoa > Chordata > Mammalia > Chiroptera > Pteropodidae > Pteropus > Pteropus alecto. Next base: position 941,057 of record NW_006431916.1, on the reverse strand, counting down.
GAAATTATCCAACCCCCAAAAAAAATAAAGAAAAAAAATTTTTTTAAAGAAAATAGCTTCAGAGGCACAGAGACAAGGACAATATCAAGCAGCCCAACAATTACATTAAATGAAAATGGATTAAACAGTCAAATCAAAAGGTAGAGATTATAAGATCAGGTTTGGTAAAAAGCAAGACTCAATTATAGCCAGTCTAGGAGACCCGTTTTTAATACAAAGACAGATTAAAAGAAAAAAGATGGAGGAAAAGAGGTACTTTGCAGCAATAAGCATAAGAAAGTTGGAATGGCTATATTTATATCAGACAAAATAAACTTAAAAGTAAGGCATATTACTAGAGTCAAAGTCGGTCAATTCATAATGATAAAAGAGCTAATAAGGCTGGGAGATATAACAATTGTAAATGTATATACACCTAATAACAGAGCTCTAAAAACACATGAAGCAAAAACTGACAGAACTAAAAAAAGAAATAGATAAATTAGCAAGTACCGTTGGAGATTTCAATACTCCTTTCAGTAAATGACTGAACAGGAGAAAGAAAAATCAGTAAGGATATAGAAGACTTGAATACTATCAACTAACTTGACCTATCATTTATAGACTATTCCATCCAACAATAGAATATGTGTTCAAACACACATGGAACACTCATCAAGATAAGTCATATGCTGGGAAGAAAACAAATCTCAATAAATTTAAAAGAACCGAAATCATACAAGAGTTTGTGTTCTCTGCAAAACAAAGACTAAAGGACTTTCACTATAAAATCACCACCAGACTAGTCATGGACTTTATCTTCAATGATTATTAAGTCTAGACACCCTTCTAGGATATTTGCAGAGACTGAAAGGACAGTGAGGAAAGGATTCTATGAAAGAAAATCCTTCCAGGCTTTTCTATCTCAGGAAATTGAATATATTTTTAGTTCTACTTTAGTATGCCTGACTTGAAGTCATTACTGAGGCTAGAGTTTTCAAGCCATACGTTCCTATGAAATATGCACTCTATAATTCCTTAAAATTTCCAGTTTCTTATCAGATTGTGTTTTAGACTCTGCTGAATCCATGGTAATCATATACCCTTTATAAATAGGAACTATAATTTTGACCTAGAATCAAATAAGTATAGGTAAGACTAAGACGAAAAGAATTTAAAATGCAAAAGTTTGCCTGAACTTTTCTGTCTTTATAGAAATCAGTAACACCTTCAGAGGCCACAAACAGATTAATTAAGTACCAGAGGGTATGTGTGTGCATGCACACAGGTGCATGCATTTGTGGGGGCAAGAGGTCTAGAAAAAGTAGATTTGGGTGTACCAAAACATAGGAAAGATGGCAATTTAAAGCATGAGTTGGCAAACTATGGTCCCTGATCCATATCTGGCCTGCAGCCCATAAATAAGGTTTTACTGTAACACAGCTATGCTCATTCTTTACATATTATCTATGGCTGTTTTTGTGCTATAACAACAAGAGTTGAATAGTGACAGAGACCATATGGATGACAAAGCCAAAAATATTTACTATCTGGCCCTGCACAGAAAAAGTTTGCCAACCCCTGATGTAGAGAGCAAAGATGACTTGCTCAAGGTTGAATATGTATTAGGAAACAAGTACTGAGATAATAGAAGATTATCAGAGTAGCAAAGAAAGGACAGTTACACCATTTAATTAAAAATTACCAAAAAGACATACAAAGCTACTATATTAAATTTTGTAAATTTAAAACAAATAAAGGCATGATTTGACAAAGGCTCACATCTCAGAAAACACCTATTTCTCACCTGATATTTTGGTGCATTGTTGCACTGTGGAAAACTGCCATTGACTTCTCCATTATGAAGTAGATTATTGTCCACCAGATTCCAGCCCCAGCTCTGGTCATCACTGCCCAGCAATGCCACGTAACCTTGGCACTGCATGGGAGCCCGTTTTGTGGCAATTCCAATCACTGCCACAGTGCCTAGAGGGCCCTCCCACCATACTTCCCATGCATGGCGGCCCTCACTGAAACCAATCTTGGTCCTTGCACCATCAGTGCTTTGAGCAATGGGGTTTCGATGTAAAGTAAAGCCATTCTTCTTAATGTAGACATTCCTGGAGCAGTCATTAGTGCTGAAGGCATGCTGGAAAGCACGTACCTGAAAAGATGAAAACCAGACCAAAGAAACAGAAGTTGGATATTTCTTAAATATTAAAAAATGCCTAAACTTTAGGCTATGTGTTTTTAAACAATAAAGTTATATATTTCTAAATGGTACAATACGTATTTCTAAAAAATAGCTAAAGTTTCAGGATGGGATACTAACATAACATTTAAAATAACTGCCAACTATTTCATTGTTGATAAAATTCTAAAACGTAATATTATTTCTCCAAATAGGCTTCTTAAAATGTCAAATATATATACACAAGAATCTTTATATTTTAGAGATAATGCTCAAATGTTTATGGATAAGATATCAAGGAATTGCTTTGAAATACCTAGGGTTGGAGCAGGATAGTAGGTGGGGTAAACATGAAAACTAGATTGCCCATAAATCAATAATTGGCAAAGCTTGGTGATAGGTATAGGAAGTCATTAAACTATTTTCTCTATTCTTGTTTATATTTGATATTTTTATATCGAAAAGTTAAGAGAGGCAGTTTTCATGTTGGCAATGCTGCCAGCAAAAGAATATTTTAAGTAAAATAGAAAACTTAGTCATAGCAGCTCTAAAGTTAATAAAAAATTTTAATAAACACAAACTATCTTAGATCCTTGGCCTCCTTGCTAGACATCACTCATACACTGAGACAGCACCACTCTCATTTTACCAAATCAAATAATCCCCTAGATAGCATCTAAATTCAACCACTAGGATTTATAGAGAGCCATTAAGAACAGCTGTCATTGGCAGGACAGGTTAGCTGATCTTCAGTAATTATCAGTTTTTTTAAGCTTCCAAAATACAGACTGTATGAAAATTGCCACTCTGAACAAATAACAATTTCTCATGTTATTTGGTTTTGGTTTGTATGTTTTTTTTAAATACTCTACTTTATTCAAACTACCCAAAAGCAGCCAAAGGCTAAGATCCATTGCTTTAGTTAACTTGCGATATCAACTCTAGAATCATAGAATTTCAGTATTAGGAAGGATCCTAAATGTCACCTAGTTCAACTCAGGGATGAGGACATGGACCTAAAAGTCAACAGCTAGTTTGAGCAAGAACCCCAAAGAGAAGTCAGGTATCTAGTACCCTCATCCAGTGTTCATTTACTATTAGTCAGTACTCCACTATTTCATTATTGTGCTTCAGAGCAGAGAAATTTAATAAAAAACAAACAAATCCTGCTTGTTTCAGGGATCCCATGTTTTCACAAGGAGGCTGTAAAACTGAAGCATTCCTAAATTTTTTCCCTATCTGTTCCTGTTTATAATACACTTTTAAGCACCTAAAAGATCAGAATATAGGATGAAAAGGGGGAGTAAAATGTCCCCCAAAATTTAAGTACATCCTAAATAACTCAAAAGACTACTATCAAGACAATTAACTCCTTATTATAAAATATTTAATTAATTCTTACCTATGCCTATCTTCAATTCTTATAAATTCCAATTGCTTTTCCTCTATCCTTATTCTCGTTGTCATACTGACACTGTTGACAAGCTCTTCCTCAAAGATCATTGACATCTCCCTATTACCTTGGACTATCTTTCACTGTATACTTTTTTGGTGACTATCCTACTTCTGCTCCTAAACTCTCTAGATCTCGATCTTCAGTCTTCTACCTGAATTCTTCCAGATATGTCATTCTAAAACAGTACCTTTATTACATTTCATCCCAGTTCAATAACCTTTGATACTTCTGTACTACCATATGAACTGTAAATTCTGCCTGGCCTTCAAAGCCCTCCAGATGTGGTTCCTCCTGTTTCTAAGTTCGTGTTGTTCTCCTTGTCTGTGGTATCATACCTGCTTTCCTTCTCCCACATATCCTCTAAGACCGGCTCGTCTTACCACCTCCATGAAGCTATTCTTAACCAGGACCACCCAATCTCCCTGACTTCACTCTCCTGAACTCCTACCCATCATAGTCGGCACCATGCAACACTTAATTCTGTACACACTCCAACCACTTGATTCTAGTAAAAAATATATCGCGAAAAATATGATCTAATCTAAATGAATCAAACCTCTATAGGTTTGAAATACACAAAATCCAGACTGAGGGAAACTCTACAGGGTAAACAACCTGGTTTCTTCAACAAATAAGTTACTAGGGTAGGAGGTAGGGAGATGGAGGGTGAATTTGTAGACTGAAATAGCCTTAAGAGACATATCAACTGTTTGCAAAGAAACATTATATAGATCTTGATTAAACTGAAAATTAAAAATAAACATCTGAAATTTATGAGATAAATGGAAATTTGAACACTTTGTTTTTTATATTACAGTTTATTTCTTTATACTTTAGATATGATATTGTGATTATGTTAAGTGTCCTTATCTTTTAGAGATGGATACTGAAAACTTTAGGTGAAATGGGAAAATAAATCCATGAATTAATCTATAGTTCCCGTCTCACACTCTTATGCACAACCTGGATGTTAACATTATGCCAAACAACTTTAAGACATAGTTTAGGATCTAAGTCTGAACTTCAGAGAATTATAGTTAGATGCTAAGTATGACTGGAATAATTGATGCTATTTGGTGACATGTACAACATGAACTTTTAAAAAGAAGACGAATCCTAAATAGACTGACAACTCCAAATACTTTCCAGTTTTATGCTATCCCAAGCCTGTTCCCATACTTCTGTTACCCAGGCTTCCTGGTAATTCTGATTCTTCCTTCTTCCTCATCTTACTCACCTAGTCAACTAGCTGTCCGCCGTGTAGATCTGTTCTCTGCAATAGCTCTCCTAACCATTCCCTTCCCTCCTTTATACACTTGTTCACACATTTGTTCTATACCTTAAATACCTCTGGTATAGGCACTAACCCTTGCCCTCTCCAATTCATTTTATGGCTTAGTTTTTCTAACGCACAGCTCTTACTTTGTCACTCCTCTGTTCAAACTTCTGTGGTTTCCAACTGCAGAACGAAGCCCAAACTGTGCTTCAAAGGCCTCTATGATACATCCAGTTTCAGCTTATCTGTGCATATTTTCTACTACTTTAATTCAATATAACTATTTTATATCTTTAGCCGCTCCTCTAAGCTCTAAACTCTTAACAACTACCTATCTGAAATCTCCTGGATATCTCAAAAACAATGTAAATTCTACTCTACCGAAATTGAATTCATTCCTCCTAAATCTATCTAGCCCGGGTGATCGCTCTATTATGTAAGCCAGATATCTAGGAGTCATCCTTAACACCTCCCTCTTCTTCACTCCTAATGCAAATCTATTGCTAAGTCTTATAAATTTTGCTTCCTAAATCTCTCTTAAATTTCTCCCCATCTGCTCCACTACTTACTTCCTAATTGATCTACCCATATTTCTAAGGTTCTCTTCAACTTGTTCTCCATACTGAAGCTAGAAATAATCTCTTAAAAATGCATAATAATCATATCACCAATCCCCACACTCCTAACCCCCTTACTTCCAGTTTAAAAAGGATTCCCTACAGAAGTAGGCCCCAACCTACTCCTTCTGTCTTATCTCAAACCTACCTCACCTTTGCTCTCTATGCTCCAGCCACACTGAAGTATTTTTTTGTCCTTCATACTCATCAGGTTCCCTCCTGGAAGGCTCTTCTCTCCCTGCTTAATCGATTAATCCTTATCTTTCAGGTCTCAGTTCATGCTTTATTTCTTCAGAGGACTTCCCTGACCGTCCTAAGTGAAATCTTCCGTTACTGACACTCAGAGCACCATGTTTCTCTCCTTCATAGTACTTACCACAGATATGATTTCACAATTGTGATTATTTGATTAATACCTATTTTCTCCAACTAGATTGTAAGGCAAGGCATCCATAAGAGCCTGTGTCTGTTTTTATTCACCATTCCATCTACAAAACTAAGCACAGTGGCTGGCATTCATATATTTTTTAAAATAAAAATACAGTATATGCTGTACAAAGCCTTTGCTTTCCATTTGTCCCGCTTTTCTTCAGGATATTTCCTATTAGTAAAATGTTCAAATCCTCCCCATCCTTAAAGTTCAGCTCAGATATAATCTCAACCTCAAACCTTCTCCAATCCTCCACTCAACTTGCAAATCTCTTTCACTGTACTTCTAGCATATGTTTTTTTAATCTCTAACAGGAGCAATTTCTACCATGTGTTAGTTATTTCTACACATTTTTTTCTCCCCTATTAGACTGAGGGCTTCCTTACTAGACTATCTGACTTCTTTTGAATTAATCTTTTTATCCTCAAGATATTCGAGAAAAGTCCTCCAATGTCTGAATGAACATGCTATTAGTATGCCTACAATACTTTCAGTGCTTGTAGTAGAAAGACATACAAAATACTAAAAACTTAAGAAACCTAAACTATCTACATAAGGATACAAAAGAAATAGGTAACACAGGCTGCCTCCAAGAAGGGAAACTGGGTGGCTGGAGGACAAGGGCAAAAGGAAGACATTTTGCTTTTTTTGAATGTTGACTCACATGAACACATTATCTATTACATATGATTATATGACTCTTGAATTATGTGAACTTATCTATTATAGAACAATTACCAAAATGTCTCAATTTAAAATAAGTAAAAACAATAAACTATGTAAAAATAAAAAATAAAACTTATGAAGCCTATACGTTTATCAGGCCAAACAGGTGCAATCTTCCTCACTATACTATGTAAATTACAGCTAGTATCCACTGAGCATCTACCAGGTACAAATATTGTCGTAGTAAATTAACATGTTATTTCACTTAGTAGGAAAAACTTGATCATATTTAACAGCAATATTCCTCATTTTATTTAACTAAAACCTTCTTTATTACAGAAGAATAAATTTTACATCTATTTCACATGGGAAAGTTTATGTCTTACCTCGATCACCACTGGCAGTCTAGCACTAAAAAGAGATGTTTTCCAATTTTAATTATTAATGTATTTTTTATGTTTACCACATTTTAAGTCAGCCTTTATCCTCTCTCATATACGCTCTTGGTGACTGCTATACTTAATAGCTGTTATCCATCTAACTGAACTCAAGCTTGAGGCCTTTTATTTATATCGCCTGAAGAATCCTCTCAGCCCTACTGTATCTGTTACTTGACATTTATTTGTATATGAATGTAGTAATATGTACGAGAATCTAGAAGAAAAAAAGGCAGCAAGCAAAACCGGAATTCTATGACAAATAGAACAGATGAGACATACCATCAAGGTGAAACTAGGAAAAAGTTGGCAAGAAAGTAGCCACTTAATACTGGGACAAGGCAGTATTATGACGGTTAAGAGATGCTGAGGGGAGTCTGGGCTATGAAAGCCTGTATCTTGAAAATTAACAGGATGCCTAGGACCACACTCACTTATAAGCCTGAAACATAGTGGAAGGAATTAAAGAAGACCTGGGTGAAAACAAAGAAAAAATAGTTCTAAATCAGAACTTGGAAAAGATGAGGTAAAATGTGGGATGAAAACGAAAATCTTTGAAAATAAGCGGATGTTAAGGCAACAGAGATATCTAATAAAGCCTATTTGAAGGGTAGGGGAAAAAATGAGCGTATTAAAGGTACAACAATGGGGGTGGTCTGTCTTTAAAGGGAAAGACTGTGGAAAGTAGAATGAGTGATGGAAAACCAGGGATGGGAAAGCAACTGGTCCTTTAAAAAGTGTATCACGGAAGTGTAGTGGGTTAAGGAGCAGAACTTCAATCCAAAGAGAAAAGAATCTTCATGGAGGGGTGAGGTAAGGTATTGACCCGTGCGGTGGAAAGGCGGGATGGTGAAGCGAGGCGTCTGACTCAGAAGCTTAGATGAGAAGCGCTGAGAGCGGTGCGCAGGAGCGGGGCTGAGGGCAGCGGCGTAGCTCGGGGCTCCCTCACCTTGGCCTTGTAGCTGGGCAGGTTGCAGAGGATGTCCGTGCGCAGAGCCTCTTCTGCCAGGCTGCGGGCACACAGGCTCCGCCACACCTCGCTATTCTCATCGCCGTGCAGGCAGCGGTACCAGTGCTTGCAAACCAGGGCGCAGCTCCGCAGCTCGGACAGCTCCAGGTAGGAGAACACCAACTCCAGCACCCGGCTGGGCAGCCGGCCCCCGGCCCCCGCGGACCCAGAGCCCGAGCCGGAGCTTGCGCCGCCGCCGCCGCCACTGCTACAGCCAGCGCCGCCCGAGGCTGCTCCAGCCCCAGGGGCCGGGGCCGCCATCGCCTCACTAGCCGGCCCGAGGGCCGCCGCCGCCGCTTCGCCCCGTCTCTGCTGGGGAGGCCAAACCTCGCCTTGAGACCGGAGCAGCGCGCTCACCGCCCCTTTCACAGTCAACCGTCCAGCCCTTCCACCACTCCCGCCCCTGCCCAGGGGCGTCCGCCGCGCGCCCCGCCTCACTGAGGGCAGACGCACCAGCCGCACGGGCGTCCCCCGCCCCTCCCCCGCGGCTCAGCGCGGGCGCCGGAACCGCCCGACTAGCACGGCTTCCCCGTGGCGCGCCCGTGACTCCGCCATGCGGGTTGAGGGCACGAAGCAAAGGCGCACGCCCAGCTCGTTCGCGGTTCCTCTCAGGCCCGGATGTGACTGTTTGGCTGAGGCGCCTCGCGCCCTACGCTACATGGGATTGGGCGCCCGTGGGTGAGGTCATTACGAGGCGCCGAGGAGGGAAGCGGGAAGCGCAGGTATGAGGCTGGCGCCGGTGGGCTCGTGGCTGGCCTCCGGTGCCTTTTCCTCTTTTGCGGGTAGAGATCCCGCATTGGCTTTCCTAGGCCTTTCTTCCTGTGAGTTTCCTTCTGTCAGCTAGGTCCCTGCCTCAGACTCCAACCTAACGCATGAAATTTCCCTCTCTAGCAAATTCCTGGCTCCGCAACCTTCGGCTTAAGTCGGCTCTTCTTCCTTTACATTCGGCAGATGAAGTCTTATTGGTCAAGCCCTCTTGTTTTCCCCAAGTACCGGTACTTATTAGAAAGTGTGACCCAGCGTGTATTCGGAAAGTAAGGTCGCCGCATTTGAACCCCCCTCCCCAGCAACGTTTGATAACCTTAAAGTGCCGTTTAAGTGCTTATTAAGTGCTACATTCTTTTGGGCAAAATGTAGCCTTTTTCAGCCTTTCCTGTAATCCCACCGATTAGTAGGCGGGTTAAGGCAAATGTGTTTTTATTTAGACAGTCCGATGGGGAGAATGACGTAGAGGCTAAAATTATACGTGGCTTCTTGGAAGAGGAAGAATTGCAGCATTATTTGGTCACGTTTTCCTAGGTGGCCCAAAAAGTTTTCGGACAGCCTTTAAAGTGTGACGAATGTTTAATAGGAGAAAATAACTATAATGTGAGCCAGACCCTGTAATGAAGTCCTTTACGCGGGTTTTTATGTAACTCCCAAAACGTATCTGAGGTAATTATTATAATAATAGGCTTCACAGATTCCCTAAGTAGTCAACCCCATTGTCTTGCCTTTATGTAGTAAGAAATCATTCCAGAAACTCCTCTGTTGTTCCCTAGTAAAAATAGAACAGCCACTACCTTCTCTACTCTGATATATAGTGTTTGATTATTGCATTCCCTTCCCAGATGTTTTTTTCCAACATGCTTAGTAATCCAGATTCTTTTCATTCTTGCTAATGCCTTTAGTCATATTGTTTGCTATCCAGCTTCAGATCAAGACCAACTTTGGAAAACCAAAACATGTAAAGAAAAGTTGACCTATATTCATTACAGTGATAGTAACTATATGGTAGTGTAACCTCAGACTACAGTTTTATTAATTAATTTTTCAGCTTTCAACCATAGGACATCCAAGGAAGGAAGATCAGCTTTTTCTGGAAAGACACTTATGTTTCATTTAAATCTTCAAGGATGAGTAGAGTTGATGCATCTGAGAAGGGGCAAAGACCCAGGCAAAATGAACAGCTTTAAAGTCACACTTGAAAAGAACAAGTGGATATATGGAAATATGACTGGAGCAGAGTGTTTAGAGTAGAGCTCATTCAGTTATTAAAGATGTTGGCCTTTATCTTGTCATAGTATAGGGGAGTTAGAGCCTTTCAAGGAGCTGATCAGACAATTTTGGTGCTAATCTACTCCAGTTAGTTAGGTGACTTTTTGCGGGAAAGTACCCGCCAAGTGGCCCACGTAGAATTTCAAAGTAGGAAAAGATTTTCTTTATCATACCTCCTTTTCTTTATACAGATCTTTTACCTACTCATCACCCTCCTGACCATGCGCCATCCCTCAAGTTCAGTATCCTCATTCTGTCCTCTGGCTGTTTAGAGCTGCCAATTGTTGTACTCCACCCTTTCTAAAAATGCTCTCAAAATACCCCACTCTTCCCCCGCATCCCAGTCCATGATCTCATTTGGTGTTGGAAGGAATCTCTATTAGCTAATTAAAGTAATTCACAATAGGATATGATTAATTGTGCTTGACACCTTTAGGCATCTGTGTATGAGAAGTTTGACTTGATACCTAAATGTGGGGACAGTGACACCTATTTCTGGTACACTTTCCAGTCTCAATAAGAGAAAAACAAGAAACTGGCTTGATACCTTATTTCTGAAAGTTTGTTTTGATTTAACCCAGATTTAATTACATTTTTCCCACTACTTTGTACCACAGGTATCTGATTAACACTTTTCAGTGGTGGTCTTTGTGTTTTAAATAATAACAAATTTTAATTTTGCAGACAAACAAGTAATTTCAAGGGCTCTGGTTGAATCACAGATCAATACTCTGCATGATAAATGTTGATTGACTAAAAAGCTTGTTTTTTACTAAGGCACATAAAGGTTAAGGTAGAGCTGACCTTGGTCTTAACAAGATTAGTAGACTGAGAGTTACTACTGGTTTCATTAATAGAGAAATTTACAGAAACTGTGTTGTCTGTAATAGTCCCTTTAAATATAAAATCCATCTGTTGCCTGACCTCACACTTTGGGGTGAAGCTTAACCAAATGTGTGTTTAAAATTGAGTTAATCTTTTCCAGAAAAGACTCATATTAGGAAGAAAACCTGCTAAAACTTTTGTCTGCCAGTCAGCATTTACTTAGGTCCTCTGTGGGTAAATTTATGATGGAGAAACCCTGCCTCATTCTTGCCTTAGAGAAAACCTAAAATCCCAGCAGAGATCCAAAAAATTATATGCACACAAAATCCTAAAGCTGTAGAGGGTGGACTTCTGGACTTTAAAGTTAATACATCATAGAGAAAATAAGTGATCAATATTCTAAAGATTCATAACAAAGTTAAACAAAATTATTTGTAATTTAAATGACATTTTCAATAGCTAATTCAAATTTTCATATTTTAAAGTATGATATTGTCTTTATCACATAAGTCAATAGTCACCACAGATGACAGTTCCTAAGCCTAAATGATATTAATATCTTTTATTTTATATTGTGCTAAGTGTCATTTTTTTCTGACATTTGCCAAGAGTCTTTGTTATGGTAGAAAATTATTTAGCATTTCAAAACTTGTCAGCAAAAATCAAACCACCAGGGCTCCCTATCTTTACCTCCCTGTGAGTCATTTCCTCTCTAAACCTCTCCATTAAAACTTACTTGCTTCAGTCTCTGTATAATTAGTTTCCTCTGTATACTAATTGAGTGCTTCTGCTAAGATTAAAAATATATATCTTTTTGTATTTTTGCTATTTTGTTGTCTTTATGAAAATTGCTATCTGATTTTGTGAAATTTCTGTTACTTTGATTACTAAGAAATAAGTGATTTTTTTGCAGTCTAGTTTGTGTTTGTGTGTGTATGTGTGTGGCTAAAAGTGGGAGGAAACAAGCTTTGTGTTGGGAATAGAAATTTTAGGAAGATTGCCAGATTACTTTAAATGATTTTTCAAACCAATATTAAGAAATTTATCTCTGTATTATTGGACTAATTTCAGGTATTGTATCTGAAAATAGTAAAACAACTACAACAATTCTTCACTAGATAAATTCACCTTTGGCTTGTGAAATGAAGAAGTAAATTTAACCAAATTTGTTTGCTTCCTTGTGTCTGGCCACTTAAAGTTGTGTAAATTGCCTTGATTTCCGTTTTTGCTTTGCCCAATAGGCAGTTATGGCAGGGAAGTATGTGGCAATTTCAGTTTATAGATCTGGGATGCCTCGCATATCAGGAATCTAAATTTTGTGCATAAGTACTATTGCATAAGTGCAAGTATGTAATAATGTGATTAAAAATTTGTGAGTACATTTAAAAGCAGTTATGCATTATTAGTAGCTTTTAGTCATTTTCTGTACTTTCAAAGAATACTAACCAGTATAACTATTGTTAAGAGAAATTGTTAGAACAGGGTCTTCATTATTTGAAAGTTTGGAATCCCTTTATATTGTATCCCATGTACAAACCCTAAGGTCCAGGTAACCAGCTCTCCAGAAGAGTTTTGGTTTAGTACAGGTTCTCAAATTCTAGCCTGCATCAAAATCATCTGGAGGACTTATTAAAACATTGCTGGGCCCAACCCCAGTTTGTGATTCAGTGGGTCTAGGCGTTCCTAGGTGATGCTGATGCTGCTAGTCTGGAGACCATACTTTGAGGACCATTGGTGCAGTATAAGAAAAGTGATAATTGTAATATTTGTTTAGTGCTCATTATGTACCAGGCACTATTAATATTGTCTCTAATTTTCTCTGATTCTATGAAATGGATGTTATTATTATGACCCCCATTTTATAGAAAAGGAAAGTGAATCACAGAGAGGAATTTCAGTTACTTGCCCAGTTACTCATCTAATAGGCAATAGAGCTATTTAAACCCATAGTCTAGTTCTAGAGCTCATTCTCTAAAACATTCTGATAAAAGATATAACCTGATGATTATGCAGCCCCCTTTTAAAAAGAATTTTTTCTAATTTAAAATATATGCAGTATTATGTGAGCATCACATCAAAGACTGGAGAACCAGGTGTACCTGGGTTGCTGATTGCAAGGGAAGCCCATTTAGGCATATTCCAGCCAGGCGCACAATAACCCTGTGTTCAGCTAGACTTTTGTAGACTTCATCTTCAAATGTCTTTTTTTTTTTTTTCCAGTTTTTTAGATGTCTTTTTTCTAATATTTAGATGAAATATTACTTATTGCATCTGTCTCCCACCATCAAGTTCTTAAACAAGACATAAGATTATATTCTTTCCCCCTCTTCACAGAGTCTTCTGGACCATTATGGCAGTCAAGTGGTCTGGTGGACATTCTTCTCCTATCCTCTGCCTGAATGCAAATCAAGAAGGACTAGTGGCTTCTGGAGCAGAGGGTGGAGATCTCATGGCTTGGGGTGAAGATGGGACTCCATTGGGACACACACGCTTCCAAGGGGCCGAAGATGTTATCAGTGTCTTATTCTCTCCCTCCTGCCCAACCAAGCTCTATGCCTCACATGGAGAAAACATTAGCTTACTAGATATCAGGTCTCTCAAAGGTTCTCTGGACCATTTTCATGTGAATGAAGAAGAAATCAATTGTCTTTCATTGAATGAAACAGAAAACCTGCTGGCTTCTGCTGATGACTCCGGGGCAATCAAAATCCTAGACTTGGAAAATAAGAAAGTTAGCAGATCACTGAGGAGACATTCCAATATCTGTTCTTCTGTAGCTTTTCGGCCTCAAAGGCCTCAGAGCCTAGTATCATGTGGACTGGATATGCAGGTGATGCTTTACAAAGAGTATTTGGGTAATTTCTAAATGAGACGTGCTAATAGAATCAAATTATTGATCAGACTAAAGATATCTTGTAATTTTCTATTATCTACTAACATGTCTTCTACTGTGTGTTTCATGCTAACTTGACAAAGCTTACTAGATTTTACTTACAAAGTAATCATTAATTCTTTAGTCTTCCTTTCTTAATGCTTTAATACTTTCCTGAAACCTGAGGATTCAGTGTTTGATTCTAAACATTTATTTAAACAAAAGGGCTTGCTGAAGGCAGAGTTTATCACCCGCTTTCTACAAACACTGTTTTTTTTTTAAAAAAAAGTTGAAGGGATTAGATCTGTTTTTATTTTAAAATTCTGGGGTGCATTGATTGAAATAATGTATTTTGGTGACCAGGATCAGAGCATTGTATTCATGGAGAGTTTTGAAAGGAACATCACAAACTAGCCCAAATTCAGAGGAAGGCCATCAAGGGGGTATATCTGTCTAGAAACCCCATAATGTGGAGGAACTGGAGATATTTTATTTTTGGTTTTCATGAAGAGGAAGAATGGAATACGCTGGTCTAAATAGAAGTTATTATAGAGAAGCAGATTTTGGTTTAATAAAAGAAGAAAGCTTTAAATAGCTTGAACTTTCCCACAGCAGATGTGCTTCTTGAGAATAAATCTCTTATCACTGGATTGGGAATAAGCACGGCTTCTTTCTGGTGAGCACTTAGTACTTGCCAATGCTTACATATATTAATTTTCATTCTTATCACACCCTGATAGTGATTACTTCATTTTTAGACATGAGGAAACAGATTCAAATTAAGTACCTGCATAACTGCCTCACTTAGGATGCAAACCTCAGTCTCTCTGACTCCAAAGCCTATATTTTTTCTCTGTGACACCAGAGGTATTTAAGTAGAATATCATCAGTAATGTAGAAAAGGTTCTTGGTTTGGGAACAGGTGACTTCCAGAGGGGAAAAAAACCCATTGTTTATTAATGTTATGTGCCCAGCATTGTTCTAGGCATTTAATCTACTTTCTCAACTATATACAGTATCTTCTAGGACTATGATTCTGTTAATAGTATCAAAGGTTTTGTCTTTCCACCTTCTTGACCAGTGATATTTACCACTCCCTCCTCTACGCTCCCCACCTCTTAATTTAGAAATAGATGAGGTTGGTTTTTGTTGTCACCGTGACTGCCATTCCCTATCCCTCAAGTTAATAGTATTTAGTTGGCAGAATCAGTGCAGGTCCTGCGTGCTGGGACAGTCCTTAAACAATAAAGAATTATCCTACCAAAAATGTCTCTATTGCCTATGCCGAGAATTTTTCTAGACTTATGGGGCACAGTGACCCTATGACCTCTAAACTCCTTTTCCACTCCTAGGTCTTAATCAAGCCCTTTTAAACCTCCTACAATTTTCTATCCTTGTAGTGATAGTCTCCCTGCTTGGTCGTGCAGAAGGACCTACACAACTAGGTGGACATCTGTTTTAAGTAGGCAGGTAGTACAGTGTCTCTTTGACTAGTCATTCTTTCATCCTTAAGCTATACCAGTTTTCAATCACAGGTTCATTATTTCATTACTAGGCCTGGCAATAAACATTTATGTGTGCAAAAATGACCTGGTATTCTTCAGATTAGGCAAGTAGGCATCCAGAATTTACCATTTTGCATCTAGTTCTAGGCAGGAAGCTTTAGCAGAAGGCAGCTGCTAGATAACAGTGTAGGAAATAAATATTTTGTCAAAAAGGAGGCTTAGGTAATTGCTTGACTGCCAAGAATTGCTAAGTTTGCTGTAGATTACCTTCTGCACTGGGTTATGATAATCACAACAATGACTAAGACAGCACAACCATGCTTTTAAGAAATTATTTCCTATTTGCAACAACATGGATGGACCTAGGGGTTATTATGCTGAGCGAAATAAGTCAGAGAAAGATACATACCGTATGATTTCACTTATATGTGGAATCTAAGGAACAAAAAGAACAAACATCAAAAATAGTCACGAATATAGAGGACAATCTGGTGACAGCCAGAGGGGCGGGGATTGGGGGCTGGAAGGAAAAGGTAAAGGGTTAAAGGAGTACAAATAAGTTAATAGATAGTCACAGGGATGGAGAGCATGGCATAGGGAATGCAGTTAGCATTAATGTAATGACTATGTAGAGCCAAAGGGGTAATGAGTAATTGGGGGGATCATTTCATAAACTATATAAATGTCTAACCAGTGGACTGTATACTTGAAACTAATAATAACAAAATGCTAAAAATAAATTATTCCCTACTGACATTGAAACTTAATTTCTTCCACAATTTACCTTTTAAAACCTGGTTATCCAGTATTTTAAATTTTAAAAATAGCCTATAGGGGAGTCCAAGAGTATAATTATAATAGTGGCAGTTCTTATCAGGTTGATTTTGAGAGTTATTTCTTTCTGAGCAAATGCATTTTATCTCAAGGTTGAAATTGAATTACTGCCACACAAAGTAGATATGTTCAGTATACCTATCCTTGTTATTATAGAAATCATAAAAACTATCTTTTGATTTAGATAGATTTAAAATAATTAGGCAGAGCATACTCAAAGAGTCAGGAACCTTAAGAACAAAGTGATTTATTAAGATAATTGAGACCACTTTAAATAGGTACAAATTTTTATATGTGTTAAGGCATAATATTAAATAAATACATGTGTAAGCACCACTCAAATATAGTATAAAAACCTTTGGAAATTTGAAACCATCGTATATTTCTGTAGCACGCATGATTCCTCCCCGTCCCATTTCCACACCTGAAAGTATAGGTACAAAGGTTTGTTCTTTCTGGAATTTGAAAGATTGCTAGTACCAACACTTAAGGATCAGGATGGTGAAGAAGGCTTTTTTTTTCCTTGATTTTTTTATGTGGAGAGAGAGAACTTTTTGAGCAGGGTCACTTTGATATGGTTGCATTCACTTCCAAACATTGGCCAGTTGTCCACTTTTTCTCCCATTGATGTTTTATATGACTGTAAACCCCAAACTCTTGTATTCTTTTCCTTCAATATCTGTAGCTCTCCTTAGGGTAATATTGCATAAAAAGGTGATTGAGAAATTATGAAACACCTTGGAGTATTTGGCAATTAGGAAAAATAAAGCATAAAGAGAATTGTTCCAAGCAGGAACAATTTGGGGATCTTCAGTACTTGGAAATGATCTTGAATTGGTAATCTGGGATGGTTATTAACACATTTAGATGATTTAAGTAAATATAAAACTGTTAAAGGGAGTGGCTCCATAGCGTAGTGGTTAGCACGTCTGCTTTGTACACAGAAGTCCTGGGTTTGCGCCCCAGGTGGATCCACGGACCATACCCTGGGTGCGCCAGGCCCCTCACCTTCAGAGATCCAGTTCTTAAGGGGAAACGTCAACATCCATGGGTCAGGGGTGGAAGTGGATGGGGGGGAATTAAAGGGGAAAAAAATGTTTAAGCTGCTGAAAACACTTTGGGTATAGTTCATGTCTTAGGGGTACAGAAAGTATAATCCAAGCATGAAGGAGCTGAGTGAGAAACTTGTAGGTATCTGCCCATTATAGTTAAGCTGGCAGATTTTCTGATATTTCTTTAATTTCAGTTTGTTAGTAGTATCTTGGCTTCGCCCAAATACCTATTGCTGGCCACTTAGTATAATTTTATAAATCCAATTCAAAAGGAAGTTCTTTCC